>NW_015554107.1:339279-344134 GCF_001515605.1 Sinocyclocheilus anshuiensis | reverse complement strand
TGGAAAAAAAAAAAAAAAAAAATCTGTTAATTGAAATCAGTATAGGGTCCAGAAGTCTGAGATTACTATTGACTGTGCTTCTATTTTTCTAATTTAACACATTTTTTTTATTATAAAATGTTAGTGAAAATTGAATATTAGTGAAAAAAATAACTCGAAGCTCAAAATGTTTTTATTTTTTTATGTACTCCATAATTTTGATCCTTCAATGGCTTCAATCTGACCTTTTGTAAATAGAATTCACATTAGTAACCATTTTTTATATACAGTTAGGTCCATATATATTTGGACACTGTCACAGTTTTCATCATTTTGGCTCTGTATGCCACCAGAATAGAATTAAAATGAAACAATCAAGATGAAATTGAAGTTCAGACTTAAAGCTTTAATTCAAGGGGTTGAACAAAAACGTAACATAAAATGTTTATAGGAATTACAAGCATTTTTATACAGTCCCCCCATTTTCAGGGGCTTAAATGTAATTGGACAAATAAATATAATGACAAATAAAATGTTCATTTTTAGTATTTTGTTGAGAATCCTTTGCAGGCAATGACTCCCTTAAGTCTGGAATTCACGGACATCACCAAAGACTGGGTTTCCTCCTTTGTGATGCTTTGCCAGGCCTTTACTGCAGCTGACTTCAGTTGTTGTTTGTTCGTGGGTCTTTCTGCCTTTAGTTTTGTCTTCAGCAAGCGAAATGCATGCTCAATTGGGTTGAAATCAGGAGATTGACTTGGCCATTGCAGAATATTCCACTTTTTTACCTTCAAAAACTCCTGGGTTGCTTTTGCTGTATGTTTTGGGTCATAGTCCATTTGTACTATGAAGTGCCGCCCAATCAACTTTGCTGCATTTGGCTGAATAATGGGCAGAGAGTATATCCCTATACACTTCAGAATTCATCCAGCTGCTTCTGTCTTCTGTCACATCATCTCTAAACACCAGTAACCCAGTGCCACTGGAAGCCATGCACACTCATGCCATTACACTTGCTCCACCATGTTTCACAGATGATGTTGTATGCTTTGGATCATGAGCTGTTCCAAGCCTTCTCCATACTTTCTTCTCGTCATTCTGGTACAGGTTGGTCTTAATTTCAGCCGTCCAAAGAATGCTTTTCCAGAAGTGTTCTGGCTTTTTTAGATGTTTTTTGGCAAAGTCTAATCTGGCCTTGTTTGCGGTTTATGGTGAATCCTCTGTATTTTCTCTCGTGAAGTCTTCTCTTGATTGTAGACATTGACAGTTACACACACCCACTCACTTCTCCTGGAGAGTATTCTTCATGTGGCTGGATGTTGTGAAAGGGTTTTTCTTTACCATGGAGAGGATCCTCCGATCATCCACCACTGTTGTTCTCTGTGGACGTCCAGGCCTTTTTATGAGCTCACCAGTGCATTCTTTTTTTTCTCAGAATGTACCAAACTGTTGATTTGGCCACTTCTAATGTTCCCGCTGTCTCTCTGATGGATTTGTTTTGTTTTTGAAGCCTAACAACTGTCTGTTTCATTTGCATGGAGAGCTCCTTTGACTGCATTATGTGGGTTCAGAGCAACAGCTTCCAAATGCAAATGGAACACTTAGAATTAACTCCAGACCTTTTACCTGCTTAATTGATGTAGAATTCATGTAGGAATAGCCCACATCTGTCCATGAAATGGCTTTTTGAGTCAACTGTCCAATTACTTATGGTTCCTTGAAAAAGGGGGGAGGTACAAATTAAAGAGCTGTAATTCCTTAACCTTTCCTCCAATTTTGGATGAGTACCCTCAAATTAAGAGTGTGCACTATAAGCCCATATTCATTATTTAACTGTAACTTGAATATGTTTTGGTCAACAGCTAAAAGAATAAAAAGTGCGCCTGTGTCTAAATGTGACCCTGGACCACAAAACCAGTCTTAAGTCACTGGGGTATATTTGTAGCAATAGCCAAAAATACATTGTATGGGTCAAAATTATTGATTTTTCTTTTATGACAAAAATCATTAGGATATTAAGTAAAGATCATGTTCCATGAAGATATTTTGTAAATTTCCTACCATAAATATATTAAAACTTAATTTTTGATTAGTAATATGCATTGCTAAGAACTTCATTTGGACAACTTTAAAGGCGATTTTCTCAATATTTAGATTTTTTTGCACCCTCAGATTGCAGATTTTCAAATAGTTGTATCTCTGCCAAATATTGCCCTATCCTAACAAACCATACATCAATGGAAAGCTTATTTATTCAGCTTCAGCATTATTACTTTGAAAAATTGACACTTATGACTGGTTTTGTGGTCCTGGGTCACAAATATATATGGACCTAACTGTATGTAATGATAGATTTAGACATAGGTCACTATTTATTCCCTGATCTATATTAATTATATTTTTGATACATTATTGCTGTGTAGTAAAACTTAATTTATAGTAAACAAATCTTTGCATTATTTTTCTTATTTTCAACAATAGATTAATTTCAAACCACTTAACTGAGAGACTTCAAATTTTATACAGAAAATATTAAATCTCTCTTTTTTTTTTTATAAATATCTATATTCTACGTTAATATTAAAGTATATACATATAATACATGTTTTCAATGCTTACCATTCAAAATCATTATAATCACCATCATAATGTTTGCATACTGAATTGTGCAATTGCACACTTGAGATTTGTACAAGATTGAGGTTGATCTATTTACCCATCTGTACCTTTACATTGCACAAGCATCACAGAAGGTGCATTAAATATTTTTGCAGAACCAAAGCCTTAAACCTAAACCTACCTGAAACTTTAACACTATTCTTTTGCTGTCTTGTAAGCACTGGTATTTCCTACAGGACATTACAAACATAGTTATGAATATATACTCCCCTTTTAAGTTTGTTGTGTGCATTTTATAGCCATTTTTAGGATTAATTTGACCCTTTCGCTTGTTCTATAGAGGCTGCGGGGTGTGAGTTCTGTACCTGTCATATAGTATTGAAAACTTTCCCCTTGATGTGCTGGTTTAAATGAGCTTGTTGCTCTTTGACTGTGCCTGGAGACAGGAGTGCATTAAAAAATAGACAAGCAAGTTATTGCTGGTTTCGTAAAAGCTTCATAAACATACATTCATTTACACCATTTAGGTAAATGAGCCCATTTCCTTGTTTTAGCAATTTGCTGTAATCTAATGAAGAAATGTAGCTTGCTGTGCACAGCTCTGAAAGCATGCTGCTGGGTAAGCCAGCTTTATAAATGCTATCAATTAGGCTGATGCTACAATGCTCCACAATTGTTTTACTAATTGCCAATTAGCTACCTTGGAATAAAGCTGCGTTTTTTTCTTTTATTTGAGAGATTTACTAAGCAATCACTCATTTTCAAACGAGTACAGGATATTTGCAAAAAAAGCATTAAAGCTGTCCCAAAGGAGGAAGTTGATATCTTGTGGTGTTTTCAACACAGAGCGAAGAAAGCTATGCAGCATCAATCCATCTCATGCGTTTCTATTTGTATGGAGGAGGAGAGAGGACAGAATCACTGTTAATCACAATTTACTGTTGAAACACACGACACGCGCAGTATTTACTCTCATTTTTAATCTGTCGTACTCCTGAGAATACATAATGTATTACCAAACAGCAGGCTGTTTAATAATTAGTCAGGCCGTCTTCGGTTAAACAAAGAGAAGGAAATACTCTAGATCTTTAATAGTCAAGTTATGACAGTCATTCATTAAGACGTGTCTTCTAAAAAGCACAGCTGGCGCAACAGTCATGCTCCGTGTTTTTGGAAGTGTGTTTTACAGCGGAGAGGTGAGACTCTGAATGGATGACAGCCTCTCTGGAGCTGCTTTTGTTGTGATGCATCACATGAACAACCGTTACATTTTTCTTGTCAAACACCCAGTCAGGTCCGGATCGCCCGGTTACTCAAAGACAATGAGAGAATTCCAATTATGCGCAAACAACTTCGGTTGGAGAGCTCGGCGAAAACGTTAATGTTGCTGCGAAGGTAAACAAGAAGCTCTTATTGACAGTTCAAGGCTTCCTCTTTGTCTGAAATCCACTGAAAATTGATAGAGAAATTTAGAGGAAGCATGATTATTGATTGGATGCTAATTGCACTCCTGAGAAAATAACAGGCTTCTTTTGCAGGCCTCTCAAGGAAGGCTGGATCAAACGTACCCATCAGCTGCGCTATTAGCACCCCATTCACTGTGTGAAAGAGTAAGCAATGTTTAGGACTTATTTTAGAGCATTTTAGAAGGAAAGTTCACCCCAAAATGAAAATTGTTATTGTTAACTCACCCTCATGTTGTTCTAAACCTGTGTTGATGTACTTCCTCTCAGGAACACAAAAGGAGATATTTTGTAGAATGTAACCAAACCATTTTATGGACAAAAAATTCTTGAATTTCTCAAATTATCTTATTTTATGTTCCACAGAAGAAATAAATTCATACAGGTTTGGAATGACATGATGTTGAGTAAATAATGGTAGAATTTTTTTTTTTTTAAGAGAACTACCCCAGTAAAGCAACACAACATTCAAAAATGAAAATGTATCCGTCATTATTTACTCGCCCTATGTCATTCCTATATGCTGTTTTATCTTCTAGTCCTAGTTGTGTTATGTGGTGCTAAATGAAGACTCGTTTTACACTTTATAGTCACAACATGTTCGTGTGTTTTGCACATAGGAGCTCTGACTGTGGGTCTAGTCAAGCAATGCCAGACCATCCATGGTCGAAACAGGGTATGTGTTTCCCCAAGCCTTCCTCCAGAATGGATCACTACCCTGTTCTTCATCATCTTAGGCATCATCTCACTCACTATCACATGTGGCCTGCTTGTGATCTCACACTGGAGGCGGG
>NW_015554107.1:327449-338185 GCF_001515605.1 Sinocyclocheilus anshuiensis | reverse complement strand
ATTATGTGTAAAATTGCAAAAATATCATTCATTCATGCATGACGGCGATTTAAACCTAATTCACTTCAATAAAGATAACTATACATGCTATTCTTGTCATGAGCATTCAAGGTGTGGGGGCGCTGCGGTGCAAATTCCACTCATGTTTAGTACATGTTAACTCAAAGATTCGTACAAAAAATATAAACGTTGGACTCGATTGGAGTCGATTTTGTGTCAAGGAGCATGTTATTCGCAATTATGTGTTGTGGCTGGGGTGTTATAGGTCTGCGTGACTCTCGATGTCTTAGGCCTAATTGAACGGAGGAATTATGGTATTCTTCTGTAGCCTGACGACGAGTAACTTTAACCGTTGTTCATGTGAACTCAAAGACAGCCTGATGCTTTGTATATAGACTATTTGTGGGTGGCTGTTTGTTGTTTCACCTATCAATTTGTGTCGATAAAGTATAATAGGGTAAATCCTGTACAGTGATTTATCCTAGGCTATATAGTGCTTGCATAAAGCAAGTAGTGCATACACTTGTAGCTGTCATGTATCTTTGTAAGTCATTGTAAGCCCTCTTTTGAGGCAAGCGCACGAGCGCTTTAATTATTTATCAAGGTGTCCTGAAAAAAAATGTATCAGTTTCCAAAAAATATTAAACACCACAAGTGTTTTCAACATTGATAATAATAAGTAATGTTTCTTTAGCTCCAGATCAGCATTTTATAATGATTTCCGAAGTATCATGTGACACTGAAGACTGGAGTAATGACTGCAGAAAATTCCGCTTTGCCATCACAAGTATAAATTACATTTTAAATTATATTGAAACAGAAAACAGTCGTTTTAAATTTTAATAATATTTAACAAATTTACTGTATTTTTAATCATATAAATGCAGCCTCGGTAAGCATAAGAGACTTCTTTTACAAACATTTTACTGCCCCCAAACTTTTTGTAAGGTAGCGTACATTTATTTTGTTCCTGTTTTTGATTGCTCTGCTAGCACACAATATTTAAATGGTCGATTATTATGATGGCTCGTTTGCTAGGGGACTGGTGCTTTGACAGCGGTGCCTTTGAGCCATTTTCTCAGGGGGGCTAAATCTGTTAATTAATGAGCATGGTGAACTAACTCCTCTTGGCTCCGGCGACGGCGGGACCATGCCAAAGCAACAAACACAAACAGATGTGCGAGGCAATGGGACGGAAAACAAAATCCACATCATCTCGCAACGACGTGCTGCAAGTTATGTTGCGCATACTTCTCTACATCTTATTTTTAATTTTCTGTTAATGACGTCTAATTGCCGCAGCTGCTGTGGTCTCAGTCTCTGGGTCAGTGTGTCTTGGCAGGCCCGCGTAGCCAAGAGGCCTTTTTATTTATGGGTAGAAATGTGAACCGGGAGGACTACTTTTGATCGCTAGCAATTTATCTAATAAGGTGGAAAATCCTTAACCACATGTGTCTGAGGGTTTGGGGAGCGTGGCGTAGAGGGGGCGGCGTAGCTGTGCCGCATGGGGAGCTTGTGATCCCTGTTCTGAATGGAGAGTGGAGCTCAGGTAGGGTTTTAATTATGGTTCCCTACTTCCCCAGACTCTTCAGACGCACAGGCCTCACAGCTGGGACTCTGTCGGTCTCCAAACCCCCTACCTGATGCCATTGAACCAGAGAGGTGCTCTTGTATCCTTTTACTACAGTATTCCAAGCTCAATGGTGATCAGGTGGGGTGTGCTGATTGGATTCATGGGGTCTCATTGATCTCCACTCGTTGACGCACATACATTTTTGCACTCGTTATTGTAGGAGGGATCGATTGACCATGCTTGCCGTGCCAAAGTAAACTCATGTGGCGTCCTGACATCTTGGAACTCGGAAAACTTCCTACTTTAAAATAATCAGCGGAACTGAGCAGATGCATCAATCCTGACTTTTGTTAAATGTGCTATTTCATGTCCAAGATGGACAACTACTGTGCTCAGGCCATACAAATAATAAATAATAATTATATAAAATAAATATATAATATTGTTAAAATGTATAATAAAGCATTGGGTAGCAAGAAGTAACACTGAACATTTAAAAAAAAAATTTTTTTTTTACAAAATGTATTACTCTTAATGTTAATTTGTACATGCAAGTTGTAAAAATGAATGATTGTATTATGAAATAACAGGAACATCTAGATTAAAAAAAAAGTTAACAAATTTAATTAAAATTATTCAAAGTATTATTCAAAGTATTACCAAAATTATTTATTAAATTATTTATTAAATTATTTTAATGCAATTTTGCAGATTTTTAGTACTCAATTAAGTTCATTATAATTATAGTTAATGTAATTATAATAATTTATAACAATGAAATATTTTTATAAATTATTTCCAATCTAGATTCATGTTTAAAAATTGCTTTAAGATATTGAAACTGTTAATAAATTGAACCTTTTTGCAAAGTGTTAACAAAAGTATTTACATTTTTTTTATTTGTATATATTAAAGAAAACAATGTAATTTTGTCCAAGTAATTTTAAGTTTATTATAATTCTAATACATGTAATTCTAATAATTTATAACAATGTGCAGTAATATATTTGGAAAGTAATTTTAATCTAGATATTTTTTAAACCTTGCTTTAAAATATTATAATTAATGAACCCTATTGCGAAGTGTTACCAAAATTAAATAGTTTATTTCATTTTATATATTGAAGAAAACAATGCAATTTTATCCAAGTAATCATTAAGTTTATTGTAATTATAATCAATGTAATTATAATAATTTATAACAATGAACGGTAGAATATTTGTCAAGTAATTTTAATCTAGATATTTTTTTTTATATAATATTAAGTATTTCCTTATTTTTTTGCTTTTTATTTTTGTCAAAATCACACAAATTTTGCTGTCAAAAGTTTTATTTTTGTGCCATCATTGGCAATAAAAAAACAAAACTGGCTTGACACCATCTTGTTTGCTTTACATTTGATTGACCGTATGATTGGCTGCAAAGCTTGGCAATAGGGAATTTCAGCTTGACTGTTTCCACTGATTTAGTCTGGAGCACAGCATTATTTAGTCATCAGTTCCAACAATGAACGACAGTGATCAACAAGTGCAGGGAGACAGAGGCCCGCTGCCCTCTTGGCAAGCTTCTGTGGAGCAGGCAGCAGACGGGACATAGTCATCAATATCGGCAGCTGGCAATTGATTGGCTGTATTGATCAGGATGGGCAGTGGGGCCAGGGGAAGGAAAGGCCTGCTGGATCTCATCGGAGCAATTGTTTAGGGTCACTGACAAATTCAATTGCCTATCAGGGAGCGATCATGGAAACAAACGGCTTCTGTCGATGCAAGGGCTGTACCCCGTGGTAGCTGTCACTCAGTATTACTCTCGGTTTGGGAGAGCGTCAGGCGTTGTTTGCGCCCACACACGTCAGTTAGGTTACTGGGGCACTGGAGGGCAAACTCGTGCCCCCGATTGCCTACTGTGTCCTGTTTGTGGCCAACAAACTCTCAAGTTCTCTGCACTATACTGCTATCCTATTCATAGTCTGAATTAAAGCTGTATTGCCTCGAACAGCTTCCTAAAACCACAAACCTGCCCTTTTGTGACATTTGCTGAGTGTGTTCAAGTTGGCTGCTACTATTGACAGATAATGTCATTCATAGATTGCCCACAGTGACAAGCATTTTAGCTTTATAGGGTACTTTGATTTTGATTTTGGGCTTTCTTGTAAGTTTGTTGTTCTTGTCTTAGATCTTTTTTCCTTGCATGCTAGCATATTTTTTTGTGATTTTTATTTTTGACTTTTTATATTGTATTGTAACACTTGTGCACGGATCACTCCGCTGTGGCGACTCCTGATAAAAAGGGAGCAAGCCGAATGAAGAGAGATATTGTATTGTAGCACTGGACTTTTAGTTAGGTTGAGTGTTGGAAGAGTGTCAAATTTTCAAAATATCAAAAATATTTTAAATAGAATTTAGACTTTATTTTTTATTTAAAGACACCTAATATAAAGTAGGACACAAAAAATATTACATTAATAAGCAATGGCTATTATTGCTAGTATATATTTATGACTTTTTTGTTATAACGTTGTCAGTTTTTTTTGTCAATACAGTTTAATTTATATTTAAATTAAAATATTGCAAAAATAATGCAAAATACACCTACAAGAAGTGCAGGCAGTTTTTTTTTTAACTTGTTAAAGACATTTTTCTCATTTTGCTTTTGGTGAATGTTATTTTGCACTCCTGCATATATTGCAACAAAAATCTAATTTTCTGTCATATTCAACAGTAAAATACCTCAAAAGCTGAAAGCAATTCATTCTGTGCCCTGTTTACCCTGTATAACCGGAGTGAAGATTTTGCATGGTCATGTGACCTGCTGTTAAGGCTGGCTGCTTCTTCTGTTCAGGGTGTCAGATGAAACTTCTAACTGGCTTGCAGGGTCCTCAATCGAAAGAGTGGCCCGGGGCTCTTCATTAACTAATTACGGAAAACAGGAGCACCCTCCCTCATCCCTCTTCTCCACAGCAAGGCTTTTTTTTGAAGGGGGGTGTTTTTTGATAAGGTTTGCACTCTTGTCAACAAGCTCGTATTTAATTAGTGTTGATTGTTGTTAGCGTGTTCAATAGTTATTAATTAGAGCTGGGAGGGGCCCTCCACTTGATTGCATGCCCGGAGCAGTGACATCTTGTGCTGTTTCACACTCAGTCATGACATTGTGTAGAAATGAGGGACGAAAAAAAAAAGAGAGGGAAAGCGAAAGATGAGAGGACAGAATGGTTATTTCCAAGAATGTGGAAACGGATAAACATAAATGTAAATTTGTATGCTTTAAACAGGTGCATTTGTGGTCGTATTAGTAATTAGGTCAATGACAGATGGAAAACACCCTAAAGATGCTTTGTTGTAGTAATAACAAGTGTAATAAAGTCTATTAATTGAATTAATTAAGCATAATGAAATAATTTACATAGAACTTTTGCATAGAACCAATTTTTATTTTTATTTTAATTTTTTTACAAAGATCACTTCTGAATCTTTATTATCAAGAACTGCACCTGTTCAGTTTCTGGTTACTAAATATGATTTATTTATTTATTTTAGTAAATCAAGATATTGGCACTCTAATACTGGAAGTCTCTGCAGGTTTCTACCTGTTTTTTTTCTTCCACACAGTGCATTAGATCCCAGTTCAGTTCTCAACAAGATGCATTGAAAGCTGCTGCTTATATGCAGAAATGTTGCACAAACCTGGAGACGTTCGGATGAGGTCTGGTAGAAAATGATTTCTATATGTATGCATATTTCACTATATACACGACAGAGATCTATCATCACAAATATATCATTTTCTGTCTTTGTGCACCAGGAATTGTCTTGAGGTTCATTCTAAACTTCTGCTGTGGGGTGCATTTCCCGCTGTTCAGCTGAGCATATACCCTCATTCGAAGTCGGCGCGAGCAGCTCTGCCTATTAAAATGTAAATTCCCTCTCGGTGCAGCAGGCCCAGACTGTGGAACTCAGCGGGTGAAGAGGGTGTGTGTGTGTGTGTGGTGAGCCTATTTTCCAGCTTGGTCTGCTCTCTGGATTGGCAAGATGTCACAGTACAAAAATAGATGTTCATTTCTGTTCATAAATGCATAAATACTGTTCACATACTTTTTCATTAAAGTTAAATTAAATTAACTACTGTGCATAGCGCAGCTGTATATGTGCAAAATAAAAAGATAGCAAGAAAAGTAATATATATATATATATATATATATGTATATATATATATATATATACTATATGCCATTTTGTACAGTATATGCCAACACTGAAGGTAAAAAAGTGTGTGTTTGTGTATGTAATAATGCAATATATATAATTTTTTTAACCTTCAGTGTTGATTTGTACCTCACGTGAAAAGGTTTTAGCAGAGAATCTGATCATGTTCTTGTCATTTCTCATAGTAAATAGACTAAGAATGGGAGAGAAATATATTTGCATGTTGCAATTGTTAAATAGTGCTTTGTTATTTTTTCATTTAATAGACATAGATTCAGAAATAGGGTCTTAGGGTCTCAATAACTCTGTCAGGACAGTCAGTAAAAGTCATTAGTGTGCTTTGTACTTTCTTCCAGTAGATGTTTGGTTTCTTTTATTATTTACAAGTCCTCTAGAAAAAGTTGTGCATAGAAATAGAGATAATTTTAACTGAATTGCTCGTTTAGCTATTTAAAAAGAGTGTCTATACTTTTGAAGGTTAAAGAATAACTTCTAATGGAAATTTGATGTAAAGCGTGTTGCAGAGATCATATTTGTGTCAGTTCAATTCACTGCCATTTGTTTCTTGTAGATTGCACTAGGTGGAGCTGTGATCTTTTGGTAGAGGGCCACTGAGACGTGTGTGTGAGAAAGAGAGAGGGAGAAAGAGTGGACAGGAGAGCTGGAATGGCTCTTTTTTTTCTCCTTTTTTATATACCTGGTAGGGGCTGTGCAATTGCAGAGGCATACTTCCGTGACCCATTGGGTAATTAGAAATAATAGAGCGTACTGTGAAAGACCCAACATTCAGAATTAATCGATTACTCTTGTAGTATTAATGTATGACTGTGATTTGTGGTGTGTCCAAACGGAGAGTCGCTGCAATGCATTGGAGACCCCAATGCAGAAGTACCCACGTCCCCAATTCAAAAAAGAAATGCATTTAAAGTATTCGGGAACTAACAAGGTTTTAATTAGTTATACGGTTGACACAGCCTCCAAAGTGGTTGAAACATATATACTTCATTTCTTGAATGCATACTGTTGATGTTTTCATAATGATGTATTCAAAGACAGTATGACTGGTTGATCTGGAGCAAGTGACTGTGTTTACAGATGTGTTGTGTTTGATTGGTTAATGGTGTTTTGTGAGCACTCCAGTGAAAATAAGTGTGCACACATACTTGATACATCCTTTTCCTGTAAATCAGTATAATCCTGTAATGGACAGACCAATACAGTTCACCCAAACCAACATTTCAATGTCTTATATTTTCCTCTAGTCTTTGTTAAAGAGTGGCAGAAATAATGTAGAGGCTCATTTCAGATGCATTGCTGTCAATTGTCTCACAATAATTGGCATTGATTTAGCAGTTAGAATCTGATTTAGTTGAGGCTCTTGTCAGTAATGTTCTTCGGGCTTTAGGTGCCGGAGCCTTTTCTTAGACTTTGGTGGTAATTAATCTGAGAAGATCTACGTAACGGGTAGATTGTGGTCTTAATATCGCAGTTTGAACATGAAACAATGTGTTGATGATTTAGAAGGTGATATAGTGCGATATTTCCATCAGGACTTTTTTGTTTTTGTTAGAAAAAAGAAAATAAAGGTTGTAACCTACATAACCCAGTCTATCTCTGGAAGATATAACAGTATGCTCAGAATGTTAATTTGAAATGGTGGATATCAGAATTAACGGAGCAATGCTCTGCACCAACCAATTGCAGACCCTTTGCACCGACTTGGAAAGCCATTTTGGGTAGACTAAAGAGAACTCAAATTGTTCGCCCATTTTCTTTAGTGCAAAAAAAAAGTCTTGAGTGGAGGCCAATGGCGAACACGTCATAATTTGAAAAGACTCAAAATATCTTTCATGTAATTAGAGGCATTTAAGGAATAGCTCTGAAGCCTATTTTGAAGAAGCCACCATTCAGTCTCAATTGTTGAATTCATCCAAAAGTGAAAAAGTGAGGCTGAATGATGTTTTTTCCAGGCCTTTTGAACCCAGAGTTCAAACATTATTGTTTGCAGCTCTTACTGAATAGTAGGCGCCAAATACTGTTGTTATTGCTGATTGAAAAAGCACAAGCGCCCTCATAAAAGCACTGAAGTACCCTGGAGAAAAAAAAAATTATATAAAATACTCCCTGTCTGTCTTGTCAAAATATCGCCAAATGTTTGCCATTCGACTTACAACACAATGACTTAATGTACAGAAAAAGCAAAAGATTTTATTGGCACAAGCATTTGATTTACTGAGGTAACTGAGATTTTTCTATACATATCCGGTCAGCCTTGAGTTCTTACAGGCTCTGCGGATGCTTCCAGGGCTTGTGTTATTGTCTGTTTGTAACACGTTCATGAGGTCGTTTAGAATGGGTTATTGATTCGTTCTTTCCTGCGTACTATGAGGTGGTCATGATAACTAATTATGTCGGACCTCTGAAGGTGTCTGAACACAAGTATAGGTATGTAATTACTCTGTTTAATTACAGATCTTTTGAAGATCAGTGACTGGGATGTATGCGGCGAGTAAATGTTGTGATTGTACACACAATATCAAAGTGATTGCATTGACCTTTCGCACCCCACCGTATGAACTGTGTCATTTGTTTTGTTGTCTTGTTGTCCTTATAGATCGCTTCAGGCAGGAGTTATCTGAAAGCAACACTTCCATCAGACTGAGAATGTGATGCCGAAGTGTACTTGTTAGGTATGTTTCTTAGTTAACATTTCAGCATGTTTTTATTTTACTTGACAAGGTGGAAAACAAATGTCCAGACGGAAAATCCATTCTTTGGCTTAGCGATGCGCACAATGAGCCGAATTCGCCTCGACAACAATACAAGTAACAAAACCTCTTTGTTTACCCAGAACCATTCACTATTATTATCTTATTTTCTCTGTAAGCCATTACACTTGTTTGGCACGCTTTATTTCCAAGAGAGCGTTTAAAAGCAGTGTGAGGTGAATTGTCGAATGTGCCTACTGATAATGACCTAAGATTTCACCAGACCTGTTTTTCCGCCACAGCACGTGGTGCTCGAGGCCTTCGGCTCCTTGAAACGCAAAACGCGCGAGCACGCATATAAAGTGATGAGACTCCGGCGGGCTCGGCGCAGCTAAACACATTGTGATTTATTGTGCTTTAATTTGGATGCCGTCTATTGTTTGTGGCTTGCGGAGGGTTACCCGCTGACAGTAATTTCTGCGGTTTGTGTGGATTCTGCCCGAGCTAATAGCACTTTCTTTTACTCTGTGTTTGGCCCCAGTACGACAGAAGGAAACAGGAAATAAACAGCGGTTCCTATTTACCCTGCCAATTTCACTTGACGGCGCGCTGCGTATTGAAATGAACTGGGCAGCCTTCTAATACTACGGAAAGTATGGAGCCGGCAGTGGCAGAGATAGATTGTAGCAGGCAATTACGGCGGTCCGGCCTCTGATTAGAGAGCTGCCTGCTAGCCACTCAGCCTCACGGCTGCCTCTTATCATGATGAGGCCGGTATTGGTCCGGACATTGTTTGATTGCTTTCAGACGCATTTACTAAATCCAACACACACAATGTTTCCTGTTTCTTCATGCACTGCCGTGCTCGCAAACTGCTTGGATTGTTTAACTTTCCCCCCGTCACTTTTACAATTTACCTCTATTTTCTCTGTTTAGCACGTTTTTCTTTTCCAGATCTGTTGGTCGGATTTGTTTTGGGCTCTATCCTATCCACCTTTTTGAATGTGGTGATTTCCTGTGATTCGAACTGGAAGCCTGTTGTTGTTTCACATTTCACATCACATTACTTTACATTCTATTAGCGACCGAAGTGAAAGTTTGTGTAGAAATTTACATAAATGTCTAGGTGTAAAGTGAGTGGTGTAAAGTTTGAGACAAAGTTTTAAATTGATTTATTTATTTATTTTAGACCTAAAGGGGAAACTGAAGTCTTGTCTGCTTCTAGAAATGGTTGTTCAATAAACATAAAGGATACAGAATAGAGACACACCAAAATGTATTGTATCTTGATAGTAACTGAATGTTCAAACATAATCATTATGTTTAAACTGTCCGACTATAATATACGCTTTGGACTGAGTTTTACTTCCAGAAATAACGTGGTGACCTAACAGATTTTTCCATTGGGAATAATGGAGGATGTCTCTCTTCTGTATCTCTCTCTGTCCCTCTCTCTTCTTTTCTTACTAGATACTGAGCCATCAGTCAGTTAGTTATGCTGTGAAATAACACTCTGCCCTTGGCCAGACGCTGCTTATTTGCTGCAAGTTCTCTCTCATCTACAGGATGTGTGCATATGTGTGGCTGCATGCCTGATGCAAAGCTCAGTTGAACGTGACCTCTCTAAATGGGTGTAATGCAGTGTGCTTTCATGTTATTGCAGTGATAGTTGCAGTGAAACCATGGATGCTTAAGGGAGAACTAGTCGCTGATTGCATAAGTGTCCTATTACAGCATACATGGACCTCTGGTTGAAAACGGTGCAAGATTAGCATTTATTCTGTTTGTTCTATTTGTTCTGCTAAATTACTAAATTATTCGGAAAATGTCTGTTAAATGGGATTTTTTTTTTCTTTCATTAATTCTCTCCATAAGTCACATATTTCATTTACTTGTAGGAGTTTTGTTTATGGACATCATTATGGCTGGGTGATATATATCGAATATTCAAACTACATTTGTGGTGAGTTTGCTGGCGAATCTATTATTAAGCTATATTTTGTGTTGTAATGATTTAATGCACATTATTGGTTAAGTTTTCTAAAAACTATAATTAAGATAGAAATGTTTTAATGCTTAATTGTTTTAATCAGATATAAACTTTAGTAGTAGAAACGATAAAGTCTTATGTCACAATATGAGTAATTTTATTTCACTGTAACGATATATATCATGATATAGTTATTTTTGCTTTAAATAAGGTATTTATAATATCAAAATTTTTGATACCATAGAAATTTCATAATTCTTGTCACC
>NW_015554107.1:327044-327302 GCF_001515605.1 Sinocyclocheilus anshuiensis | reverse complement strand
TACAATGTATTGTTGGCTATTGCTACAAATATACCCCAGCGACTTAACACTGCTTTTGTGCTGCAGGGACACATATAAGAAATGCTACATACATTGTATAAAGTAATCAAATGTATAAAAACACTGCATATTCTTCACTGTGTGAATTAAATATATATTTCTTTTTATTAAAGTTACAAAAGTAAGTCAAGAGCAGTGAGAGATTTTCACTCTTTTGTTGTTTGATTAACATGAATGGCAGACAGCAGGCATATTAGA
>NW_015554107.1:321896-326872 GCF_001515605.1 Sinocyclocheilus anshuiensis | reverse complement strand
ACTTTCTGAACTGTTTGCTTTCACTTAAGACCTAAATTACTGTGTTTACAAGGATACTTGCAAAGATGGGCATTTTGATACATATAAGTGTGTATATTTACCTGTTCAAGGCCAATAAAGCGGCAAAAATAACTCAATACTCCCAGTACTCCTGCTCTCTGAGCACTGTTTTCATGTGTGCTAGCCTTTCTGACAGCGCGTGCATATAGCAATGGCTTAAAATCACTTGTTTTTAAACCACAATGCTTAAAAACGCGTGTAAACGGTAAGTTTTCGTGACCACGTAGCACAGCAACGTCACATTAGCATGTAACCGTGATAGAGACTATAGTCCAAAATCTCTACCAGTTGACAAATTTCTACCAGTTTATCATGTCTACCGGTATATCGCCCACCCCTAGTAGAAACCTCCCAACTACTAGAAGTTGGTAAGTTCTATCCATTTTCCAGGTTGTCAATTTTAATTAAATGATTCAAAATTGTTTAATTCAGCAATTCCTTTGCATTATCACTCATATAAGTTCGCAGAAGTCTCTGCTGGTATATGCAGCTAAATATTGGTGTTTATTATAATAATTTATCATATATATGTTATCGTTATTTATTTATTTACTATAGTTATATTGTAATATGTCAACATATTTTATTATGTGATTTAATGATTTGTTCTTGTTCATATAGTGAAAACAGATTAAAAAAAAAATATTTTCCGCTCTGAGATACTGTGTGAAAAACTTCATTAATTCATTCATATTCATTCATATTCATTCATTCATTCATTCATTCATATTCATTCATTCATTCATTCATTCATTCATTCCCCACACATTATCTCTACTACTATCCCTAAATGAACACAGGGATAAAGGATTGAATCAAATGATTAAATAAATATGCAATATAAACATAGTAAATAAATAAATAATATACTGTATTTTATTGTTAAAAATTCTATTATATATTGCTCAGCCATAGTAATCGTCTCCACATACAGTAACTGTATGGTGTTCACTAAAGGAAGACTACATTATAAAAGGCTGCAGCTGAACCCATGAAGCCGTTTTCTCCACAGTGGGTCCACCATCATCAGCATATAGAGATACTAAGTTAAATGTACGAACAGCCAACAGCAAACATTGCTCAAAGCCTACCGTCCACTCCCGCCGTAAAAGTGCTATGGTCAGGCCGAATGAAATGCAGCCATGCCTCAGAGTGCTGGTCCATTAACTACAGTACCCATCTGCACCCTGCAGAAACAGTTTGGTATGGTCGAGAAATAAAACATCCACAACATAGCATGCATTTACATTCACATCCCCAATAGGGTTGTATCATGGACTGGATGCTTTGATTCTTCACACACAGTCGTAATAAGCTTTCGCCTTATTTGCACACATGAACACATGATCCTACATGTTTTGAGATGATACAGCCGAGCTCTGCATTGGACATGGATAAAGAGGAGAGGGGGACTGGCTGTTCTTAGGTGTGGCTGCAAAGATGAGAGGGGCCAAAAAGGTCTAATTTCCTTATCGTATTGTACCTGTATGTTATTATTGGCTAAATGCCTTTTAAAGTTGCACCACTGACTCCAACTCCCAGTCTCAGCCCCTCAATGGGAGCAGAGTCACCGTTAATAAACAGACCATGCAACCCCAGCATATCGCGAGCACGGGTGGAAAAAAGCTGCGCGCGCTGATCCCAGCTGTGTGTTCGCCGCCACCCAAATTAATCCCAAGCAATTTTTTCTGCACCACTTGTGCTCCTGATAAAAAAGCCCCTGCATTCAAATAGCAGGGTCCCTGATGGCATTAAGTTCTTACAGTATTGGGCCGTAGACAGACCTGCAGTGCTAAAAAGAGAGAAAACCCTCTAGCCTCGGACCTCTTAGCCTTTCGGTTTATTTCAATTCCACGTCAGTAGCGTTTCTTCAAAGCGCTTATGTGTGGATCTGTTTTGTAAAATAATCTCATTAAATTTAATTCATCGAGTTTTATTTAAAACATTTGTGATTCATTAGCTTAGGGTTTTCGCTTACAGAATGAGGTTTTGACCGTTTTTGCATTGAAGAATTATTCTAAGAGGTTGGGAGCAGTTGGAGAGTGAAAGGAGACAGTCGTATTAAATGGAATTAAACAGGTTAGCATATATCTACAGACTTGTTGCATTGCCGTCATAAGATGAGAGTGTTGGCGAGGCATTGAGGGGAGGCTTTTGTGCCATCAGCCGCGAGTAGAATGGTCAAGGCGAGGTGCCTCCTTATAATGAATATCACAGCTGCTTTAGATATAATGATTGGCACTTGGATGGGAAGCTGCAATGCGCTGTACTCAGACAGAATAAGTATAAAACCCACTTGAGTATAAAACCCACGGCCCTATTATAGCCACTCTGCTGAAGGAAATAGTCTAATGATGCCTGTCTTCCCCATTTCAAAGCTATGAAAGTCACCAATGAAAGCCAAGACCACAGAAAGAAATGTCTTATGTAGGACTGCCAACAGCTAATTGATAATGAAAATAATCCACAACAAAATTTCTGTGCTGTGCATAGAAAGCCAATAAAGTCACTAGTAGAGAATAATGCATTTCTATGGATGAAATGCACCTAAAAAATAGCAAAGGAAGCAGAGTGAGCTTTTGCATGACCCTAGTTGACTAAAAATGAGAATGCTTTATAAAAGCATTTTAGAACTTGCATAACTTGCATTTTATGATTATAACCTTATATGTAAATTGCCTAATCGCTCATCGTAACAGCATGTGAGTCTTTGTTGAAGTAGACAGATTTTTTTTTTCTGTATTGTGACACACATCAGTGTAACAGATTATCGGATTTGGTTCTAGGCATTGGTTGTTGATTGGACTTTTGAGACTTTGCATACATCGCCATAAAGAAATCTGTCCAGTAATGACATTTTGATAATAAAGGAATAACTTAAATATAATACAAATGCACAAATGAATCGGTTACAATAAGATCTAAAACATGCATTTAGAAAATAGCTGAATTTCCTTTTCATTCCAGCTTTGTACTTCACAGACTTGCACATGTGCAATAGAATGTAAATGCAATTATTCTGACTAAAACGTCTTTTGGTAAAATATTTGTTTTTTTGATGTTAAATGTACTTTTAAAATACTAACATGAATAATTGTATTTTAAAAGTGCAGGAAGTGTAAAATAACTATAAATAACCATTTTAATGGATTATGAATGTAGTATAATTATTTGCTTCGACCTCTTACCAGTTTACATTTAGTCTAAACATTGTTTAGTCTATTTTAAAGCAATGGTTAGCACACTGCACATGGTTTGCTGGTAAACAAAAATAATATATATAAAAAAAAAAATTAAGCTGTTTTTTTTCTCTTTTTTTCTAAATTTAATAATCAAATAAATAATCTTCAGATTATCTTTTTTTTTTTGGTTATTTTGATAGAAAGGGCCTTCTACAGTTGACCCTAGAAAAAACAAGACGCTGATTTTTTTTTGTGTCCTGAAGTAATTTATATAAACTCTAGATATGCATATCTGGACAGGTTTTTCCCTTGCACTCATGAGATCTTTTGTACACTGCTTGTTTTCTTGGATGCAACTATACATCCTTCTGGTAATTGCTTTTCATATTTTGGCGGTATTCCTGATGTTATGGATTTAATGATTCACCTTGAATAGTGCTTGTGTTTGATATTTGTTTAGTCAATCGTGATTGAGATTATATAAATACAACAGCTTCAATGAATCATTGAGGCTATAGGATCTGCTACTCAAGGATCAACATCTACTCAAACATCACTTCATGCCCCATTCCTCAATAAAACCTTAAGGGAAGCGCTTCTGAAAGCCTTCCAATTGCTCATCCATTGTGTAACCGTCCACTCTGTGCAATGTCTCAGTCCTTGAGGCTTTGACTGTATCCTAAAAAACCTCTGCATCATAGGTGGTAAGTGTAGGTCTCAAGCACATAGTGTCCTGGAGAAACCTGCAAGCTCTCGCAAGCAAGGCTGCAATGAGCTACGGCCTTGAAATGAATTCAGAGAGGGGAGGGATGAGATGCAAACTTCGGCCAGGCCTTGAAATGTATGGGTTAGAGGCAACTCTGATAGCCCACTTGAGGGAAAATGAGACGGCTCTTTTAAAGGATAATAGTGATAGTGCATCGATTGGGTCTAGAATGCTCTCTTGTGATTATTCAGATTGGAGTAATACATTCTGAAGCTGGGTTCTGGTCATCTCGCAGACACCTAATCATATAGCCAGCGTCTGACCTCATGTTGTTTCTGTTTCTACTGGCTACTGAGGCCAAACACTTAAAGAACAATTGCACAGCACTGAATGTTTTACCATAGCAAAGCTTTTTTTGTCTTGGTCCATGCAGTGGACATCATTTGTTCTTCAAACAGCAGTTCCATTGGATGATATATTTATATTACAGATGATACTATCACTGCTTAATTGAACCCTCATGATATGCAATCTTTATTTTAAATTCTTTTAACGTGTTCCTCTAAGTTGATTGAAACTCAGATTAATATTATTGAATATTTAACAATGTAATCCAGTATAGTAATGTTGTTTCTGTTCAAATGAGTACCAACAAAACACTGACAAATGTAGCTACTCAGTTATGTATCTGTTTATTTATGCTTACTTGCCATTCTTGTATTTTAAAATTAAATTTATAACATGCATTAACATATTTTTAATTGGGACAGTCATATTTCTCTTCAATAAATAAGTATTAGAGTAAATGTCATGAACTGTCAGGAAATATTCGATCCAAAACTAAAAGAAAAAAAACAAAAACCAAAATGTAATCTACAGTCATATATATACAGTGCTGTGAAAATGTTTTTGCCCCCTTCCTGTTTTTTAAATTTTTTGCATATTTGTCACACTTAAAAGATTCAGATCATCAAACTAATTTTAATATTACACAAAGATAATGCAAGTAAATACAAAATGCAGTTTTT
>NW_015554107.1:321386-321613 GCF_001515605.1 Sinocyclocheilus anshuiensis | reverse complement strand
TGTATCAGTCTGGAAAGGATTATAAAGCCATTTCTAAGGCTTTGGGACTCTAGCGAACCTCGGTCAGAGCCATTATCCACAAATGAAGAAAACTTGGATCAGTGGTGAACCTTCCCAGGAGTGACCGGCCTTTAAATTACTCTAAGAGTGCAACGACGACTCATCCAGGAGGTCATAAAAGAATCCAGAACAACATCTAAAGAACTGCAGGCCTCACTTGCCTCAGT
>NW_015554107.1:305188-320732 GCF_001515605.1 Sinocyclocheilus anshuiensis | reverse complement strand
TATTATTATTATTATTATTATTATTATTATTATACAAAATAAACTATGTAATGATATATAAATTCTTATTTATTTTTCAATAATGGGACTGAGACTTTTGGGAATGGGAATGAGTGTTTCACATTACAGCAATGCCAGTTGAGCGTAAAATGATTGTCCTGTAAATAATTTCACACTGCAAAAAAATCTTAAGGGTCCTAATAAGTTGGCTTTATTTTTTCTTTTCATTTTTGGAATATAATGTGATTTGGACAATTTAGAGACAAAAATGACTATACCAAAAAAACATTTTGTAACACGGTTATCAGAATGTTTTTCATGAACGCAGTGAGTGTTTTTTTTAAACACATATTTTTGCTGATTACACAAGCAGTGCTAGATACTACTGCCAAGGAGGTCAGCAGAATGAAGCAGCATTGGCAGCTCTGGTTCTAGAAATCTGCATGAGAAAGCCTGCTGCGGATACCGGGCTTTGACAGAGGAGCCCACCTGAATGACATTTACAAATTACCCTGCCGAAAGTGCTCTGTCCCCTGACCCCTGCTCCTGTGTTCGGCACCCTGTGAGATTTGCAGCATTTTGTCATATAATTATGGTAACTCCCCTGAAAATACAACCCCCCTCCCAACACCCCCCGCCCCCCTCTCTCACACACAAAGCTGTAGTGAATTGTAATGCGTGATGCGGTGCTGTCCACACAGCCAGTCCTCTTGACAAGCTGGAGGGATTCAAAACCACAGCAGGGGCAGAAAATAAGTGCAGAGGGAGAGAAAGTGGGAGAGTTAGGAGGAGAGATGGGCTGTGTGGGTGGGGGTGAATCAAAGAGCAAGGCTGGAAGAGTAGGGACTTCTCTCACCCCTTCTCTCAAAAAATGTACAGTGGTTGTAATAAGGTACAGTACCATAATATTACTAATGGTTCAAAGAGAAAAAATGTGGTATTTTATTGGTACTATGTCCAAAAAAACAAGGTAATACAATAGATCTTTATTTATTTTTTTTGTAAGCAGCACCATGATGAAGCGTTTGCAACTCATTGCACTTCTGTAACGTGACATGCTTCTGTGTGAGACAGGATATTTAATGAGAAAAAATGTTTGACAGCACCTGATGTTATGGAATATATTGGATCATTAATAGTGGCTGTAACATGTCAGACTAAAATCAGGTGGTTGGAGAAGGGGGAAAAATAAAATGGATTGCTGATGTCAGTCAAAAAGGAAAATTATTTTTGTAAAAAAGAGAACGCATAAATGTATAATTAATGTATAATAATAATAATAATGATAATTGTTATTATTATTATTAAAATATTATATAATAAAAAACGATATAATTTTATAATATAATATAAATATAATATAATATTGTATTATAATATAATAAATAATATATTCACATTTTAATTTTATATATAAATATATATATATAATTATTACTAAATATAATTATTTTCTATTTGCATTTAAAATGTGAATATATTTATATATATATTATAACATTATATTAAATCATAATAATATTTATTATTATTTTCATAATAATAATAATAATAATGCTGATTAATGTTAACATTAATATTAAAGCAATTAATATAATGTAACTAATTTTATTGTTTGAGTATTTTTTGGAGTTGTTTATATATCTCTGCCTCTTCAGTATCAGTATGTTTTTCTGCTTTTAGCTCACATTTCAAATTTGAACATTAAGTCTGTTTTTCACATTCACAGAATCAGTTTCTTAGCAATTATCATACCTAGTGTTATAGCCTGTCTTTCATACACATCAATCATCCACAAATTGCTAGATATGTCAAGAATACGTTATTACACTTTGATGAAAGATTATGAAGACAAACATTTTTTTTCTTTGGAATATGAATCATGCATATTGAGATGGTATGTATTAAGAAAGTAAAACAGTAACTGTGTAAAGTAGGCGGTCTTTTAAGTCTCCCTTTCCAGGGATGAGTCCCAGAATCGAGGCTGCAGATCACGTTCACGGTGCTTACTTGTCATTCTTATTTCTTTCTCACTCATTTCCACTTCCTCCTTTACTCTTTCACCCCATCTCTTCCCTTTCTGTCCAACTCTGTTGTAAGTATACGTGTGTGTTCCTTCACATGTGTATATGAGGCTGTGTACATTTTTTTTGTCGTATGTCTGCGTCTTGAATGTGCGCAAGAAGAAAGAAATGAAAAAGGCTAATCTAATTGAACGACTTCAAAGCGCTGTGGCCGTTTCATGTAGTCCTTTGGAATGGACGTAATTTGAACGCATGTCTGCAGTGAAGGTCAGCTGTCTGCCACCAGGAGCATGCAGAAAATGTAAAATGAGTCTTTCTCTCCTCCTCCTCTTCCTCCTGTTTTCCCATCTTTGTCAGGAGATAAGCCAGAGCTGCTCACACAAATAAACATTTACAGCTATAAGTAACCCTTGGATAGACTACTTCTACTTCTCCTAATAATGGAAAATCCAGATCATTCTAATTGTTTTTGTATAATCTACAAAAAAGTGAGAATTAATATATTGGCACCTGCTAGCTCCTAAGAGTTTTAAATAACTGATAGTCATTAATTATGTGATAAGATTTACCAGACATTTGTCATTCAAAACTGTTGATCCAAAGGAAAATAAAAAATAAGCTAATTTGAAGAATGTTCTTGCAGCTCTTTTACATACAACAACAGCCATATAATAGCTGTGTGTTAGAAATGAACAAATTTAATAAGATATTTTTTAAATAAAATGTTCTTTTGCTGATTTTTTTTGTTTTAAGATAAAATTATGAATAAAATCATAAAGAAAAGATTTTATTAATTATGATTATGAATAATTAAAGAATAAACTTATGAAAATATTATGAAAAGTGGACACTGATCTTTTCCATGAAAAAAAAAAAACATATCCAAAACTGCTGCAAAAAAAAAGCAATACAATAAAATAAAATAAAATAAAACATGTATCTGGATTATTATTGGACATGATTTTTTCCACCTTCTTTAAAATTGTTATGATCATTATTATTATTATAAACAGCAGCAACAACAACAACAGCAATAATAATAATACTAATGTTGTTGCTGTTTAAAATATCATTTATTATTATTATTATTAATAATAATAATACAATTTTCACATATTTTCATTAGGTTATTTTTTATTATTTAAAAAGGTCTTAATTGTTATAAATATATTTTCTTTATGATTTTAGTAATATTATTTTATCTTTAATAATAATTTAATAATAATAATAATAATAATAATAATAATTTAAAATAGAGTGAACAAAATCATGCCCAATAATAATCCAGATACATTTTATTTTAATTAATTTTAATTTTAATTTTAATTTTAATTTTAATTTTAATTTTATTGCAGCTGTTTTGGCGATGTTTTTGTATTTCATGGAAAAGATCAGCTTGTACACTCTTCATAGTAGTTTTGTTGTGCCATGGAAGAAAGTAAGTTTACTTTAGTTCATCACGTGCATTAGTTACACTGATGGCTGACCCGTTTGGCCACTGTCAGCCTGTGACACGCCGGTGACTCCTTTCTGTTAGTAGATTGGTTTAGTTTTTCTGTCTGCTTATCGAAGGCCAAGGAAAGTGATGAGAATGCATAGGTGTGCGGCTCCATGCCTTTAATATGCAGGCCAAGTCATTGGTGTTTATGTGTGCAATGCATCACTGTACCACTGTGGCCCTTTAAGTCCATTGAGTGCCACTTTGAATGAGGCCCCTGTACTCACACAACAAACAAGATCTGCCTGAGAGACAGAAGCTTTTAAAGCTGCGATGGAATAATACAACTATCCCTTCTGTATTAAACCCCATGGGGGTCCTGCTCAGTCTGAAGGTCCACGGTTCTCCTAGCTCACACATGTTGGCGCTTTTCATAAGAAATATGATTTCTGCTTCAGCAGTTTCTTGTTCTTTTTAGAGTGTCAGCGTTTCGGAGTTTGATTTTCAAGGGCGAGAACATCTAATCGTGTCTAGCCTGCTCCGAACGGTATCTCTGATTCACAGCCCAAAACCACAGAAGAACAAGAACACTCGAGGAGCGAGCGCGGACCTCCTTTTATCTGGCAGTCGTTTAATTTTTTCCACGATATTGTTTGAATGCTTCTTGTACTTCTCGCATGGATTTATTAGTAACTCTTTGATCTATTTCTGTCGTGCTAAAACAGTCATCTTTTTTCTCTTTAGTTGAAAGCCACTCTGCAGACGAACTCCATTATTTGTTTTTACATCAAAAGTTTCATTAGTTATTCCATTAATCATAGGGGCTGGAGAGTGACGGAGCGGCGGGCTTAGGCCCATACGTCCCTGCTCTGGGGAGATCTAGGAAGGGTAGGTGTGCGGACGGGCTAGTTAAAGCCCAAATAGGGGGAAAGGAGGAAAAATCTAATATGAAAATGAAAATGTAAATGCGGGGGAAGCAGCGAGCGGTTTCTCCAGCTGGCCTAATCTCGCGTCCGTGGGGCTCAGATAGCGATCGCTAACAGGAGGGCTCGCGCTGGGCTTCTTTGAAATGCAGAACGGCTCTGTGTGTAAATTGGAGCCACCGCGATGGTGCCACAAAATGACATGTGGAGCCGCGACCCTCTCGCCTGAGCGGGGCCAAATGCGGCAAAGGTAAATCTCGCACATCAGACAATTTCATTTTCAGTGCAGAGGGGATGAGCAAGTACAATGACTGGATCTTTTCAAATACTACCCCCCCTTAGAGGCGTATCATCATTTAGGATTTTTTTTTTCTCTGCTCAGGTAAACTCCCTCTGGTTGGAGAGAAAGATGTTAGTTAGTCTTTTCTCAGAATTGCATTTCTTGGCTGTTCATTTTTGCAGTTAACTCAAATATCTGCCTCCCAGAGCTCTTTGCATTTCTGATCATGTTACAAGCTTGTGCATCTCCTTAAGTTTCCCGCTCCTCGACTAGTCCATGAACACTCTCTGTAATCCATTTATCCAGTTTGTGTTGTGGCTTGTGTGATGTTTTTTGCATATAGCAGATCCCCTCTGAGCGACTCTATTTCATGGCTGCTCTTGCCATAACATGTGTAGCCTGTGAGCATGGCACACATTGTATTTCACACCAGCTTACATACATCCACACACATTGGCACGTCTTTTAACAACAGTGGTGGAACTTGCTGATATTGAGCAGGCGCTGTGGTTCATCCGCATGGTTCTCCCCCCCCTCCCACTTCTGCTCAGACAAATATAATCGACTGCCTCAGCATTTCAGAATGCACTGATGAAGTCTCTAAGCTTTTAGGTGCCACTGGACATTTCTAGAACCAAGGGCATGAATTGTCAAACTGTAGTGTGACCTCTCAGACGAGAGGATAAATCTGTTGTTGGCAAAATGAAAGGATAATAATGCTGTACAATTCCAAAATATATTAAAACAGCAATACTACTACTACTACTACTAATTAAATTTAATAATAATAATAATAATTATTATTATTAGTATTATTGGTATTATAATATATACACTAGTCAACATTTGAAGCGGATCAAAACCTTTCATCAAAGTTGTCCTAAAACCTAAAACCAAAACGCGTTCTTGTCTTAGGACAACTTTGATGAAAGGCTTTGATCCAATGTTGACTACTATAGTTTATAATATAAATGTATAAATACTATAAATATTTATGCATATATAATATCCTGTCATCTAAATAAACTGTGGACTCGTACAGAATTTGTAATTACTGTAGTATTTTATTTTACTCTGTCCTTATGAATAAATAATACATTATAAAAAATACACTTTTATATAATTATTTATGCATAGAAAATATAGTCTAAATAAACTGAAGACTCCTACAGAATTTCTAACTTGTATTTATTGTAGTATTTTATTTTACTACGTCCTTGTGAATAAGTAATACATTAAAAATACACTTTTATATATAAACTAGTAAAAAGCATTTATTAATTTTAATACATAGAATGAATCATTTACATTTTATTTGACTAATTATTTATTACTTTACTTAATATTAATACAATTTTTCTAAACTGAGTAAATTTTTTAATGATTTGTTTAAATGACGCATATATTAATTACATAAAAATACATGCATTGAATGCTCTGCATGTAGGCTTGCGTCTTGTTTAGCTTAATAATTATTTATACCAAACCAAGCAAACCAATCAGTATAAATTTTGAGACATTAACTAATTAAATTAAAATTAAATTTGAGACAAACTTTTTTGAGACATTTTTTTTTTTTTATGTGTAACCCAACAAACAATGTTTCACATTCCCTTTGCTGTTTGCTTCACTCACAACCAAGTCTATTAGCACTTGACACATAAACTGAAGGATCATTCCAACTATGTCATCGCATTTTGATGACAAGCCCGCGGTCCAGCCCGTGTTAATGATGCTTTTCTCATTGGCCACTCCAGCAGGGCTTTAATAAGAGCTAGTGTGGAGGGAGACGGCCGTGGCGTCCGGGCCAACCCCTCCTCTCCTCCCAGCCCGCTCGGCGCTGTGATGGAAAGTGACACTGTGATTGTGTGTGGGGCTCCGCCATGCTCAGATGAGGGTGTCACTTCTGCCTAGTCTGATTGCCACTTTCGCGGTGCTACACGGAGGAGTTAAATTGAGGCAGAAAAGGTCAGAAGCCAGTGGTCATCTGCTCTCTTCTCTCCCAAATTACTTGTCCTCTTGGAGGGGAATGAAAACAGACAGGGCCGGCTTGGCTGCCAAGTGGAGATGATCCAGGAGCGGGCAGAGAGGAATGCAAACGAATGGAGAGGGGGGCTGAGAAGGGGTGTTTGGGGGAGAGGTGCAAACTGAGAGAGATAGAATGACAGGATCAGAGAAAGAGAGAGAGTGAATGGAAGTAAAGGGGAGAGAGAGAGGTAGGCGGCTGCACTGCGACGGAGCAGGAAAGGGCACCTGTGAAGGTCAGGCTGAACGGAGGTGTGGATGGTTGTGACTGGAAAGTGAAGAGAATCCGTCATAACCTCTTCTTGAAATTCCTGTGTGCAGCATGATTGTGATTAGCTACTCTTTTCAGCACCATGGACAGCGGCACATCAATTCTGCTGCTAATTACTTCTCAGCTGTATACATTTTACATGTGAACTCATTTTACATGATTATTGGTCAGGTGTTTTTGTATTTGTATATCTGTTTTATTTTTTCAGGTGTAAATGTTTGCTTCTATCACATATTTTCCTGTGCATACTGTACAGGCCTGTCCTAAAACAGTGTTTCTCGACCTTTTTGACTCCATTGTCCAACACAATGTTTAAGCCTCATGTAGGTTAAGATATATATTTTTTATACTTCTGCTGTAATAATGGCAAAACTGCTTGTTTTTGTTTTTGCTTTTTGGCAGTGTCGGGTGATTAAAATAATTAATCATGATTAAGACGTTTTTAAGAATGCTACGTTCCTCATTAAATACAAAAGTTTGAGGTTGGTGAGATTTTTAGATGTTTTTGAAAAAAGTGAATTAATATCACAATTTAAGAAAAAAAAGTGTTATGTTGTAATACATTTTAAAATGTAATTTATTCCAGTGATGGTACAGCTGAATTTTTAGTAGCCATTACTCCATCTTTAGCGTCAAATGACCCTTCAGAAATCATTCTAATATGCTGACTTGATGCTCTAGAATAATAAACATTTAATAAACAATTTATTATTATTTTCAATGTTGAAAACAGTTGTGCTGCTTAATATTTTTGTGGAAACCAAAACAAATAAAATGTAAAAATGCAAGTTCAAAAGAACAGCATTTAAGAACAGCACTTTCAATTTAATTGAATGCATCAATGCTTTATAGAAATATTAATTTAATATTTAAAAAAATCCACAACCACAAATAACCACAAATGTTTCAATTATAGTGTATAAAATGTTCATTTGATTTTTTGTGGAAATTAAAAAAAAAATATATATATATTGTAAATCTTTTTTTCATGTTTTTAATTAAGTTAAATCAGTCTTAGTAAAACATAATAATTTTAAGTCATTTTCAAGCCTCCTTGGATATTTAAGGTCCCCTAGGGGGCCCCGGCCACTAGGGATGTAACGATTCACTCAACTCACGATTGTGGCTTGTGTGATGTTTTTTGCATATAGCAGATCCCCTCTGAGCGACTCTATTTCATGGCTGCTCTTGCCATAACATGTGTAGCCTGTGAGCATGGCACACATTGTATTTCACACCAGCTTACATACATCCACACACATTGGCACGTCTTTTAACAACAGTGGTGGAACTTGCTGATATTGAGCAGGCGCTGTGGTTCATCCGCATGGTTCTCCCCCCCCTCCCACTTCTGCTCAGACAAATATAATCGACTGCCTCAGCATTTCAGAATGCACTGATGAAGTCTCTAAGCTTTTAGGTGCCACTGGACATTTCTAGAACCAAGGGCATGAATTGTCAAACTGTAGTGTGACCTCTCAGACGAGAGGATAAATCTGTTGTTGGCAAAATGAAAGGATAATAATGCTGTACAATTCCAAAATATATTAAAACAGCAATACTACTACTACTACTACTAATTAAATTTAATAATAATAATAATAATTATTATTATTAGTATTATTGGTATTATAATATATACACTAGTCAACATTTGAAGCGGATCAAAACCTTTCATCAAAGTTGTCCTAAAACCTAAAACCAAAACGCGTTCTTGTCTTAGGACAACTTTGATGAAAGGCTTTGATCCAATGTTGACTACTATAGTTTATAATATAAATGTATAAATACTATAAATATTTATGCATATATAATATCCTGTCATCTAAATAAACTGTGGACTCGTACAGAATTTGTAATTACTGTAGTATTTTATTTTACTCTGTCCTTATGAATAAATAATACATTATAAAAAATACACTTTTATATAATTATTTATGCATAGAAAATATAGTCTAAATAAACTGAAGACTCCTACAGAATTTCTAACTTGTATTTATTGTAGTATTTTATTTTACTACGTCCTTGTGAATAAGTAATACATTAAAAATACACTTTTATATATAAACTAGTAAAAAGCATTTATTAATTTTAATACATAGAATGAATCATTTACATTTTATTTGACTAATTATTTATTACTTTACTTAATATTAATACAATTTTTCTAAACTGAGTAAATTTTTTAATGATTTGTTTAAATGACGCATATATTAATTACATAAAAATACATGCATTGAATGCTCTGCATGTAGGCTTGCGTCTTGTTTAGCTTAATAATTATTTATACCAAACCAAGCAAACCAATCAGTATAAATTTTGAGACATTAACTAATTAAATTAAAATTAAATTTGAGACAAACTTTTTTGAGACATTTTTTTTTTTTTATGTGTAACCCAACAAACAATGTTTCACATTCCCTTTGCTGTTTGCTTCACTCACAACCAAGTCTATTAGCACTTGACACATAAACTGAAGGATCATTCCAACTATGTCATCGCATTTTGATGACAAGCCCGCGGTCCAGCCCGTGTTAATGATGCTTTTCTCATTGGCCACTCCAGCAGGGCTTTAATAAGAGCTAGTGTGGAGGGAGACGGCCGTGGCGTCCGGGCCAACCCCTCCTCTCCTCCCAGCCCGCTCGGCGCTGTGATGGAAAGTGACACTGTGATTGTGTGTGGGGCTCCGCCATGCTCAGATGAGGGTGTCACTTCTGCCTAGTCTGATTGCCACTTTTGTGGTGCTACACGGAGGAGTTAAATTGAGGCAGAAAAGGTCAGAAGCCAGTGGTCATCTGCTCTCTTCTCTCCCAAATTACTTGTCCTCTTGGAGGGGAATGAAAACAGACAGGGCCGGCTTGGCTGCCAAGTGGAGATGATCCAGGAGCGGGCAGAGAGGAATGCAAACGAATGGAGAGGGGGGCTGAGAAGGGGTGTTTGGGGGAGAGGTGCAAACTGAGAGAGATAGAATGACAGGATCAGAGAAAGAGAGAGAGTGAATGGAAGTAAAGGGGAGAGAGAGAGGTAGGCGGCTGCACTGCGACGGAGCAGGAAAGGGCACCTGTGAAGGTCAGGCTGAACGGAGGTGTGGATGGTTGTGACTGGAAAGTGAAGAGAATCCGTCATAACCTCTTCTTGAAATTCCTGTGTGCAGCATGATTGTGATTAGCTACTCTTTTCAGCACCATGGACAGCGGCACATCAATTCTGCTGCTAATTACTTCTCAGCTGTATACATTTTACATGTGAACTCATTTTACATGATTATTGGTCAGGTGTTTTTGTATTTGTATATCTGTTTTATTTTTTCAGGTGTAAATGTTTGCTTCTATCACATATTTTCCTGTGCATACTGTACAGGCCTGTCCTAAAACAGTGTTTCTCGACCTTTTTGACTCCATTGTCCAACACAATGTTTAAGCCTCATGTAGGTTAAGATATATATTTTTTATACTTCTGCTGTAATAATGGCAAAACTGCTTGTTTTTGTTTTTGCTTTTTGGCAGTGTCGGGTGATTAAAATAATTAATCATGATTAAGACGTTTTTAAGAATGCTACGTTCCTCATTAAATACAAAAGTTTGAGGTTGGTGAGATTTTTAGATGTTTTTGAAAAAAGTGAATTAATATCACAATTTAAGAAAAAAAAGTGTTATGTTGTAATACATTTTAAAATGTAATTTATTCCAGTGATGGTACAGCTGAATTTTTAGTAGCCATTACTCCATCTTTAGCGTCAAATGACCCTTCAGAAATCATTCTAATATGCTGACTTGATGCTCTAGAATAATAAACATTTAATAAACAATTTATTATTATTTTCAATGTTGAAAACAGTTGTGCTGCTTAATATTTTTGTGGAAACCAAAACAAATAAAATGTAAAAATGCAAGTTCAAAAGAACAGCATTTAAGAACAGCACTTTCAATTTCATCAATGCTTTCAATGCTTTATAGAAATATTAATTTAATATTTAAAAAAATCCACAACCACAAATAACCACAATTATAGTGATTATAGTGTATAAAATGTTCATTTGATTTTTTGTGGAAATTAAAAAAAAAATATATATATATTGTAAATCTTTTTTTCATGTTTTTAATTAAGTTAAATCAGTCTTAGTAAAACATAATAATTTTAAGTCATTTTCAAGCCTCCTTGGATATTTAAGGTCCCCTAGGGGGCCCCGGCCACTAGGGATGTAACGATTCACTCAACTCACGATTCGATTCATGATTTTTCTTTAACAAAATGAGATTTAAGACAAATTATAAATGAAATGTGTCCTTTTATTATTGCTTGGACAAAATGCTGCACGTTTCTTTGTGAAATTGAAATATAACACTATAGTAATATACTAATATAGCACTTGCATATTACTGCTCTTTTGTTGGTTTTGATTGCTTCTATTGTCCTCATTTGTAAGTCACTTTGGATAAAAGCATCTGCTAAATAACAAAATGTAAATATAATGTAAATGTAAATAACAAAACTAAATTGGAATTTTAAAACAAACCCCAAATCAAATAAATAAGTAACACAAATAAAAGAAAGCTCTTCATATAAACAAAATAAGGCTTCGTCTGTGCTCTTTCCATTTAAAATTAGAGGCAACCACTGCATTTTAGTCATGATCCAAACAAAGATGCTGCATTCATGCAACAAGAGCAGTTTTTAATCTAAATTAGATTGTATAATTTCGAACTTTGAAACAAAAACAGAATGGTCTGACTTCAGTTTTGTGAAACTATACATAAGCAGGAGGCGCTCATGGAACACCAGATACTGCGTTTCCTTGGTTACTGCTGTAAACAAAGCAGCGCTGCACTTATGAACTTTAATATGCATTATACAGAGGCAAGGTAAAAAGCAAAAATACCATATAAACTTTTCTAAAGACAGTAAGACATACATTCATAAACTCCTACTCCTAATTGTATCGCGATTGGTTTAGCATCTCAAATGATTTGAATCGGCATATATTTGAATCGATTTTCAACTGGCTCGCGGTTAATCGTTACATCCCTACCGGCCACTGCCCTAGAGGCCCTCCATTTTTTGAGGTTAGCTGTCAGGATGGTGCACAATTAAACTGGAGGCGACCCTCGTGTGATTCAACAAATGGCAATTAACCTGCTAATGCACTGCACTGTCTCCACAGCCAGCCCTGGGACAGGGAAAAGCTGGTGGATTTAACAAAAGACAGTTTCACATAATGTGCCAACTCAATGGCTGATAGTTTAAATAAGTGGATTTGTGTTTGTTTCCCAGAAAATGACCTAAATGACCTTTTTTGGAATATTTTATGAAGCGCACACAATCGGTTCCCGCGTAGCTTAAGCAATTCAGTTCTGCTCGCTTAGTTGTGATCAAGATAGCAGATAGACCAGCATGCCTCTGTGGTCTCTACAGGCCAGCCTGAATCTTCTGAAATCTCTGGGAGAAATAAAACACAGCACAGTGTGAATTTGCTCCAAATCTCTCAGGACAATGTGCAACGTGTCTTTAGATCTTTAAATCAAAACATTAAATTGCATTTGGACAACACAAACATGACATGCCCGTAAAATAGCCGCTGTGCACTTTGAAACTGTCTCTAGCAGTGAATGGCAAAAATGTAATTGCTCACCATATATTTTATTAGACTTTTCAGTCTGACCTTGAATTCTTCACATAGAACTGAAAATGGCACGGATCTGTTTGTGAATGTATGCTGCTCATGTTGTGTGTGTATATGTGACTGACGAACAGGCCAAGCAAACGGGCACTGCCGCATTCATGTGTGTGTGTTTCTGTACGCCCGTCTTTGTACACGAGTGTGTTTGTGTGGTCTCTGAAGTGACGAGATGGAGAATAAATATTTACCATCTGTGTTACTCCCCCTCCTCCGAAGATTCCAGCGTGTTTTATCGGCTCTGGAGTTCAGCCATGGGCTTTTTTAATTTTCTGCTTTTGTGTTTTTAGCCGAGATTGACAGGCCGCTCGCTCCCCGGAGCATTGTTCTATTAATCTGTTTAATATGCTACAGAAACACTTGAGCGCTGGAACAGGCAGCCTGGTAATGGAATCGCAGCAGGTAAAGCAGACTTGCCCATCCGATGGCGGCGCAGGGCACCGTCCGTATTACTGCACGGCTCTGTGCAGGCGTGGCACCGTTCCGGGCATCGAAGGGGGTGTGCCACCCACCCCCCGCAGTGACCCTCTGCAGAGACAGACAGACGGACAGATGGAGGAACTGAGGGGGCCCTTCCCGGAAAACTGCCACCTTCTGCGTGCTCTTGCATTCTGAAAAGACCCCTTTTAATGTGCCACGTCCTGTCGCCTCTTGGCTCTGGGATGAGGAGACTTTTTCTCTTTGTTCAGCAGTACCTAATGACCCACTTTTAGCTATGAGGAATACGGTGCATGAGGAATGGCGTGGACTTCTATCTGGGGCTGTTGAGTTGGTGGCGTATTATGTATTAACCAAACTGCAAATTGGATTTGGGGTTATGTTGATGAGTCTGCGGGCACTGGATTGCAAAAAAAAAAATGTCCCCAAATTCACAATTATCTAGTACTTATAGGCAGGGCCGTCCTTAGTTGACGTGGGGCCCGGTGCGAGGTAGGGAGCGGTCCATTTGCGATTGCGTTCCGGGGGTGGGGGGTTTTGGGAGCGAGTTGGGGCCCGTTCGCCGCGGCCTAAGGACGGCATAAGTTGCACCCCCTAAGGACGGCCCTGCTTATTAGACTTAGAGCCCAATACGACTTTAGGAGTATCTAGAACCATAAATTTCATGCTATAATAATAATAATAATTATTATACTATAGATTTTTATTGTTTTTTATAGCACCTTTCTAGAACCATAAATTTCATGCTGTCTCCACAGCCAGCCCTGGGACAGGGAAAAGCTGGTGGATTTAACAAAAGACAGTTTCACATAATGTGCCAACTCAATGGCTGATAGTTTAAATAAGTGGATTTGTGTTTGTTTCCCAGAAAATGACCTAAATGACCTTTTTTGGAATATTTTATGAAGCGCACACAATCGGTTCCCGCGTAGCTTAAGCAATTCAGTTCTGCTCGCTTAGTTGTGATCAAGATAGCAGATAGACCAGCATGCCTCTGTGGTCTCTACAGGCCAGCCTGAATCTTCTGAAATCTCTGGGAGAAATAAAACACAGCACAGTGTGAATTTGCTCCAAATCTCTCAGGACAATGTGCAACGTGTCTTTAGATCTTTAAATCAAAACATTAAATTGCATTTGGACAACACAAACATGACATGCCCGTAAAATAGCCGCTGTGCACTTTGAAACTGTCTCTAGCAGTGAATGGCAAAAATGTAATTGCTCACCATATATTTTATTAGACTTTTCAGTCTGACCTTGAATTCTTCACATAGAACTGAAAATGGCACGGATCTGTTTGTGAATGTATGCTGCTCATGTTGTGTGTGTATATGTGACTGACGAACAGGCCAAGCAAACGGGCACTGCCGCATTCATGTGTGTGTGTTTCTGTACGCCCGTCTTTGTACACGAGTGTGTTTGTGTGGTCTCTGAAGTGACGAGATGGAGAATAAATATTTACCATCTGTGTTACTCCCCCTCCTCCGAAGATTCCAGCGTGTTTTATCGGCTCTGGAGTTCAGCCATGGGCTTTTTTAATTTTCTGCTTTTGTGTTTTTAGCCGAGATTGACAGGCCGCTCGCTCCCCGGAGCATTGTTCTATTAATCTGTTTAATATGCTACAGAAACACTTGAGCGCTGGAACAGGCAGCCTGGTAATGGAATCGCAGCAGGTAAAGCAGACTTGCCCATCCGATGGCGGCGCAGGGCACCGTCCGTATTACTGCACGGCTCTGTGCAGGCGTGGCACCGTTCCGGGCATCGAAGGGGGTGTGCCACCCACCCCCCGCAGTGACCCTCTGCAGAGACAGACAGACGGACAGATGGAGGAACTGAGGGGGCCCTTCCCGGAAAACTGCCACCTTCTGCGTGCTCTTGCATTCTGAAAAGACCCCTTTTAATGTGCCATGTCCTGTCGCCTCTTGGCTCTGGGATGAGGAGACTTTTTCTCTTTGTTCAGCAGTACCTAATGACCCACTTTTAGCTATGAGGAATACGGTGCATGAGGAATGGCGTGGACTGGGGCTGTGGGCTGTTGAGTTGGTGGCGTATTATGTATTAACCAAACTGCAAATTGGATTTGGGGTTAGAGTCTGCGGTTATCTAGTACTTATAGGCAGGGCCGTCCTTAGTTGACGTGGGGCCCGGTGCGAGGTAGGGAGCGGTCCATTTGCGATTGCGTTCCGGGGGTGGGGGGTTTTGGGAGCGAGTTGGGGCCCGTTCGCCGCGGCCTAAGGACGGCATAAGTTGCACCCCCTAAGGACGGCCCTGCTTATAGGCCATTATGTAATGTGGCCTTGGGATATGAACTTGGAATGAATTTTTTGACAGCTGATTGGTGGTTTTCAAAGTTCTACACAACCTGCAACCTTCGTAAAAAAATGGGCTTATTTTCTATGCTTGCTTTTAGCTACCAATAATAATAATAATTATTATTATTTTTATTATTGATTTGTATTATCTGTGTATTA
>NW_015554107.1:299028-305080 GCF_001515605.1 Sinocyclocheilus anshuiensis | reverse complement strand
TTATAATAATAATACTTTTTATTTTATTTTATTTTATTTTATTATTTTTATTTTAAAATTTTCTAGAACCGAAGGTCTGTGTTACAGAAACAAAGAAAAAAAAGAGATCATATTTGCATTTATTTATTTTGCATATTTATATATTTACATATTCATACATATTTACATATTCATAACTTTAGCTCTAGGTCTAATCTGTTTTGACATTTCTGCTTTGAACTTGAAGTTGGATATACTTTTCTTTTGGGAGCTTTTTTAACAGTTGCAGTGCTTATTTATATAGAAATGTTTAGTTCAAAGTGTTTAGTTCTAACATAATTTACCATCTAAAAAACTGATTTCCTCCTAAAATTATTACTTAAAAAATGTGGAAAATATCTGCTGATTTTGTCTTGGCCTTCCTATTTCCTAGCACCATAACAAGCTAGGCTAGTCAAGTCTATCAGGGGCCAAGTATTGTAATTTTTTTTTTGCTTTGCATTTTCATGTCACATTCTATCGTAACAACGAAACCCTGACATCGAAAACTATTACAAAACTTGATACGTCCCTCAAATCATTAACAGGAGGCCCCGGATATCAGAAAACCTCCTTTCAGTGCCAAACTCAGATTAAAACCACTCAAACCCCGCACGGCCCCTGCGAGCCCGGGCACTATGATTGATATGAAGCTGATAAAATTAATTTAATACCGCAGTCTTTAACCCAGCCTCCGAATTTTAATCAGGTAATCAGAACTCGGACTCATCTTTAATCCCATCTTCCATCTCCTTAAATGCAGCGGACTTTGTTTTGAGCCCCGTCTCCGGGGAGCAGGCTGAAGCGCCGCTGTGTATTTTGACAGTATTTGTCAGTGCGCTCAGTTAATATGTCAAGCCGTATCTCACCCCCCTAACTGAATGTGTATCGGTGGAATAAGGAGTGAGCCAAGACGAAATGAACCTCTAATGAAATGAGATCCCGGGGAAGTCGGAGCAGTGTGAAGTGCGGGCCTCAGATCAAAGAGAGCCACTAGTAATTAGAATACATGCTGAAGAGGAAGCTGGTGAGGAAAATCAGCATTTTGCTGGAAAATTACCTGTTGAGCTGTTAAATAAATTAGAATTGTCTGGGGAGTGCCGGCCCCCGGCTTTACTAAGCCAGACATTGGGAGCCACTCTCATCTCCCTGAAGCGATGGTCTATTCACAAATATCTATTGCTCTCCCTGAATCTAATCTGAAGTTTTGTCATTTCTGCCTCAGGCTGAAGTTTTATACTTTTCTTCTTATAGCTTTTTAATAGTTGCAGTGCTTATCACTTTGGTAATGTTGAATGTCAATTACACATCGAACCCTTGAATCTGATTGGCTGAACGGCCTTTCAACAGTGCTGATAAACAGTCCAGTTCAAACGCTGATTCATTCAGGAATGAAACAAGTGTCTTTTATAAAGAGTAAGTCACTGAATCATTAACTCAACTGATTATTTCAAAGATACTGATTTATTCAGGAATGAAACAAGTCTCTGTTATAATGAGTGAGTCATTGAATCATTCATTCAACAGATTCCTTCAAACACGCTGATTCATTCCGAAATGAACAGTTAATTCTGATGTGGTTTTATTGGTTCTCTTTTTGTTGGTGGATCAAAAACAGATCAAGCAACTGGCAACATGTACGTTTCTAAGTATTAATGGTCAAACAAACAATTTTGAATAAAAATCATTTGACTAATTAAAAAAACAGTAAGACAGTCATCTTCAGGATGTCCTCGCCACATTTATCTATGTAAAATCATTTTTCTAAAATGTCCAGGTTGTAAAATGTTCAAACACGCAAACTTTTGTATTAAAAATCAATGGACAACTTCAGAGAAGTGACAAGATTTTTCAGTGTTCATCGAAGCACCATCATCAGTTTTTCATCCAATGATTTTTAATAAAAATTGAATTGAAATGAATGTAAATAGGCACATTTCTAAGATTTAACATCTTAATCATTAAACTGCTGTTAAAAAAAGCAATATTAAAAGCAATATTGTGTTTTTATTATTTAATTGTTTGGAAGTAAGACAGTTATGACTGCAATTGCTTAATATATATTAACATTTTAATGTATTGAAAACGAAATAATCATACCCAGAATTCTAGTCTACATAATCCTGTGTTTTCCCAGGTCTACGTTGTTGCAGTATTGGTGGAAAATGGCTGCTAGTGTGAATTGACTTGTGCTTGCCTCCTGGGCTCTGTGCTGTCTGCTGTAGTGGACTGGGCGACACGGTAAATGTCACTGATCGTCAAGCGCTTGTGCAATGGCTGCCCTTGCCAGAGAAAGTGCCGAGGTGGCAGATCCCGCCTTTGATTTAGACACTAAAGGCAGCAGAACAGCAAAAGCACTGAAGCATAAAGGTAAATTCTCATAATTCACTGCTGAAAGGTTAGCCAGTGGCTGCCTCCTTCTTGGTGCGGGTAACTAACAAATGTCACCTGATTGAAATAAGTACACCTGCCTATAGGACTTTAGTGCCTTTACTTTGAAACTGATATTTATTTACAGCATTTTTTTTGGTGGGGTGGATTAAATTTAGACTTAAGCCAGAGGGATGCTTACTGAGAGAGTTGAGTCGGAGTCCTTTATCTTTTTAGCACACAAGCTTTTTGTCATTGGACATACTAAGGCTATGTTAAGTGCTTTGGCAATTACATATTGTTTTATCTATCACAGTTAGTGGTTGGAGAGGTCTTATGATGCCATTTTTTATTCTGCCCTGTAGTGGGGTGGGTAGTCAATGGCGTGTGATAATCTAGTAAATTCAGTTAACTTGATGTGCACACAGTTTTAAAGTTGGCATGAAACATATATCTATTGCTCTCCCTGAATCTAATCTGAAGTTTTGTCATTTCTGCCTCAGGCTGAAGTTTTATACTTTTCTTATAGCTTTTTAATAGTTGCAGTGCTTATTACTTTGGTAATGTTGAATGTCAATTACACATCGAACCCTTGAATCTGATTGGCTGAACGGCCTTTCAACAGTGCTGATAAACAGTCCAGTTCAAACGCTGATTCATTCAGGAATGAAACAAGTGTCTTTTATAAAGAGTAAGTCACTGAATCATTAACTCAACTGATTATTTCAAAGATACTGATTTATTCAGGAATGAAACAAGTCTCTGTTATAATGAGTGAGTCATTGAATCATTCATTCAACAGATTCCTTCAAACACGCTGATTCATTCCGAAATGAACAGTTAATTCTGATGTGGTTTTATTGGTTCTCTTTTTGTTGGTGGATCAAAAACAGATCAAGCAACTGGCAACATGTACGTTTCTAAGTATTAATGGTCAAACAAACAATTTTGAATAAAAATCATTTGACTAATTAAAAAAACAGTAAGACAGTCATCTTCAGGATGCCCTCGCCACATTTATCTATGTAAAATCATTTTTCTAAAATGTCCAGGTTGTAAAATGTTCAAACACGCAAACTTTTGTATTAAAAATCAATGGACAACTTCAGAGAAGTTTTAAAGTTGGCATGAAACAGAAGTTCCTTTTGTGATGTACATCTGTGCGAAATGGCTTTTTTGAGAAAAAATGCTTGATTTTTGTTTTTTGCTCATTAGAGCAGTCTTATGTGCGTGTCAGATTACTAGAAGGGAAAAATTATTATAATAATGACGTGCACGGATAAATTGGTTATAATAAATATATTGGTTATAATTGTCAATTTTCAATTAATTGTGACTTTAATAGGTAAACAATACAATAGTATTTTTGTTTAATAACAGGCTCAAAGTTTTTTCTTTTTTAAATGTAATATTACATTTTATCTCTACACGGCATAAGATGACAGGTCCAAATCATGTAATTTGTCAGCCAGTCAACTCACATCTGCCTTTTTTTTTGTGTGTATGTTGTGTTCATCTCTTAGAGATCAGTTTATGTTTTAAATAATTTAAGTTAATGTCAGTTCAAATATGATCTAAAGTGATGATGTCTGATCTGGTGGGTTTTTTCTACTCTGCTTTTAGTTGGTTCTGGTGGAAATGAACCAATTGGGCAGACCTGATCAGCCAATCATAGCACAGTTGAGGATGTTATTTTGGTAAAATATTTTTGTAATATTATGTAACATTTGTTTTGATGTTGATTTTGTCATCCACATTTTAAATCTTAAAAAAATATATCTAGTTGCCATTATATATATAAAAAACTTTTGTTCTGCATGGCTAAATCATTTATAGATGGTCCTGCGGTGTGACATTATATATATTTTTTTGAAGTACAAATTTCATGTAGTCAGTTGATATGGCATTATAAATTACAATCATTTTTTAATTATCAAATGCATGATTATTAAAAAAGCATTATTGAAATGTTTAAAAATATTTTTTAGATATCATGTCACACTGCAGGAAATGTCAACATGTTAGAAGTATTTAATGTCGACTAGCCATATGTCATTGCTTCTTCTATTCAGCCTCTAATTCGCTCCCTGCTGGTAAATGATACACCATTGAAAAACTGCCTTCATTTTACATAGCAGAGCTGTTCTCAATATAGACCATGAGTTCATCTGATCTTTTATTTAAATGTGCATATTTGAATGAGCTGAGGTGTCAATAAGAGCTAAGTGCTGGATTTGTTTGATTCTGATGGAGGGGTCTGAGGCTAATTGCAGTTATTGAGGGAAAGACGGATGCAGTTATACATCTCTCATTAGTGCTAATTTATCCGACGGACATTTCTTATTTATTTTTGAGATTGTCTTATTTCCCAGGACTGTATGACTTCTGATGTTGTCTGTAGAGGTCTGACTGGGGCTTTGGAGAAGCCAGCTGTCAGTGGTGGATGTTGGACTGCTGTTCTGACATGGCGGTTGGTATATTTACAGCAGTGCTGGGGCGAAGGCTTCATCAATCTCAGAGTGGAGAGAAGGGGGCTCTTTTCTCCAGTACCTGCTCTCTATCTCAGCTGCTGACCTGCAAATGTGCCTCTGAAAACGCAACCTCCACAGACTCCAGGGATGGTTGGCCAAGACTGGATGAAAGTGGAGTGTTTGAAGTGTCAGGCTGACCAGTCTCTTCCAGACTGGCATGGTGCTTGATGTGCTATTTTGTGTCCCATTTCAAATTAAGCACAATTGCTTGGCACTCGTTGAGCAACTGTGTGCACACTATGGTGCCTGTCTAGTAATGAATTTTCCATTGCAACATATTAGTCACAACAATAATGAGGCCAATACAAAGTGTAGTTTGAAGTACTACCCATGTATAGTAATGTTGTATGAGTTTAGGCAAGTTTTTGAAAAGACTGTTACATTTTCACTGGTGTGAAAGAAATCCACTCAATATCACTCAAATAGCCCAAAGTATAGAAGCGATTTAACACAATTTATCTTAAATTGATCACAATTTAAATTAAACATAGTATTATTATTATTATTATTATTATTATTATTATTAAATATTGTGTATTAACTATATTATCATATGATCATTTATTCATGCAAGTGTATATATGTGATTATATTATTATATTATTTAATTATTATAAATAAATGAAACATTTAAATTATATTATGTAATTATATTGAATAATATACATATTTTTTTGTCACTTGTTCTGCTCTGATTTCAATCTCCATTGAATGCCTGTTGCTCAGCTCCCATAGAGAATGAATTGAAAATGCCTGTTCACACCAGCATTATTTTTTTAAACTTTATTTTTATACATTGAAACAAATTACAAACAATGAACTAAACATTCTTTGACAACAGCAGTGACTCAAATAAAGAACAAAAAATAAAGAGTAGAAAGAAAACACATACAGCATTACGTGATAGTCAAAAACAAAAAACAAAACAACAACAACAGGGAATATGTAAACACACCAGCATCAATAACGGTAATAAAATAAATAAAAATATATATTTTATTTCAGGTATTTGCCAAGCAAATATTTCTCATTTTTGTTTAGTTTAAGCTGAAGTACTAAAATAGCTGAAACTACATAAATGAAAATTAAAAGCTATAAAGACACACACACACACACACACACACACACACACA
>NW_015554107.1:281442-299018 GCF_001515605.1 Sinocyclocheilus anshuiensis | reverse complement strand
TGTATGTATATATATGTACATATATATATATATATATATATATATATATAAACTAATAAAAAGACAAAAACGCACATAAAATACTAAAACTTTAACTAAAATTTAAATACAAAAAGAATATAAAAATATTAAAATTCAAAATATTACAAAAATGATAGTATATTATTAACACTAAAATAACCCTAGCTCACAGAGTGCCATTGGACATGTACTATTAAAATTTTGTAAAACACAACCTCTAAATGTTAGTTTGTCAAAATGATGGATTAATTATTTGTATGATGCACATAATATTTCTCATACATTTTCGTCACATACTCGATCATGAGCACGCTCCCAAACACATATGCATTAAGGATGAGAGGCAGTGTTGTGCACACGCAAGGCCAGTGAGGTGAGAGGTTCAATCCTTGATTGGTGGCATGCTCCACAGCCAGCCGCTGTTGCCCCAAGCGAGGTAAATCCTGCCAGGCTGACAGAAAATTACAGCAGGGACCTGGAACAGCCCTGACTTCCCACAGGCCTCAGTGTGCTAGCCATCTCTGCCTCTGCAGCCAGGGTGAACCGGTGCACATGTGCACACACACATACATACCCGCTGCATAAATGTGTGATACCCACGGCTTCATGCCTCATGGTATACAAACAAACAACGGCAGGCGAGAACAGTCTCCCACATCATGCAGTGAACCTACACGCTCAAACATCTGATCTGTGGTACTGAAAGACTCTCTCACTCTCGCCTCTCGGGAGATGCTCACTGAAATAAAGATACTCAACACACACTATTATTATTATTTTTTTTATTTTAACTACTATGTACTTACATTTAAATGAATCATTTGGTACAATGCACTTAGTGTACCTACATCTTTTTTTTTTACATTGTACTTATATTTTTAAAAATACCTGCATGTAATTACATCTGTAATTAATTTCTGTAATTACATTTATAATTACACTGTTGACCCATCTCGTATACCTTAACCCACCCTTAAAGATACCCATACCATAAAACCTGTCCCTAACCTTACCCATATCCCACCACAATAACAGCAAAAGTGTTTTGCAATACAATATGAACACAATAAGTACATTTAACTTTTTTTTATAAGTACATTGTAGTACATAAGTACATTGTAGTTAAGGCCACTTAATATAAAGTGTGACTTTTATTGTATTTATATTTTAGTCTTTAATGTCTCAGGGAATTGACTGGCACTGTGAAACATATTGAAGAGATTTTTCTTGTATTTTCTTGTATCAGCTACAGTTCTGATAGATAATTCACATTATTAGATTAGAAACTATAACATCTGTCATAAATCCAGTCTTGGTACAGTAGTATCATTTTAGTAATTTAGTCATGGCGTGAAAAATCACTATACCGATCGGATATATTGACGTTATTGGTTTTCACGTATAGTAACTAAATGTGATGATGAAAAACCCATTGATTTATAATTCTTCAAATAGTGAATAATTAATTTTCTTTTTACCTTAAAAATGACTTTTTTGGCACTATTATGGTGTTTTGTGGCTTTTTTGGTGCTTATCAGATGTGGTTACTTATTCCTTGAAAAGGACTGTGGGAAGATTCTTTAAAAATGTCTGCTTTCATTTTCAATGGAGAAAATAGCAGCCTATGAGATTGGAATTACATAAGAGTCAGTTAAAATAGTGAACTACTCATTTAAACTTTTATTTAACCCAGAATATTCTTATTGCTGATTTACTTACAGTTAAAGTGACAAAAATTCATCATTCACCATTTACTCTCCCTCATGTCGTTCCAAAACGGTATGCATTTTCTTCTGTGGATGTCTATGTGTTTTTGACCATGCTATAAAAGTAAATAGGGTCCAGTGTTGTTTTGGACCTCATTGACTTTCATTGTATGGACAGAAATATTCTTCAAACTATCTTCTTTTTATGTTCCACAGAAGAAAGTCAGTCATACAGGTTTGGAATAACATGAAGGTGAGTAAATAATGACAGAATGTTTTTTTTTGGTTAACTATCCCTCAAAAACGAACAAAAAAAACAATATAGAAAAAAACCCTGGTCCTGTTAGCCTGTTCATTCCCCTTTTTCCACTTTCCTCCCTCACTTGATTTTCCCTGTCCTCCGTCCTACACGCAGGGGATATTAATCCAGAAATCTGCATATGTGCTGCGCGCCTCGGGAGCCGGGGCTGTCCAGACACGCCGGCGTATGATTTCACATTGTTTTGAGCAAATTGCAGCTTCTGATGATGGGAATCTAATTCCCACCGAGCTCGAGGAGGGAGGGGAGGGAGGAGGAGGAGGAGGAGGGAAGCATTACCGAGGCAGTAGCCGTCCTGTGGCATGGCAGCCCGTGTGCCTGCATGGTGCCACTCATGCAGACACTTCCACACACGCCCGCACACGTCCAGGGAGGGGGCGTCCTAATACACCAAATTGCTGATACACATGTAAGCAAATATCCTCTCAAATTACTTTCTCACTCTTCAGGCCCAAGCTCGCGATGAGGCTTGTTATTTAAGAAAGCAAGGGCGGTGATTTAGTTTTTCCTCTAAGAAGGGCTCTAATTTGCATTGCATGCTGAATTACATGAACAGGAGGCCCACCCCTGGCAGGGCTTGCACTGTCTCCATATGCCTGTATTTTTGTCACGTTTAAATTTAGTTGATTTAAGGACAGATGTGGTGTGCAATCAGCGGCGCACTCCATTTATTGCTCATGAAATTGAACTTTGTGCTAAGAATGTTTGCGTTTGCGCTAAATTGCTGCGTTTATTGGGGTCTTGAGTGTGCCATCGTCTTCCATTTGCGACGGGCATGCGTACATATGGGACCGGCATAAGAGATGCCTGATTTGCTTTAAATGGCAGCTATCTTTAGAAAATGATGTCTGTTTGAGTGTATAGACGCTGCATGGTATGTAGGCAATCCATCTAGACAATTAGCAGAGTGATTCAGACTGCGGCAGCACAGAAAAAGCCACCAGCTGTGTGCATCATTCCAATCACACGCCGTACACATTGAAGAAACAAGTTCGTCCCTCTTTATACACATCGCTGCATGATATATATTACTTTACTAACAGCGTCCCTGACTAACCTTTCAGTGCAAGTACATTATTAGCAACATATTACCGATAAAATCGTAAAGTAGTTCCCCAGTTGCCTTTATGCTAATGTTATGGGTCATAATTAGCCCCTTTGGTATATTTATTGGTTATATAAAGAAAGTGGCCTTTAAACTACTGCAGACTATAGTTGTCATTATTATTATGGCTTTTTATGTTTTCCCCCCTAAATGTGCATGCAAATAAAGTTTTAAGATAGATCTTAGTTATTAAATTGGTGTAGAAGCAGTTTTCACATAGAAATTGCTAGAAAATTTCACAAACAATTACAAGTAACACATTGAATTAAACGTGAAATTTTGAAGTAGGAAAACTGAAATGGTATTTTCTTGTATAATGTACTCCAGTAATCTTTGTTTTATTTAAAGCTTCACTTTTTTTTTTCTTTTTACAGTGTAGTGTTTTGTGCATTGTAAGGCATCATTAACTTACCTAAAGTGATCGTTCACCCAAAAATAAAAATCGGAATCAATTACTTAGCCTCATGTTGTTCTAAAACTGAAAAAAGAAGATATTTCGAGAAATGCCAATGGAAGTCAATGGGCTCCAATGTTGTTTGGTTCCCAATGTTCTTCAAAACATTTTTTTTTGTTCTACAGATATAGATTGACATACAATGAGTAAATTATTCACATTTTTGGGTGAACATTAGTATTGGATGATTTACACTTTTGTATGTTTTTTTTTTTTTTTTTTACCAGAAATACACAAGATATTTTGAGAAATGTTAATGAAAGTCAGTGGGCTCCAATGTTGTTTGGTTCAAAACGTTCTTCAAAACATATTTTTTGTTCCGCAGATTTGCAATAATATACAATGAGTAAATGACGACAAAATTTTCATTTTTTGATGTACTATCTCTTTAAAATAAGTAAGACTAGTGTGATTTTGGATGCTTTTTTTTTCCAGAAATGCATGTCAAAACCAAGAGATATAATGTATTATGTTAAGATACTGTAGTAGAACCTTGACCATAGGCTGATAAAAGAAAGGGGGAAAAATAGAGAAAATGGAGGTAGCCAGAAAGAAAGAGAGAGGGTGGGCGAAGTTGTCAGGCAGAGTGTGTGAGCTAGCCAGATGATAATGTGGCATGACACTTCTGAAATGAGACACTGGTTGCCATGGCAAAGAATGCTTACCAAGCCTGAACTAATCAAGTCTGACTGCTCTCTGTCATTGTCAATTACACAGCAGCATTCGCCTGCGAGAGGGCTAACGGAGACTTATACTATAGCTCCAAATTGAAAAGTAATGTGTGGGAAAGGATGCGATCGGATACAAACTCCCAGTGCAAGGTTGCCTTTTGTTCTGCGCTGTGTTTAAAGCCTGTCCTCACATTTACCAACTTTACAGGCAGGATGTAGGATGCTTCTTGGAGGAATATGTTCCCTTTTGCTTCATAAAGTTGTGTGAGAGAGTAGGATATTGAGGCACTAGTAAATGTGACTTGTTTACATTAGCAGCATGTCCTGGAGCATTGAACGGTCTGTAGTGGACTCTGATGTGTAAATATATAAACTCATGGAGACCACTGTTGGTCCCAGCTGTGTGTCTACCTTTCCCACTGTGTTTGGCTAATCAATGGCAGACATCATAAGTAATCACAGCAGCGCAGCTCCGTGACACTGCTTGCCAGGCTCTCGACACACAGACACACACTCTTTTCTGTGTTGGGGTGTGACCTTTGTGACTTGTGCAAGCAGAGGCTTTCAAAACATTTGGTTACACTTTATTTTGATAGTCCACTTTAGACGAGCTAGCCAGATGATAATGTGGCATGACACTTCTGAAATGAGACACTGGTTGCCATGGCAAAGAAGCAGGAGGGACAGTCTCTCAAGAGGCCCAAATAAAACAAGCTGTAAATGATGTTTGATTAGAATTTAGATCATGTAATCGTTCGGGACAGGCCTTTTGTCAGCTGCATTAAAGCCTAGGCTTTTGCAATTCTTCACAGAGCTGCTTCTGCCATGGCAAAAACACTCTCTCCAGTTCTTGCCATCTGTATCTCGTCCTCTCTTCCCATCTCTTATGCGTCTCTGCTTCTCATTATCTCACCTGTTTAACACATCGTAATGATCCTCTTCAGTAAGACTTTAGCACATGTTTAATTTCAGTGTGAAATATATGTAGAAATGATCTTACAAGCACGTTATCCAGTTAGTATATGAGCAGTCTGACAGGATGAGGATTGTAAAAATGTTTTTTTTATCTCTCAAGCTCTCTAGTACAGTTTAAAGGATCTTATTCACTAATAATTGTGCACAAGTGTTCTTGTACTCAGAAAAGTTCACGTGTTAAATGCATTCACAACTGGTGTGTAGTCTTATTCTAATGTTGATTAGTTTGGATTACTCTACTCTAAATGAGGGTGGGCGTGTCTATAGTTAGTAATTAGCATAAGACACACCTAGCCTGTCACCATATAAGGGCATAGCCTCTTCTGTACAGCCATTTATCACTCTAAAAAAACACGCACATGATTGGCTACATGTTATGCAGAACCTGTCCTATAGATCAAACTATAACACACGTTTTTTTGTTATTCTGTAGTAATAAAAATAATAATAATAATATATATAAAAAAATTCAGTTTAACCCACTTACAATGTGGATGTTGTGTACAAAATGTTATCCTGAAATTTAGTGAATGAGACATAAAGAGGTTTTTGTTGTTGCCTTGCTTTCATGTTGCACATAATAAAGAAACACTTAAGTTAAGGTCTGAAAAGAAGTGTTAAAAAAGAGAAATCTTGTTTCTTTCCGCTGCAGTCATTTCTTTTGTAGTTGTTATTGAATATACTGTACAGTTTCTTTGTTTCTTTTCAGAAGTCACAGCTTTTAATGCTTGCTGAGACAAAATAAGCATATTCTTGTACTTGCATGTTCAAAGACTGATGAATCATAATAAAAACAAATATGTGTTCAATTCATCGCTGATGCTATTAATGCAATAGCTATACATTTATATCAAGCTCACTCAGAATAGCACAGTACCATGTGCAGTAAGATGAAACGCACAAATAAAATGTGCATAAAAGCACATCTTAATATCATAGAAATCCTGCAACCTTGTGTACGTGAGACGACGGTGTCCATAATAAAAAGGCTTCACACTTCATTGTCTGATTTCTGTATTATGCACTGAAAAACATTAACAGCTAAATAGCACATAGCTTCTTTTCATGCAACTAAATAAATATTAAAGACTGTACACTAGATAACAAATATATCTAAATAAGTGCCATTTATTTGAAACATCATACAAGCACACTTTTCAAGCACAATCTTTCATCAAAAACAGTTTGTTAGATTCTAAAGGGGAAAGCAATAGATATACTCTTCAAAATTAAGATAAAATAATTAGATAATTAGTGTGTATTGTTTATGTGTGTGGGTGTATTTTAGTCTCTTATGCTCACCATACAGTAAAACAGTAATATTGTGAAATACTGTAATGTTGCAATTTAAAAATAGCTGTTTTCTATATAAAAATTTCATTTTAAAATGTAGTTTATTCCTGTGATGGCTGTATTTCTGCAGCAATTACTTGCATGATTCTTCAGAAATTATTGATTTGGTGGTCAAGCAACATTTCTTTATTATCTTTTATGATCAATGTGCCGCTTAATGTTTTGTGGAAATTGTGATACTTTTTTTTTTTTTTACTTTGATTAATGGAAAGTTAAAAAGATAAGCATTTATTTGAAATATACATTTTTTGTATCATTATAAATGCCTGTCTGGAACAACATGAGATTTAGTAAATGATGACAGAATTTTCATTTTTGGGGAACTGTCCCTTTAAGTGTCTAAATGCTTTAGTGGTCACTGCATGTAGTACATACAACATACAACATGATGTTGGCCTATTAGCTGTGTAAAAAACATGATTATATCTGTGATTTCGATAAATCCTTAAAATGATATAACAAACAAAAATAGGACCCAGTCCATGAAATTTCCCCTGTTCTTTGGAGGGTTCAACTACTTTGCCACCCCCCTTCTCTCTGCCAGCCCGGGGAGTAATGAACTGCTTACCAAGCCTGAACTAATCAAGTCTGACTGCTCTCTGTCATTGTCAATTACACAGCAGCATTCGCCTGCGAGAGGGCTAACGGAGACTTATACTATAGCTCCAAATTGAAAAGTAATGTGTGGGAAAGGATGCGATCGGATACAAACTCCCAGTGCAAGGTTGCCTTTTGTTCTGCGCTGTGTTTAAAGCCTGTCCTCACATTTACCAACTTTACAGGCAGGATGTAGGATGCTTCTTGGAGGAATATGTTCCCTTTTGCTTCATAAAGTTGTGTGAGAGAGTAGGATATTGAGGCACTAGTAAATGTGACTTGTTTACATTAGCAGCATGTCCTGGAGCATTGAACGGTCTGTAGTGGACTCTGATGTGTAAATATATAAACTCATGGAGACCACTGTTGGTCCCAGCTGTGTGTCTACCTTTCCCACTGTGTTTGGCTAATCAATGGCAGACATCATAAGTAATCACAGCAGCGCAGCTCCGTGACACTGCTTGCCAGGCTCTCGACACACAGACACACACTCTTTTCTGTGTTGGGGTGTGACCTTTGTGACTTGTGCAAGCAGAGGCTTTCAAAACATTTGGTTACACTTTATTTTGATAGTCCACTTTAGACATTCTACTAACTATAAGTAACTTTATAACTACATGTCAACTAATTCTCATTAATTTGCAACTACATGTCTACTAACTCTCAGTAGACTGTTAGGTTAGGTTTAGGGTTAGTAGAATAAGTTGACATATACTTGCAAAGTTTCTAATAGCCAGTATGTTGTATGTTGTGGACTAATCAAAATAAAGTGTTAGAAGATATTAAGCAGACAGTCTACTAATACTCTAATGACTACTAGTTGACATGTAGTTACAAAGTTACTTACTGTTAGTAGAATGTCTAAAGTGGACTATCAAAATAAAGTGTTACCAAACATTTAGCAGAGCACTAATTAGAATCAATTTAAGATTAGCACGATTGGATAGCAAGTTAAGTTTATGACTAACTGAACTGTGTTAATACAGATATTATGTTATTAGATTAAATAGATGATCAAAATGAATCATTTACTAAACCCTATGTTGTTTCAAATCTGCTTTTCTTCTATTTCAATTAAAAGCTCACTGGAAAGCAAGGTTATCAGAGAATAATGTCTCAAAATTCTGCCTGTTCCTCCTCTACTACATTCTCATACTACTACATATGCTAAAAATGATTGTGGGACCAATTGGGTAAAAGTCATTATAAAATAGCTAGAAAAAAAAAGCGAAGATTTGAGAGTTGTGAAAAAAGTCTTATTATTTATTTTCAGATTTGATGATTTTTGTAACACTGCAGTTTTATTCTTGCAGTTCACAAAAATGACCTAATTGATTCATTCATGATCTGATTCTCGATTCAATGGTTTAGCAGTAGGTCACTGGAGAGGAAGATTATCAGAAAATATTGTCCCAAATTCAGAAAGTGACTTGATACATTCACTTAAAATTATTGTGGAACCAAGTGGTAGAACAGTGAAGTTCTGAGAATTCAACCTGATGTCACATCAATTCGTACATATTTTAAAAGGTGGCTAATTCGTACAAAGTTGTACAACCTCACTGGTAGGAATTCATATGATTTGTGAAAAATCATACGTATTTTACAAGGTGGCAAATTCGTAGGAATTCGTAAACCTACTCCTCACAGAAATTGTACAAGCAAGGTTGTATACACATTCGTAAGAATTACCCACTTAGTCAAATACTGTATGTTCGAATTGGTCGTGAGATAGCATTGGAGAATTCTACATTATTTATTTTCATTTTTTTCAACATTATTTTCAGAGGTCACTTGATTTGATGTTTTGTTTAATGATGCAGTTGAATTCCTAGAGTTCACCAAATTGATCTACTTGATTAATTCACAATATAATTCTCAACTTACTGATTTGGTTGCAGCAATTAACAGCTCACTAGAAAGGAAGATTTGTAGAGTGGAAAAGTGCGGTCACATTTATTGTTAAATTGTCATGGACAAAATTCTATGAATTTGTTAGGGGCCAAAGATTTCCCCACGCAGATTTCACAACAGGTTGAGAACAGTTGGTATCATGAATTCACTTCACTGACAAATAGAAAACTGCTTTGTTTGAAAGGGAATTCTGTATGAGCTGTTCTTCATTCATCACTACACTATTGCCTGCGAAATTTTGCTAATGTGAACAACATAACTCCTCAAAATTCAGCTTGATCTTTACACAAAACTGCTGTTTGATTTAAGAAAACTTGGACCACTTTTATTATAATTTATGGCACTTTTACATTATTTTTGTAGCTTGAAAGCATCAGTGTACATTCCAGCACAACCAGTGCAGTTCTTCAGGGTTTTTCATTGTGTTGTCAGTCAGTCAGGTTTGGAACAGCATGAGGGTGAGTAAAAGATGACAGAATTTTCATTTTTGGGTGCACTATCCCTTTAAAACAGGCACTGAGACATCACAACGCTGCATTAGATATACTGCACTCAGATCTCCAGAAGAGTGAGGCTATTGTAGCCTCCTCCTTTATCTTGTTCGAGCCAATGGCACTGTCACTCACCCCTATGTGTTCTGGGATTACTGAACAGGAGGTCAATGATCAGACACCTCGGCTAATAAAACGTGCTGCCGGATTGTTTGCAGTGGAGCTCATAGCTCCATATTCATTTACAGTGTGTGTGTATGTATGTGTCCTTGGCATAAGTAAGTGATTTCATGCATATCTGGTGGGTGCCCGTCCATGAAATCCGGCAGATACCTGCACTATCCATTACAACTGTCCTGAGAATAAAGCACAGTCATTTCAGTCTGCTTCCAGCCACGTTATTTAAAGTAATTAACCTTAATTTGCCGAAAAGACAGAAATCTTTATTAGACCGTTGCCACTTAACCAGACCCCGAGCCAACCGAAGTCCATCTCCCTCAGCTCCAAATGGGGTCTGCATTTAATCAAAATTCATCCATCAGATTTCAGTGTTGAATCATCTTTTAATTGGAAGTTACAATTCTGGTTAATAGTCTTATAATTCGCAGGCTCTAATAGTGGCACCGCTGGGAGCCGCTCTATTTTCACTGACTCTACACCTTCACGTGGAGCCTGGGAGAACTTTTTTTCCTGCCACTGTCTGTCTGCACACCTCCATCCACCTGCCTATCTACCGGCTCACAGAGGTAAAAAAAAGAAGAAAAAAAACCCATCACTAATGGCTTGACAAAATGGGTCATTTTTGAGCTGCTTACTTTTATAATTGATGGTAACCCAAACATGGAATGAGGAAACCGCTGTTTGAATGTCTGCTTGCACAGGGGAGATTGACACTTTCTACATTTTAGAATAATTGTAAACAATATAACAAAAAATGGAAATATGTGAATTATGCAGTGACCAAAATTGTTAAATAAACAAAAAAATAATTATTATTTTGTTTATTAGAGCAAAACATTTTTAAGATCTTGCAAAACATACATCCAGTCAGGTGTGTCAGAGTTGTACTGTAAATAATGGTACACTGTTCTTTCACTAGTTCACTATGTTGTGAACAGTGTACATGGTGAATTTCACACTGGTGGTCTGCAGCATCAGTTTTCTTGTATGGACAAAAAATGGGTTATCTATCCTTTTAAGGAAGCATTTGTTATTTATTTATTTGTCCTTGTAGATCAAAGGTGGTTCTGATTCCCAACACCTACTCCATTTCCTTTCAAAGTTATCGCAGTGTGTGTTTTGTGCTGCAACACAAACTGTTTCAGCTGTCAGGGAAGTTTGACAGTGGAAAAGACAACCGAGTCCATACGTTGCATACATGTAAATTGACCTTGGACCTTTTGAGAGGGCCTGCGTGTTGGGTTGAATCGCCACACAGTGCAAGCCAGACTTAAGAATGCAGCAGCTCCACAAAGGACAGTCAAGACCAAGTTCAATGTCTGGGGGTCAGAACAGGGTGTTTCTGCATTCACAGCACAAGTCATGGGGTCTGTGCAGAGGCTCTTCATGGTGAAAGGGTGAAGAGAGGGCTCTGTCACAGGCCAGCAAAAAAGACTGCGAGCACAACGTGTCAGCCGACTAACAACATCCTGCTTTTGTCTCTGTCTTGCCTCTTCTTTTGCTCCTTGTGTCTTGCTGATTCAATATCGATTGACTGGGATTCGGCCGGCCGCGATATGGCATTTCAGAGGCCAAGCGTTCAAGGCTGGAACTAGCATGCTGTCTATACGTAATTTCGCTTTTCGGCTCGGCTGTTATTTACATTGTTGCACAGTATTTGAAGGCCAGAGACTGAGAAGGCAGGCGCCCAATTCAACCTCTGCATTGTTCTCGGCTCTGGCTGGAGAAAAAGCCCTGCCAGTGCAGTTTGCTTCTGTGCTCTCTGCTAAAAAAAGAATTGATTCAGGGGAAAAACTGATCAGAATTTTGTCAGGTTTGTGTTCCAGACTCCAGTAAGTTTTAGGCCAGTGGTCATTGACTAACTTTACTTCAGTACTTAGATTTTTATGTTGGACATCCACACAGTACCAAACTTGAAAACCTGTATTTAATGTAGTCTAGACTGTATTTTGTTGTTCTTGAACTTTTTTTTGGATATCACACAATCTGCCCGTGTTGGCTTCTAGGTTATACAAAGTGGAAGATTAATTTATTGCAAAAATTTTGATTGGATGCACACCTTTTTATGTGAACAATAAAAAATACGTTAGCTAGGCTAATTTATTTTGCAATCCTGTAGTAATGCATTGATTTTTGTCTGTATATATAAAAAAGCTGTTTTTATTAATTAAATGTAAATTTATTAAAAAACATATTTTGTTATGGCTGATAACCAATAAATTTACATTGGTTGGTTGGTTAGTGTTTCATTTAGAGTTTTGTATTGTTTAGTATTGTGGTATTTATCAATATTTTGAATTAGCTTTTATTTTCAGTTTTCATTTTAATTTGAGTTTGTTTTAGTAATTTTGTTGCAGTATGTGATTTTGACAGTATTGTTATTATTTTTAAAATATATATTTCTATTTAGCTTTAAAATATTTTTATTTTAGTTTAGTTTTCAAAGTAATTTTTGTACTTCAAGTAGGCTTTTCAGGCAACATTTCTCATTATTCTTATTCCATTTTTTTTCAGGTTTAAGTTTTCCATCTAACATAAAAATTTTATTTGAGCTTTATTTCAATTAGAAATGTTAAGTTTACTGATGTAAATAACAAGTGATTTTTAATAGTTTTAGTTAACAATAACAACAATAATAAATCTCTCTTTCTCTAGATACACTCAACATAAATTATAGTAAAATATATTTCATTTTATGAAATTATTAGTGTATCCCTTTTACTCTAACTACACACGATTATCTACTTTATTGTTTTTATGGTTGATTATTTGTGTTGAGTGTTTTTCCCCTTCTATCCCTACTAGAACAGACCCACCGGTGGAAAACAAATTTCTTCTCCTTGCATTCTGACATGTTGACTGCAGTAGGTCCCATGTTTCTTGGATGTCTTGACAAAAGTGTTTGCTGGCAGATGCGTGAGTGTGAGCATAGAAACCAATGACAGAGTGTTTCACCACAAGCTTGTCAGAATGTGTATGTGCACACGTGTGTGCAAGTGTGTTTTCCTCTGCATCTGTGCCCTCCTCAGTGTGCAGCGCTCCTCTATACTCTGCTGCTGTAGGGTAATCTTTTACACTAGGCAGAAGAAGGCAGTGGAGGGTGTAAATGAGCTTTTCAGTTTCACTCCCTCCCGTATTCCCCCCTCAGCCTCGCTTTTGTACCCAGTGCCCTCCTTGCCTTCCACCTCTATTCTTTCAGCTCTCTCACCTCCATTGTTTTGCTCCCTTTCTCCCTAGGTGTACGTTCAGGGCACTATCTGTGACTGTGAAATCAGACCGTGTGGCGTCACCTTCCGCACGCCTCTGTTTAAAGCAAATTGCCGCTTGATCATTTGCTTGCCTGGTTTTGCTGTCGTTTGTCTGTACTTTGGTAAAAAAAAGTTTTTCTTTCTCCTTTATTTTTCGGGTCTCCTTTCTCCGTTGACCTAGGCTTGCCCTCTAGGGGCTGAGGCAAATCACTGCAGCGGCACCGTTGCCCTCGTCGAAAGTGTGCTGAGGCGTTGGCTCCAGGAGCGAGGGCACAATGGGCTGCCTTTTACTCCCTCCTCAGCAGCCTCATTCAGCTCCCCACATATTAGAATAGTTCGCAGGGTGCCCCTGCTTTCCAGGTGATAATGAAAGGCGTTCCAAAGAATGCTCCCAACACGACGGTTCCTCTTCAGTGCCCCTCAGAAAGTAGCGCACATTCGGGGTATGAATATACCTCAGTGTGAGCAGTGCCTCTTGTTGAAATTCAATTTCCCTGGTATATTTCTTTAAGTGGACCGAAGGTCTTTCAGGAAAACTATCAATGCTTTTACGTCTTTCTGTTCCGCAAGTGTCACTGTTTTTGTGCTCTCAAAATGGGGGACTATTCAGTTATTCAAACAGTATCTAATGAGAGAAAAACAGATGAATTGATGAATCTCAGATATGATGAAGAAAATTGTACAGCACTTAATCAGAGGTACTTTTTGTTTTAGTTCAGGTGCTCTAGTTGTTTGGGTTCAATGTCGAAATTGACATCACAGTCTGTATCGATAGTTAACATCATTGTATATAAACTAGAGATGTCAAAAGGTGGAAAACTTTTGGAAATGCATTATATATCATATTCTATTCTATTCCATTCTGCAATTTTTTTATTATTAATTATATAATTCATTTGGCAGATGATTTATCCAATGCAACTTTAATTGCATTTAAGGTGTACATTTTATCAGTTCATGCATTTCCTGAGAATTGAACCACCAACCTTGGTCTTGGTAACATTATTCTTTTTATTTTATTTTATTTTATTTTATTTGACAGCATTGCTCTTAATTGGCTCTCAATTGCTCGTAATTAGTAATTTTGTTATTATCTTATTTGTTATGATACCTAAATAAGTACAAGCAATGTTTACTTAAAAGGATCGTTTGCTCAAAAAAAATGAAAATTATTATTAAATAATATGTTATTATTTACACATTATTTACAAATGTCTGTGTTTGTCCATACAATCGAAATCAGTGACAAAATGTGTCAAAACATTGACAAAATGTTTTCGGGTAAACTATCCATTTAATTTAAATATCCTTATTTATTAATTAAAATTTTAGTAGTAATATATAAATATTTTTTTTTTTATGAATGTGTTTGGTAGCATCTTATTTATTTACATTTTTTTTTAAAATTGGTGCCGTTTCATGAATTTTCACTAGTATTGGAATCAATGACTACAATTTCAACCCTTTTAAATGTATTTTTAAGCTATATAGCATTTCTAAAACATCTCTACTTTCAGCACACAAGTAACTCTTGACTGCTGAAAACCATGGTTTTACTTATGACACTGTGGACTGCCTTTTCTACTCCGAGCAGCTTCATTTCTCTTTCTGTCTCCTGTCACCAGGCCCTCTTCCATCTTTTCATTTGCTTTCATCAGTCGCTCTCTTGCTCTGTCCATCTTTCTCTCGGTCCATCCCTCTCACACTCCGTCTCCGGTCTGAGAGCACTGACAGGGCTGGCAAAGACAGAGTGCGGACGTCCAGCTTAAAAAGTGACCGCCCTGTCCTGCAGCTCCACAGCTGGGGAGCTGCAAATCTATCATAGCCAACTGCAGCCTGCAAGCCAAACGCACCTTCTGTTAGGAGGAAGAAAGACAGAGAGATGCATAGGGAGACAAAGAAAGAGATGCAGAATAGGGTGATATCAAAAGCATGGCTGCTGGTGAAGGACGCCTGGATTTGAGGAGTATGCAAAAGCAAGAGGAACAGAGGTGGGAGAAGGAATGGGGGGACGGAGGCGACGGGGACGGGGGAGGGCATTAATCATTATTGGTGCACACCTCCGTCCGTGCCGCACCCTGACGGCCCTTCCACCCCTGACATAAATCATAATTCCTCCACAATAGATCCCCTCTCCAGCATGCTGCGGAAAAGTCTGCTACTCTTATTGATTTTTCCTTTTCTCCCTCTGCCTTCCCTATCAGCACCTGCACCCCCTCCCCCCTGTCCACTGTCACCTCTGCCAAGTCATTAGGAAACATAATTGATATGATATTCATAGAATACTAAATAAACCTTACGAGGACGTGACGTTGTACGTTCCAGCGGCCCCCGCCCCACCTTTTCAATGCATGAGAAGCAAGTGTGGAAAAAAAAAGAAAACTAATGATATAAAAATTACAAAGCGTGCTCTGTGCTATTACACCACTATTGATTTGTTTTTGAGGTGCACCTAGGCTTATAAAAGTTGCTGGAGGAGATTAGAGAGAGCGAGGGCCCACAAAGAGAGAACACAGAGAGACAGATAAAGAGAAAGAAAGAATATGGAGTTCAGTAGGCTTTGTTCGCAGACCTTGGGTCAGAATGACTGTAAGTGTGTTTTTGTGTGTGTTAAGTGATGCTAGAAAAGCCTGTAGTGATTTCGCTCAGAAAATAGCTCATTGATTTGTGAACCTTGACCTCAAAGTGACCCCTGTAGTGAATTGCATTATTGTGAAGAATTTACAAGTATTTGTGTATCTCATATATTGTATTTTTTTTAAATAAATGTAGTTTTATTTTTTATATTATGTTGTTTATTTTTAATCATATTTGCATTTGCAATAGTATAATACATCATTTACTATTTGCTACCAAAAGTTTGGATTCTTTAAAAAAAGAAAGAAATACTTTTTCAGCAAGAAAACTGTTTTTAACATTGATTTTAATAAGAAATGTTTCTTGAGCTCCAAACCAGCATATTAGAATGATTTCTGAAGGATCATGTGACACTGAAGACTGGAGTAATGGCTGTTGAAAATCCAGCTTTGACATCACAGAAATAAATTACATTTTAAAATGTATTAAAATAGAAAACAGTTATTTAAATTGTAAAAATACTTCATAATATTATGGTTTTTATTATATTGTGAACAAATAAGCCTTGATGAGCAAAAGAGACTACTTTTAAAAACATAAAAAAAAACTTTACGACCTCAAACATTTGAACTTGTCTTAAGAAGGAACAATATAGACAAATACAGGCACGTGATGAGAACTTAATGTATGTCAGCTCCGAACCCGCATCTCCTATTTGATTATCATTTCAAAGCATGTAGGCCCCAGGCTTCTATAATATTCAGAGAAAGCTACAGTATATATTATAATATCTAACAGACTTCCATAATATTTAAAAAAGCTATCCATTAGCATTCCCATTTATCTTACAGGTAGTTGCTTAGCTAGTCCAGGCTTTCCATAAGTACACAATTTGAAGTCTGCCATTGGTAAAACTTGTATTAAAATCAAATTAAATACTTGAGACTTGTATGTTTCTTATGGAAATATTTATTTAGTCAGAATACACTGTTACTTTTGAAGAGCTGCCAAGAAGAGAAAGATTTGGCCCACAGAATCATGTAGTTACAGCATCTACCAACAGGTGCTAACTGGCTAACCAGCTAAACCTCGACTACTTGCTTTTGCTCTCCTTCTTAGGTTTGACCTTAAAGCGCTAAACTGCCACTGCTGTAGAGCAGCAAGCATGTTCTGAATCAAAAGAAAAATTTCAAAATAACCATTGTGCAGACATGTGGGACACCTGTGCCTTCTGCATCCCTCAATCCCTGCTTTCCTTGGCATTTTCCTTTTTCTGACCTGGGTCTGCATTGCCTTCATTTCTCTGCAGGCTGGTTTCATGTGGATGTTGCATGCACTTGACTTGGGACCAATTCAGGCGGTGCGGGCTGAGGCCTGGCCGGGATTAAAGCTTGGGTGGAGGGATATTAATGTGAAGCGGAGGGGACAAGGGCGCTCCTGTCCAATTACTCTGTACCTAGTCACCGCCATCCGGCCGCAAAACAACAGAGGAGGAAAGGATTAATTGCCTTGGACTCTGCCCCCACTACAGGCCCAATTATGGAAACATATTGGCTCCCAGTGTTGCCACAGACACTGCTGTGCTGGGATATTGTGTGAAATTTCTAACCGTTTCCAGAGGTCAGGACGAGTGGACTGAAGCAGAGGCTGAGAAAAGAGTGGTTGTGGGTATGTGCGTGAGCGTGGCTGTGTTATCTCGGTTAGCACTTTGTTGATGTGACTTGTTATGGGTGTAGAAGATGAGACTTTGTGGTAGGAAGCAAAACAAACAAACGGAATCGGAATAGTTTCGTTCGACTGTGGTTAGCTGTTTTTTTTTTTTTGCACACTTTACTTGTTAGGATTTATATACAGTTCATTATAATTTGTCCTTGTTGATTACAGTAGGTTTTTCTATCTATCTATCCATCTATCTATCTATCTATCTATCTATCTATCTATCTATCTATCTATCTATCTATCTAT
>NW_015554107.1:267145-281188 GCF_001515605.1 Sinocyclocheilus anshuiensis | reverse complement strand
TTTGTCTGCTATCTATCTGTGTCTATCTATCTGTCTGTCTGCTATCTATCTGTCTGTCTGTCTTGTCTCCTATCTATCTGTCTGTCTGCTATCTATCTGTCTGTCTGATATCTATCTATCTATCTATCTATCTATCTATCTATCTGTCTGTCTGTCTGTCTGTCTGATAGGTCTGTCTGTCCGTATCTATCATTCTGTGTCTATCTTTCTGTCCGTTCGTCCGTTTAATTCAATTCCTGTTTGCTACTGTGATTTTTTATTTTTGTATTTTTGGCTCCACAGTTGCATCATTACAAGTTACGTCAAAACAGTCAATACATTTTTACTTTAAATCCTCGGCAGATCCTAATCACTTACTTCCTTAGATTTTCTTTTTATTGCGTTGGTGAAAAAGGAAGAGATTTCTTATTTCTACCTTAAATCGAAGTAAATGAAACCATTAAAGTTTTTTCTAATCATGGAATGCTGTACTTTGTCTCTGGACGCAGCGACATAGCTCCACAAATGGAGACGGCATTGAGCGCAGTTTACCTGGCATGTTGACTGATGCAGACTCCATGAATCCTGAATTAAATTGGCTCTTGATGAATCTCAAATGTCCTTTCCTGTTCAGAGCAATACAAATCCAATGAAACCCAGTCACAGCTTGTATAAAGACATACATTCCACCTGGAACCATTGAATGGGGAGCTTGGTGAGGAAAAAAATTACTGCAGCATGAGAAAGTCGTAGCCGAGGTGTGGGAGGCCAGGAGATGAAGGAGAGAAAGCATTGCCCTGGCTGTGCTGCATTAGGCCTGTCCTTTAGCGTGCAGAGGGAAATATTATAGGGATGAGATCCTTGTGTCGCCTCTATGCCTTCAGCTCATCGAGTAGACCGGTCAAGCCAAGAGTAAATCAGCCTGTGCTCCCCAGGCCCAATTTCCAAGCTCCATCCTAGACCCACTCAAATCAAGTAGGCTGCCCGACTTTCAAACAGAAAATCAAGGAGACTCCGCAACCGTGGAAAGCAGCGCCTCTCAACAGACTAAAATGGAATTTTGTGAACTTTTCTGTTGATCTGCCACACAAAATACACATTGTTTTTTTCCCTACCCCTCTCTTTTTTCTAAGAGCGTAGTTCAATTGAGTTGCCTCACAACTTAACGTGTGGAAGGGACCAAAAATGTTATCATTGGGGTCTGGGGAACTGTTGTTTGTGCCCCTGCAGTGCTATGAGGTGCGTGGATGATGGCTGGTGTGCAGGCACGCTCCCAGCATTCCGCAGCTGCAGTGACTAAGCACCCTCTCCTCGCACCCTCGCCCTCCTCCATGCATACCCTAATGTGAATAATGTTTCTCCTCAAACTCCTCTGTTATAAATGGAGTGCCACTCTGCACAATGGCAAAGTCAGGGCTCGTATTGATTAACTCTCGTCATCGACTCCCACTCCCAATTCCATGATTTATGATTGTCTCTTATTTTTGCATTAGCAATCAAATTCATCTTGTCTTTCCTGACTAGGGTCTGGCTGAGCAAACAGTAAACATATTTAGCTCGCACAGTGCTGCTCCCAGCGCTGGCCCATTAAACATGCTGCTCTTGAAAAAAAAAACTCTCCCAGAGGCCCCTCAAGGGCCAAAATAGTACAGTTAGGTGTGTTCGTATTTTTGTGAATGCTTCATATTTTGTGCAAATACTGGTATTGTGCTATCATGACACTATTTGAATTACAATAGCATCTATAAAACTTCTAGAATGATAATGAAAGAGAAAATAACTCTCTTGCTGGTGTTGTGTAATTGTAATGCATTGTCTGCTGTGCACAGTTTAATCCTTTTGAGATTTACGGTTGTTCTTTTACATGAGCTGCGATTTTAATGTAAGTAGAACTCACATATTCATATATGTATACTGCTAACCTCATGAACCATTCTCTCTCTATATATTTATTTATTTAGTTTTGATTTATTCATTTTGATTTAATTGTATTTATTTGTTTGTTTTGGATTTATTTTTTCACTTTTTGGATTTTTTAATTTTTTTATTTCATATTTATGTACAAAGAAGACTGCTTACAGACTGCTTATGTATAGTAATAATCAGTGTTGGGGGTAACGCATTACAAGTAATGCGAGTTACGTAATCAGATTACTTTTTTCAAGTAACTAGTAAAGTAACGCATTACTTTTTAATTTACAAGAGAATATCTGAGTTATTTTTTCAAATAAGTAACGCAAGTTACTTTTTTTTTCCAATTTATTGATTGACAGCTCTCCTGTCCCCATGTTGAGAGAAATCAGAAGATGTTACTGTTGTTCTAAAATAAATATGAATATGCATTAATTCATCTCACTCACAAAAAAAAACACAGATTCAGTATTCCTCAAAATTAATAAAAATAATGCAACTCAGAATATGACGCAAACCTGCAATAATTAAATGTTAAACAACACAAATATTCTTTATGTATTTAATCCCATTCTATTAACCAATGTCTTTGCTTCTGACCTTCGATGATCCCGTTCAACCATACTAATAAGCAAAAATTACTCTAGACAAACATTTGTGTGTCTTTTTTTATTGCTGAAGTGTGTTGAAATTTTTTATTTTAAAAACATTCAAGCAAGCCCTGTCCAGATTTAAAAAGTAACGCAAAAGTAACGTAATGCATTACTTTCCAAAAAAGTAACTAAGTAACATAATTAGTTACTTTTTTATGGAGTAATGCAATATTGTAATGCATTACTTTTAAAAGTAACTTTCCCCAACACTGGTAATAATTATTACAATATTTTTAAGTCATTGTCTACAATTTTGTCTAAATGGGATTCTTTGGTTTAGTAACACAAAAGTGGTATCAGACTGGTAGAGTATTTGATTTTTAGACATGAAATAAAAAAATGTCTATAAAGTACAAGCTCCATCACTGTTGCATGAATTTTCACAATATTGGACACGTGTAAAAATGTCCATAATTTGCTTGAGTTGAGTTATATCGAATGGACAAAATGTATTTGAAAAGAAAGTAGGCTTGTTTCTCCGAAGATGAAAAAGTGACAGTCTGGGAGACGCCTTGAGTCCAGATATCTATGGTTTGTCTCTCTATTTATGATTTAGGCTTTGAAAATAAAATAGGAGACGACTACGAGGCTGCGATCAGCTATCAGTTTAAACACAGTGTCCACTGCTGTCAATTTGGAAGACTGCCTATTTCCCTCCAAACCAGATCTAGAAAATGTCAAGGTACACAGCGATAAGTAATAGTAACCTCTTTTCTTCTGTGCTTTTTTCCTCCTAGCTGCCCGGCTCCTTAGCCTGTGGCTTGAAGCGATAATAACAGCCGTGAGTGAGAGGTGTCCGGGTGAAGGAGGGTCCTTTCTCGTAATGGCGAGGGCTGTCTGCTCCTGTGGACCCTCGGCTCTGGCTTCATTGAGATTCCATTAGGAATGTGGGAGTGCGCTCCCCCCTCGTTCGATTGACGCTTGCGTGGGATTGCAACAAATTGGCTCTGTCATAGTGGACAATTTTGAGATGAGAAGTAAATTAAACATGTAATCACACAAGGAGGTTCTCTGTGAAGTTCGGGGGCCATCCGTGTCATAGCCTTGCATCGTGAAGCTCTCTCTGTTTCTCTTCGTTCTCTTCAAACTCTTCGCCGGAGCCGGTGTCACTACCAGAGGCAGATGGAGTAGTGCACTTGAACCCTAGTAATGGCTTTGGATTGTGTTTGAAACACTCCAGAAGTCTCCTCTTTGCTGACATTTGATTTCTTTGTGGAGAGCTGGATAAAGGCACTCTAACTTACGGTGATTGAACAGGTACAATATCCCGCAAAAAAAGGAAACTTCATATAAAGCGTTATTGCAGCATTGCACTGTGCTTAGAAGGTATCCGTCATTGTAGCGCAGAAGCTACTTGGATGCGGTACACTTCTTGTGTTTTGTCCCTGGGATCTCAAGGCCAAATCCCATAATCAATGCCTGAGCGGTGGCTTTGGCGCTGAGCGTGTTTGCGGTGAGTGGAGGAAGTAGCAGGAAGTGTTCAGGGCTGCTGAAAAATTAAGTCCCGTCGGTGTAATTCAGCACTACACTGATAGCATCAGGTTTCAGTTGGCTGTATCAGGCAGGTATTACCACCCACCAACTGTAATCACTAATGAAGCCGGCAGCGAGTTTATAACGCGCTAAATGATGCGGTCCACTCCAGATAAACACGTCCTAAATAAACGATTTGGGTGGTAATTGCACTCTGCCAGGGCCCCGTTAATAGAGTCAACTCCGCTGATGAGAGGGTTAACTTCTTTTCCGAAGGAGCCTCTCACTGGCTCATTGCACTCTCATTTCTACAGAGATCTTGGCATTCCCTTGGTTATCAGTGTACTTAAAAAAAAAAAAAAAACTAATTAGACCAAAAAAGGCCCTCTTTTTTCTTTTTCTCTAATTAGGTCCTTAACATAATTAGCAGGTAATGTTAATAACCCTCTTTTAAACTCTATTAAAAGGCTGTTTGAGAGTAAGTGGTTGAGGAGGATGTCCTGCGTGGAGCCACGGTCCCTCAGTGGGTGGAAGCGGGAGACCGGAGAGGCATGCTGGGACGTCGGTTCATCAGGGTTGGAGTGCCACTGCATTATAGCTGGGGCCCCACAGGAGTCCCCTCATCATCAGACTGTATGCCCAGTGCATTAATATCGACACCTACCCCTCCTTTCCCTCGTTCCATCTCCTGGGCAACACCAGGTCTTCATCGGGGCGGTCTGCGAAACAATGGCTGATTTAAGGGGGAGCCGGCATTTGAGCGACATTAACCATGAGCCCGTTGCTGAAGTACGGCTGGAATTAGAATCCACCAGGGGGCATTGTGTCTTCAGTAATGTTCTCACAAATTACCATCGAGAGGACTGGGACCATTGTCATTAATGTGACTCCAGTGAAATATTTCGGAAGTGCTCTAGGTTCCATTGAGTGGTCTGTTGGCTTCGCCGTGGAGGAGGAGGATGAGGAAGAAGCCGCCGTCGACCAGAAGAGCCCAGTCCTCATCTTTAATTAAGTATCTGAAACATCAATTTAAATGTAAATATCAGTGGTGCAGCTCCACTCATGCGTAAATTAGAGCATTGGCCCGGCACATTGCTCTCTCTCTCCCAAGTCCCCGCTCACTTACTCTGACATCTGCTCACATCTGCTGGGCCCCGGGCTTTCCCCAACACACACACACACACACATAATTAAAATGGAACTCATTCTTGTGCAAGCAGATTTGCATTTACAAATCTATGCAAACGTATGAAGCAGCATATCCACTGTTATATATCACATACATTATTAGACTAGCAAAGTTTTGGGAGTGACAGTCACGTTTGTTTACGCATATGAATCCAGTTATCATTTTGTGACCGTACATAATAAAGACGTTGGAGTGACAGCACTTCCCCGAACTCACAATTAGTGAAAACCATTGTGGAATCTTGCAGTTTTAAACATGGACGATGACAGTTTTACATGATTGATGTTAGCTATTTTGACTAAACTAAATTTATCCCACTGAAATGGCTTTTGGCTTTTATCTAAAGCAACTTACATTGCATTTTACTAGTTCCTGCATTTTCTGGGAATCAATCCCATGACCTTGCTGTTGCTGTTCTGTTAGTTACAGAAAGGAATGATGAGTAGTCTTCTTTCCTGTGTTGAATTTTTTTTTCCTATTAAAATGTTAATATTCATCACTGTTTTTAATGGCCATTAGACTTTTATGTCACAGCCAACACGATTTCCTACTTGCTGTTGCTGGTCAGAAATAGATGGCATTAGAGAAAATGGTCACACTTTATTTTAAGGTCCAGTCCTCGCTATTAACAAACCATTAACTACGACTTTTGCCTCAATAAACTCCTAATTTGATGCTTATTAATAGTTAGTAAGGTAGTTGTTAAGTTCAGGTATTGGGTAGGATTAGGGATGTAGAATATGGTCATGCATAATATGTACTTTATAAGTACTAATAAACAGCCATTATTTTAATAATAGGCATGCTAATAAGCAACTAGTTGATAGTGAGAATTGGTCCCTATACTAAAGTGTTACCGAGAAAATAAGTGTGTGCAGTATTAGTCAAAATAAAAGTTTGGTCATACTTTATTTTGGGACTAATTCTCACTATTACCTAACTATAAACTACAACTTTTGCCTTAGTAAACTCCAAATTTGCCGCTTATTAGTTAGTGATGTAGTTAAGTTAAGTTTAGGTATGAGTGTAGAATTAATGGATCTAAAATATGCTCATGCAGAATAAGGCATTAATATGTGATTTATAAGTACTAATAAACAGCCAAAATGCTAGTAATATGAATGCTAATAAGCAAGTAGTTAATAGTGAAACTGGTCCCCAGTGTTACCACAAGTTTATTTAATGTTGATGTTTAGGAGTATGCTAGCATGAAGATGACTTCAGACATTAACTGAATTCAAATTTTAGCTTATATGGGTTAGAGCACTGCTAACCCAACTTTAAAAGAGAAATAAATAGAAATTTAAAATAAAATGTAATTTGTTTACAAAAAAGTATTTAAAAAATACAAACATCTTTTACTCAATTTAGTGAAATTTGTCTGTCACTTTGTGAATTTTCATGGATTAAATTCAGATGTAGAATTCTGTTGTCATTCCCTTAAGTAACTAAACTTTGACTCCACAGACCAGCTACAACCGTATTAACTGCAGTGTGTACGTGGCCTTAGAGACACTTACCTGACTACCTGTTATGATGATGATGACACCAGTGGTGCGCCGTGGAGCTGTCTCATAACCTGTCCCAGTGAGTAAGTGTGCGCTCTCCCTGGGTCCTTTTATAGTCCAGTTCATTACCAGTATAGTCAAAGCACAGTATATGTCTTTTTATCTGACTGTTGGGTGTTATTTTCCGAGCTGCTTTAAGTTTTATTTTCTGACTGATGAATGGTGCTATTTTCTGTCTGGCACATGGACACGGCCCTATTCCTCAAGACCCTGTTCTCTGACATGCATCGTAGCCTATCAGTGTAGTTGCACCGGCATATGATCCTGTTTCCCGCCTGAATGTTTTGCTAACATATTTTGTGAGGTGATGTAATTCCGGCCTTGCAGATCTAATGAAAAGCCCCCGTGTAGGATGAGAAACTAAAAGTCGCTAAAGGGTTTGTCCGTCTAGCTCTCCTAGCCAGCTTGCCAGACATTTTGCCATGACATTTTGGCTCGAGGCGTGAAGGTTGGAACAGTGAGACAGAAACAAATCCCCCCACACCGCGGAATCCCCTGAACCGTGGTGCGAGGTGGAAAGGCACCTGTGCTCGCTTGCTCCGCTAGGCAGTTGTGGTGGCAGGCCACCTCGCCCTGTCTGTTAGGCCATTAGGACACAGCTCATAAAGGCCAGGCGGGGAAGGAAAGTAATGATTTAATGGGGCTACGGGGGACGGGCGCTTCTGCTTACGACCCCCCGAGGACCTCCTTCTCCTGCCCACGTCCTAATAGTGGAACAGCGGCCGAATGGGTGCAGGGGAGGCTGTTCCACCGCTTAGTTCCCCTAACCTGCGGCTGAGCTGATTAAACAGCTAATATTCAATCGTCTGAAAGGAGCCCGCAGTGGAGAAAAATGGAAACTTTGAGTAAAAGTGGGGAGGGGGTTCATAATGATATCTTTTGTGCTCCTTCTCTCGATCGCTGTAATCTCCATCATCTCATTAACTGGTGACACTCTGGTAATGACTTAAGAAAATCTTTACAGGGCTCACGGAGGCTTGACATTAAGTCAGTGCAGCACTACACTGTATTGAAAGGGTCTGTGTATGACACTGAGCTGCTAGTCTAGTCTAGAGTTAAGGGTATTAGAGTGACATACACTCTGAGGAACAATGTGAAGCTATCACTCAGAGTGGAAATGTCATATCAGCTACAGCTTTCTCATAATGTTGTGCTAATTCTGTGATTGAGGTTCAACAGCTTCTCCAGCCTTTTCATTATTTTGCTTTGGTACCACCTGACAGCGGATGACAAAGGGAACGGCGCACGCTGGCACCGAACTGCCTCCACTGGCTGCCAAAATAGCAGGCCGTAAATGGCTGGTAATGCCCTCCATGGCCTCGTCATAAAAGGACAGGGAGGTTTGTGAGGCCAGAGGAGAGATAAAACAAACAAAAAAAAAGACACACAGTCAATTTGCAACTCTATTCTAATGCAGTAATTTGAGAAAATCCCTCAATTCCAAGTCCTAGCTGGGAAATTGGCCTTGATGGGCACTGGGTGAGCAGGGGGGAGGAAAGAGAGGTTGTCGACATGGGTGTGCCAGCCTAACACTGGTGCCCGTTGGCAGCAGAAGATGCTCAATGAGGACTACCCTGGCATGGTGAGTAATTCCCTTGTGTACTCGGCAGACTGAGCTCTTTGCATCCTGGCATGGCTCCCTGTGCCCATTCTTAGTCAACAGGATTAGGTCTGCTTATTGCTGGCTCTCCAGGATCACCTATACTCTGCATTGTACACGCACAATGTTAGCTCACCAGTTTGGCTACGACCCGAACGTGGCTTTTTATTTATTTATTTTTCCCCCCTTCTCTATGTCAGGGTGCTGATGAGGCTGGAATGGTGATGGAGCCATATATTAAATAGCAAGACCTAATATTTAATGTTCTTTAAAAGGACGTCTGGAAGTGAATTTGTTTGAATATTATAGCAAGTAAATCACATTCATGGAGATTGACAGCCTTGGGAATGTGCTCAGGCCAGCCGTGGCACAGGACTGAACTTTGTTTTGGTGAGCACTTCACATAGAGCCACACCTCATTCACACACCAGGACCTCTCAGTGCATTTAGGTTAAATTGTGTTGAGTGCCGTTTGTGTCACATTTAAAATGTTAACGGTACAGAATGTCATTTGCAAAATCGGGGCGTTTGCTCCAGAAAATTAATTCGGCTTACCCCCGGATCTGGGCTTCTGTCTCCAGGCCAGTATTATGCTATACCCTTTTCACAAAGAGTAATATTTAATGAATAAGACTATTAATAATGGCAGGGTCTCGGGGGGATGCTTCTTCGTAACGGATAGGCGCAGACAAGATTACGTATGGGAGAGGGCATTGTTAAGGTTTGGATTCTTTCATGCATCCTCAGAGGGAGGATGTGCTGTTTTTTTTTGGAGCGGGTTGTACAATGCGGTCCTGCAGCTCCATGTTTTTATATTCTCTCATAACAAATATATATTTTTTGCTCTGATATTGTTGCTCTCAGTGTTTTTTAAATCACTGCGTTATGGCAGGTGCTCTGCAAAATGTAATACCATCTCTCATCTTAGTGCGCAGTCGTTTGTCTTATAGGTTTGTGTGTTTGAAAGAGAGAGCGACTCCAAGAGAGGGAATAATAGAGAGAGAGAGAGAGAGAGAGAGGAGGAGAAATAGAGTGAGAGAAAGATTATGAGAGTGTATGTATTGTACACCCTAGTCTTTTATTATGTCTATGAGCACAAGTCTGCCAGCATGCATTTCCATGTGTTTGTTCATCTGTGGCTGGATGACGATAATAATGTTCACGTGACTCAACTTAATGTCCCATGAAAATAGCAGAGAGCAGTTTAATTATAGACTACAGGAGAAATGAAGCCAGTAAACTTGTTTTTTCTCCTCCTCTATATATTATTTATTTTCCCTCCACTTTATTTATTTATTCTCTTGCAAGCAGAGAATCTGTATCATAGATAGTCAAATTCAGATGCCTCAAAGTGCATCCTGCTTGGTCAAGCAATTCAGCTGTTGTTAAATAATCAAGGATTTGAAAACATGTAGCATACATAAACTAAGTCTAGCTCAACATAGATGACAATCTAACAAAAAATACATAATCAAACGAATCAAAACGAACAACAGTCTGACATACAAATACTTAATCAAATGAAACAAATCAAACAACAGTCTAACAAATAAATACATAAACTAAATGAAACAAAGCAAACAACAAAACAAACATCAATCTAACAAACATAAAATCAAATGAAAACAACAACAAAACAATCAACAACCTTACAAACAAATACATAATAAAATTAAGCAAAAAAACAAACAAAAAAAACCACGGCAATCTAACAAACAAATACATAATCAAACAAAACAAAAACATAAACAAACAAAAGTCTATAACAAAGAAATACATAAATGAATTTAAACAAAAACAAAACAAGTAGTCTATCAAGTGCATAATCAAACGTAACAAAACAAACAACAATCTAACAAGCAAATACAATCAAATGAAACAAAATGAAAACAAACAACAAAAACAAATACATAATAAAATTAAGCAAAAACAAAGCACAACAATCTAACACAAAAACATAATCAGATGAAACAAAGCAAAGAACAGTCAATAACAAAGAAATACATAAATAAATAAATTGAAACAAAAATGAATTCTAACAAATACATACAGCAACATAACAAAGACGATGCTGGACTCATGTGCTAAATAAATTTTAGGGTGGCGAATTTCAGCAGGTACTCTAAACAGATACAAATCCCAGTAAACAACTGTTCTCTCTTGCTCATAGACGTCCCTCTCTCTCTCAAGAGGGTTGAGATAATTTTCTCCATTCTAATTTTCTGCTCTACAATTGATTTTGATAACATCTGATTGTAAGCAGCGACAGCAATGAGCAACATTAGGACGTCCGTGTCCTAAACTAGAAAACTCTCATTTGGCCATCGTGAGCATTAGAAACACCATTGACTGTCTAGACATACATGAAAGAGTGGCGTGCCGTTGCCTCTGTATTTTTAGACCGGCTTGAGTTGGAGTGTCCTGTTTAGTCACGGTTCCGACTGCTGACCCCTGCATGTCCTTCACACAAAAGTGAAGACCACCTTATAATTGCAGCGGGCGGCAGGTTAAAACTGCCAAATCATAAAAGCCAGAAGAGATCCAGTGAATTACGAGGAAATATGGCCTTCCTTTACAGCGAGGGCTGTGAATGGGAGGAAAGAGAGGTTGTCGACATGGGTGTGCCAGCCTAACACTGGTGCCCGTTGGCAGCAGAAGATGCTCAATGAGGACTACCCTGGCATGGTGAGTAATTCCCTTGTGTACTCGGCAGACTGAGCTCTTTGCATCCTGGCATGACTCCCTGTGCCCATTCTTAGTCAACAGGATTAGGTCTGCTTATTGCTGGCTCTCCAGGATCACCTATACTCTGCATTGTACACGCACAATGTTAGCTCACCAGTTTGGCTACGACCCGAACGTGGCTTTTTATTTATTTATTTTTCCCCCCTTCTCTATGTCAGGGTGCTGATGAGGCTGGAATGGTGATGGAGCGAATCCGTCCCTGCCTGAAATTAGGCTTGAGTACATTAGCTATGCCATTTAAAGCATAAACAGAAACAAATAAATATTCCCCTTTAGTTCTGATTAAAAGGCCGTTTTAATTATAGGGTTATTATGTGCTGCTAGCCAAGCACATATAGGTTCAGTTTGCCATTTGTTTTTCATTACTGTTACACTCTCAGCAGGTGATGGAAGAGGCAGCCAAATATTTTGGAGAGCTGATTGCAAAGGGGGAAAAAAGACTATATATCTTCACATTTTGATTGGTATGTTGAAATTTGTTGGATATGTTCTTGAAATATATTAATACTAGATATTGAAAAATATATTTAAAAAGATAAGTTATGTTGTTATATTTTAGGTAATTATGGCATGAAGTAATACAAATATATATATATATATATATATATATACATATCGTGTGTCACGTGATCGTCGGCTTGGGGTTAATGTAACTTTTTATTTGCTGATTTTTCATAGGCTGGGAGGGAAGTGAGTAGCAAGGCTAGTTTAGAAGAAGGAAAAAGAGAGGGAAATGCCCTGTAAATGCTGTGGTCCGAGATATCAGCTTTGCATCATGTTGGGTTTGGACTATTTTTCCAGAAAAAAAAAGAGTCCAGACATCTTTTGCCAAACTACAACAAAAAACGAAAGTACCTATAATAGGAAAAAATGAAAAGGGAAAACAAATAAAATAAAATTGATCATAGTACTTTTAGTAGTAGATAGTTCACCCAAAAATGAAAATTCTGTCATTTATTCACCCTCATGGGGTGATCTTTTGTGTTCCACAGAAGAAAGTACATCATAGTTTAGACTGATTTGAAGGGAAGTAAATAAGGTGAACAATCATTTTAAAGTGTTTTTATTATTGTTTATTTTCTCTCAACTTCATTCATTCATTCATTCATGCATTCATTATTTATTTATTTATTTATGTTAGCAGACAAATCTGTGTCAGAGATGTTTGGTAAAACTGTTTGGTGAAACAAAACTAGTTGTTGTTAAATATGTAATTGAGGATTATAAAACATACCCTGTAGCATAACTAAACACAGCATAACAGAATGCAATCGACAGACAAATAAATAATCAAAGGAAATTAAACGAACAACAATCTAACAAACAAATACCACAATAAACATCAAACAAAACCAAAAAGCAGACAAATATAAATTGTTAAATTGGAAATTTGTCTCCTATTGTTTATAGACTAAAAGGCTATAGAATAAAAGACTTGCCGTATCGTAACCAAAGTTTTGTTTTTGATTCGGAAAGCTCTGAAAATCCACTAAACCACCCCAGTGATGCAGCATATAATATAACCATTAGTGCAGACCTCTTCCATTTTCTGACAATTAGGATGCTGTGCTTTTTGATGGGAGAAACAGCTTTTTAATCACCATATGTAGCTCGGCTAATTCAGCTGCTCTGAAGTGCTGTCAAGAAACAATTGAGTGAAGAGTGTCTCTAGGTGAACTTCTCATTTTCTGCACATTCCGGCTTCTGTTTGAGTTAATTAGGCTGCCCTACATTCTACTGATTGGATGTAAACATTAATATGCCAGAAAATGACTTGGTCGATGTTTACGGTTATGTTCGAAGGTACGCTAAATTGATCAGCTATAGAGAGGCAGTCGCTTCTGATTTGATTCCGGTCTGAGATAGCGAGCGAGAGCATCGTTTTTGGAACATTGACATTTTTTTTAGCATTTACTATTTTGATTGTGTATTATTTTCATAATAACTCCTGTGGATTTGATTCGCTGCAGTTGTTGAATGAATTTAATTTGAGCATTAAAAGTGGGCCAGGTCCTCAAGAAATATTTTGATGAATTTTTCCTCTGTCAGTGAAATACGGGCCGGTGGATCTGGTGGTCTCAGTGAGAGCGTCCTATAAATCACACTGCGCGGTTCAATATCTCATCGTTGTGCTGTGAACTCAGGGCTTCATGCATCGAGGCGACTCTGAGACTGGGCGTAAATACAGCACATCTCTGAGCAAAACACAGACGTCCATCCTATTTACATCAGCCTGCAGTAAGGGGCGAATTTCACCCCCTTGACTGATGGAAAATGTGCTAACGTTATTTTGGCTGTAGTAGCATATTTATGTTTGTAGTGGTATTGAGAGCCTGTGGGTGGGGGTCTCAGCTGGGTTGTACAGTGCTTTATGGCTCCGTCCTGTTTTAAACCCTATGCCCTCCCTCCTCTTGCCCCTTCCCTGGCACCCCAGCGCAGACAAGCCTCATTAACCCTCGGATGCCTCTCGCTGGGGCCAGTGTGTGCTTAAGCGTCGACGTTAGCGTAAACGATGTCCTCAAGCCTGGAATGAGCTTTGCACAGTTTAATAGAGGTCTGCAGGTCCACATTAATACAGTGGTGCTGGAGAGGGCAGAGGGCTGCTCCCTGTGATGGGCTTCTGTCATATCTCTGTGCCGGCGACACATTCAGGCCAGTGCTGAATTTGAAAGGCTCGGAGCTCTGACACTGTGACTCCTTTGCTAAGCCACATGGCTTTGTTCTGTCTGAAAAGGCTGAATCAGAACCAAACTCAAGTCTGCGGTTTTAGAAAATATCAGATTGTACTTGCACAAGCAGTTTGTGGAGATTTTGCACATGCACTTTATTAAATTAAGTGTATTTTTTTTTAACTCATCATGTTGTTCCAAATTCTAATGCATTTTTTTGTAAAACCTGAAAATACTATATTCAGAGATTTTTTTT
>NW_015554107.1:237586-266792 GCF_001515605.1 Sinocyclocheilus anshuiensis | reverse complement strand
TATATGATCATCTGATGAGAAATCATATGACATCCCATATGGAAAACTACATTAAGATATTTACATAGGTTTCCACGACAAAAGAAATATGTGATTTTTTTTTTGTTTGTTTTATGATCAATATATGATCATGTGATCAATCATGAAGGACCAAATATTTTAAGATATTTTCATATTTTTGAACTGCAAAAGAAATATAAAATATTTAGATGTTAATTTTGATATTATGTATTTTTTATATTGTTTTTTAAAAAAATATTTAGATTTGTTTTTTTTTATTCTAGATCCTTCATATGATCAATCAGTTAGATGCTGTCCCATATAGACCAAATCAAATATCTATTTTTTTTAATAGTTTTGCACTGCTGAAAAAAAATTATATTTTTCCTGCCTTATTTTTCGACTGAACATTTAATTAATTAATTAATTAATTCATTCATTCATTCATGAGATTTTGCACATGCACTTTATTAAATTAAGTGTATTTTTTTTTAACTCATCATGTTGTTCCAAATTCTAATGCATTTTTTTGTAAAACCTGAAAATACTATATTCAGAGATTTTTTTTGTATGAAATGGAAAAAAAAAAAAACTCTAAATGTTACTGTATGTAGCTGTTCACTGAAAATCTTCCCCTTTTCCTTAAAGATTAGGTGCACAGATTATATGGAGTACTGATTGATTGATTTTTTTTTTTTAATTTCTAAAAATATTTTTATTAAGTGATATAATATTAAATATGATTAAATCACTTCTTATAAAATACTTATATATTTTAATATTTAAATATTTTATTCTTATTCTTACTATGTATGTATTAATTTATTTATTATTAAAATATATTTTTATAGTTTTGGACTATAAAATATTTTTCTTTTATTAATATAAAATATTTAGATGTTAATTTTGATATTATGTATTTTTTATATTGTTTTTTAAAAAAATATTTAGATTTGTTTTTTTTTATTCTAGATCCTTCATATGATCAATCAGTTAGATGCTGTCCCATATAGACCAAATCAAATATCTATTTTTTTTAATAGTTTTGCACTGCTGAAAAAAAATTATATTTTTCCTGCCTTATTTTTCGACTGAACATTTAATTAATTAATTAATTAATTCATTCATTCATTCATTCATTCATTCATGTTTGTCCTTGGTTAAAGGTTTGTTGTTTAATGCAAAAGAGATATGTGAAGAGTTTTCAAAAAAATTCACCTGTTGTGTTCTGCTGAAAAAAAAATGCAACATGAGGGTGAGTAAATAACGACAGCATTTTTATTTTTAGGTGAACTATCATTTTAAAAATGCTTGGGAACACTACAGGTTTCCTGGGATTTCGTCATTGTCAGTGCATAGATGGATACTCATGCTTATCATGTTATTTTTCAGCTGCAGGGCAACAGTTCGATTCTCTGCACTCCAGACCCTTCAGTTTTTATGTTTGTATTTGTTTACTCTCATCTCAATTTTAAAAAAGAGTGTTTACATCACAAACCAGCGTCTATTTCTCCCCATTGTCTATGTAGCTTTCCTGTAGCTTCTCAACTTCCACAGCTTGTCTCCTCCTCAGACCGCCTTTTCACTATTCCTCTTTCTCCATCCTATACCTGGGCCTGCACAGCCGTCACTCTGAATTATTTTCAATGAGCTCCTTTATAGCATGTGCCAGATCTCAGCTCCAACCCATCACCGAGCACCATGCCACAGATGCGGTCTGCATTTCTATCAGCCCTGAGCCTTCTGCGTGCTATTAACCTCTCTCTCTCTCTCTCTATGAATGTTTGTGGCTTACCCTCCTTGTGAAGGGTGTCAATGATTGTCTTCTGGACAACTGTCTGATCAGCAGTCTTCCCCATGATTGTGTAGCCTAGTGAACCAAACTGAGAGACCATTTTGAAGGCTCAGGAAACCTTTGCAGGTGTTTTGAGTTGATTAGCTGATTGGCATGTCACCATATTCTAATTTGTTGAGATAGTGAATTGGTGGGTTTTTGTTAAATGTGAGCCAAAATCATCACAATTAAAAGAACCAAAGACTTAAACTACTTCAGTCTGTGTGCATTGAATTTATTTAATATACGAGTTTCACAATTTGAGTTGAATTACTGAAATAAATGAACTTTTCCACGACATTCTAATTTATTGAGATGCACCTGTATATTTATAACATTCCTGTGTGACAACTAGCCCCAGTCTCTAACACTTACTTTTCCATCAACAAATGCATCAGCTTCACTCTTAAGTTCTGATGACAGTTATGCAAACTGTGCTATTACCCCGGGGCAGGATTACACTTTGTAGGGTATAGTTTGATCGTCAAAAACAAGCAAAAATGAGAAGTTCACTCTTCCTTTATTGTCTTAAAGGCTCCTGGGCTCATTGTCTTTCCTTATCAAAGCATTTTTAAACGAACAGAGACGGTGCCACACAACACAATTAGCCTCCATTACAGATGTACATTACTCTCCCCGTTGCAGGCGTATTGTAGGTAATCTAGGACACAGTCACTGTTATCTGCTTAATGTGAAAATACATCTCCTTATGGAACATGTCATGCTGCCCCAGGACCGTTCAATTTCATCTCATCAGCGTGCAAAGCGCTAATCCCATTCTGCGTGCTATCCCTTTTCCACAGCGAAGAATTGAGATTTTACCTGATCTTAAGAAGTTAATTAGTTTGACAATATTTGATATTCCTGTCATCTCATATTTCCCCAATCACTGTCTTCCCTAGAGGCCCCCACAGCTGCCCGCTGACTGCCGAGCACATGATTTCCAAGACACGCTCAGCTGATTGTGCATGTGAGCTTTGTGTTGTTCTGCTAAGAGGGCTTTTAAATACAACTTCAATTATTTTTTAAATAATAATGTATATGAACAGCTATGGATTTATAGCTGATAGCTTTATATTTTTGATAGCTTTAGATTTTTTATATTCTTATCAGATGACCATCTCATGGACCAAATCAAATATACTCAAATACTTTCATTTTACACTATAAATGATATCCTTTTTATTTTTTATTTTATTTTATTTTGTTTTGTTTTGTTTTTATGACAAACATGATCAGATGATCAGGTAACATCAATATGGACTAAATATATTAAAATATTCGATTTCACAGTTTCATAGCATAGTAAGATTTTCACATCACATAGGAAATCTTTTATTATTTTATTTTATTATTTGTATTTTATGATCAGTTTATGATTATATAATCAATTATATGAGATCTCATATGGACCAAATATATTAAGATATATTCATAGTTTTTTACGTCAACATTATTTTATTATTTTATTTTATTTGATTCTATTCTATTCTATTCTATTCTATTTCTTGGCTTTCCCTGTTCTGAGTTGTCTTGATAAGGATGTTAAGGTTGAGTGGCCACAGAGACACAGTACGTGATGTACGCAATACATCCTCCTCTACATGCTTAAGTACTATTATTTGTCTTTTGTCTTAACCCAATCTTTGTTAGCCACCATACATCTGAATCAGTTCATCTCTCTGAGAGATGGTGAAAGAGGATAGTCGTCTCATCATTTCCCAGTGACTTATTATTTGTTTATCCGTTTGTAGCTTTGACACTGCCATTGTCATATATGAAGTCAAAGGCACATATTTATCTTTCTAAGCAGCTGACAAGGGTTAGCACTTCAGTACATTAAGGTCTGTCAGGCTCACAGAACAATTTGTCTGTCGAAGACATATAAATGGAGTGGGAAAGGATCCTCTCTTTCGACCAGTTTTGTACAATATCAGTCAATACTACTCAGAAACATAGCATCGAATAGGCAGAGTTGAGGTTAACAACTACCTCCTATTACGTTATATCCATAAACAACAACAAAAACGAACAATCCGTGTTTCAAGATTTGCTGAGGTGCAGGAAATTATAGAGTACACAAAAGACGAGAGTGAAGTCGCAGTCAATAAAGCCAGTGACGATTATAGCAGATAGTAGTAACTATTGCATGTAAAACTCCTCCTACTGAATCCCAGCATTAAAAGGTCTGTAATAATAGTTTACAGAGAAATAGCGCACTGATACATAATAGCTGTGTTATAATTTGCTCTAACAACTCCAATTATGCCTCTTATTGATTCAGCTACACGTTTAATAGGAATAGCCACACCTTTCGCATTACGAGTCATTAAAGGTGTTCAACAGTGAAAATTTTAAATTGTGTCCTCCTCATCCGAGCTGGATGTGTCCCTGACAGCATCATTTTGTCTGCTATTTGGCCACCGTAAATAGCGCGCAACAATCATTTCTCTCTAACCTTTTCTTTCTCTCACAAAAGCAAGACAGGCTGCGCGGGAGAAAGCAAAACAACAAAGGTAGCGAAGCTAGTTTTTGTTGACTGTATTTAAGTGCGCCAATTTCTGTTTTTTTTTTTTCCCTTCTCCCCCATTCCTTTTGGAGCATTGGTTAGTTATAATTGCGCAAGAGTCTGGGCTGTTCGCTCGCTGGAGTGGAGCAGTTTTACCTTCTGAATCTCACCCACTTATTACGCCTCTTCAAAATCTTGCTTTGCACCTCTCTCTCTCTCTCACGCGCACACACTTAGGTAGTAAATATGTGGTTGGAAGAAATTTAACTGCTTGTAATTGTTTTTTTTGTCTGCTCTTAGCTTTAGCTGTCAACTGTTTTTAATGGTTTGTGTGGCCATTTAGCCATTGCAGTCTGTGGGATGGCATTGGGTTTTGTTGTAGCCGGTGTGTCATGATGTTGTTGTGTTGCCTCTTCTACTTCCTGCTGGTCAGTTTGTGTAGGGCTGTCTTCGCTTCGCTGGTCCTCTAAAAACAACACGAAACCAAAAAAAGAAAACGTCCTTCACACTCCCTGCATGCTCTCCTATAGTTGTACTTCAGGGGCAGGTGTTGGGTTACGTGCTCATAAATGTGTAAATAGTGTAATATAAATAAAACTGTTGTACATCGAAAAATCACACCCCAACATATATACAATAATGGCAATATTATTACCCAATATATAATTTAATCTAGAGATGGGCGATACCCCTTATTTTGTTTTCGATACGATACCGATATTTTTCAAGGCAGTATCGACGATATCGATACCGATTCGATACTTCTGCACTAAACTTTTAAATTATGAAATGTATTAAATTATTAAATTACTAAGAGTAAAATGGGTAATGAAAACCACTTAACTTTGTATAAAACGCATTTTAACCCGTTTAATCCCAAATTTTTCCCAGACATGAAAATATCCAAATGATGCATCATTATTTCAACCCTTTGAAATAATCAATATATATATATATATTTTATTTTTTTTGGAAAAGTGTGTGAAAATTTTTATTTTATGGTCAGTCACAATTGTAACCGGTGGGATAATGTGTATACTGAATTAACATATTTCTGCAGTCATAAAAATTGTTATATATCTTAGCCCAGCTATTTTAAACTGTTTGATCACATTCTAGGGTTACTATTATGCACAAAAAACCCTTATACAACATTGATAGGAATACGGCTGTTGCATGCATAAAATGCAACCTTTTTATTCTGACAGTGTATGATTTCTATTAACATTACAGAATAGAACATGATCAATATTATCTTTCAACGTTCAATTTAAATAATTGTAATTGCACAAACTATGTAGGCTACAATTTCAGTTTGTTTATTGTGAAATAACTCAAACATTTATGTTTTTATTTCTGTTCTCTGATAAGCATTGTTCAGGGCTGCCATTCCCAAAAGCGTTAATGCTTTCTTATGATACTTTTGTGAAAACCAGGCCTGTTTGAATGCACTGTCAGCAGTGAGTGAATGCTCTCTGTGATTGATTGGTTCTGTCTTGCAACATTTGCGTGTGTTCAGATGAGCAGGAAAATAGTTCTATCCTACACAATTACTCGCTAACAAAGGTTATTCGTCCAATTCAATGCATATTGTACGAATATTTTTTTGTTAAATAAACAAAACCACTGGTAAATAAAGCACACCTTAGTATCGATATTTTTTGTTTGAGTATCGATACTTTCGATACTCGCGTCAGTATCGATATATTGATACTTCGGATCGATACGCCCATCCCTAATTTATGGCGATAAAATTCCCAGTGCCTTTCGCGTCGACATATTTACCCCAAGGGTTTCTTATTTAAAGCAATGGAGGATCTTGCATATCGAAAAGTGATGCTAAAGGGGTACCCTGTGCGTCAAAAAGTGACGCCAAAGGGTCCTGACCAAGCATCAATATGCAACGAGTTGGGAGTGAGAATGTGTTGGTTGATTCACTCATTTTTTCAGTAAATTTCTCACTGCATAAATCAGTTAATAGTAAAAGTATTTTACAGTTTATTCTTTAAAAGCATTGTTACGTGCTTGCGTGCATTTTTTAAAAATGCGTTTTTTGTTATAGTCATAATTTTTGTCTTTTGAAAAAAATGTCCTTTAAATTTAGTCTGTATTTTGTAATGTCACAATTAAATTTAGTAGTTTTACTCTGACTAAAATAGTATACCATTTTAGTTAATAAAATTCTAATTTTAGTTGAAAGGAGTGGCAAATTAATTTAAACAGTGTGAAAATGCTTTATACTTTAGATCAGGGGTCACCACACTCGGTCCTGGAGGGCCGCTGTCCTGCAGAGTTTAGCTCCAACTTGCCTCAACACGCCTGCCTTGAAGTATCAAGTATACAAAGTAAGAGCTTGATTAGCTGGTTCAGGTGTGTTTGATTAGGGTTGGAGCTAAACTCTGCAGGACACCGGCCCTCCAGGAACAAGTTTGGTGACCCCTGCTTTAGATAATCATTGTCCATGTTTTAGATGTTTTAGTGCATTATTATGGCAAGAGTGTATTTTCAGCGTGAATTACACATTCTGATTAGTTCACTTATGCATTTGTGTCATTTTGTGCAGATGCAAATTATATGACGTTTGGGTTTGATTGTTAGAAACGTCTCGGTTACGTATGGTAACCGCCCACGAAGAGCGTGCTTGACTGTAGTTTTATCACTATGCAGAAGGTCAGGAGCAGAACGATAGAACCGCTCGGCTCCGAAGCGAAAAGCTGAATATGCGCTGCATCTGCTGCCTACTTATACTCACGCTGTGATCAGCGGCAGCTGGATGCAATAATCGCATGCCAATGTGCATTGGCTCGTTTAGTTTACACTCGAAGTAGATTGGTCTCTCTAAGCGAGAGCCCAATTCGTCGGTCATCCGACGTGACGTCGAGAGTGACCGACTGAAAGGGAACAATCATGTCTTTCTAGATTTTTCTTCTTCAGAAATCTTGTTAATGCATTATTAATGTCTTTGAGTGTTATTTTTCAAAGATTTTGATTGATTATCATCAAGATGCATTATTTTTCAATTTGCCATCATAAGCTTTGACAAATAAAAAAACATTAACATTTTTGTCAGTAAATTCATTGTCAAGATTAACACTGGTTTGACTATTTACATTTTAAACATAATAATCCTTTTTATATATCTGCAAGTGCCTCCAGAATGCTCTTCTTCCTTTGAACTGTCCATTCAAGTGATCAAATCCCTCCATCGCCCTCACAAGCTCCAGAAACGAACACCTCAGCTGCTCTCCAGGATAAACATATGTTTTATGTTTTCCTCTTTACTGTGACACAGATGTTGTTTATATTCCTTTTCCTTTGATATTGCGAGGCTCTTCTCAATAAACAGAGTGGAACAATGGTGTGAAGTGTGTCTTGAAGCCTGGCGAGCTGTAATCGGCTCCCCTCACAAATGTGCCTCCTGTAGTCTGTTTACCCCATCAGCCACTTGCCATGAACAAGCATTGTGTTGGCGCATTTTTGTACGTTGGTGGGATTTTCATTGTCCAACCGAGAAGTCCCTGTAAGTTGTCAATGATGGTGAGGCTCTGTGAAGCTCTGGGCTGCTGGGATGGTCATGCGTCTGGGCGTGAGGGCCACGTAGCAGGTGTGTGAGGACAGGAGAGCTGGCCTGCGTTTGGTCCAGCTGGTGGGGCGATGTTGAAGGTATGACGATTGGGTGTGAGAAGGCTGATCGCACACAAAGGCACACAGAGACCGCACAAACAGGCCGGCCTCAGATGGGAAGGGAGGCTCGGTTTAATTTTCAGCCAAGCAGTGAAGTTAAACAGCATTGCCAGGGGTCAGTGACACCGAGGTATCACTAGTGAACAAGCACTAGCACAGACCACATGCAGCGGGTGACAGGATCAAAGACAGGAGTGCTCATGTTGACGGAACATTCCAGAGTTCTTCTTTAAAACAACCGATAATCTGGGTTACAGTGAAACACTCACAATGGAAGTGAATAGGGAAGTGAATTTGTAAATGTTAGAATACTCGCTGTTTCAAAAGTATATATATGAGATGTATACAATATGCACATTAACATAGTTTTAGCGTGGAACAGGTTTATTATCATTAACTAAAACTATTACAAAAACTAAAATTATATATATATATATATATATATATAAACTAAGAGTATATAAATATACAAAAATAACAGTAGTGTGGAAAAATCACTTAAGCTATTCTGTTTAAAATTATATGCAGCTTTACAAATTTGTTGCCATTGCAACTCAATGCCATAAAACCTACAATGTAGGGGTGTCCCCGACTAAGGATTTTCATAGTCGAATTATGTTTGGGGGTGGGGCAAAATACATTACCAAGAGTCAAGTCAGTCATTTGAGAGTCATAATTACTGACGTTAATACACAGGGTAAATGTGTAATGGACGCCTCGCAGATACAAAAATAATGTTTTATGTTTTGATTAAAAGATTAACATTAAACGTCAGCGAAACCCTAAGAATTCACAAAATTTGTTTTACAGTAGTGCTCTAATTATAATGTTATTATATGACAGTAACTAGTTAGGCCTATTAATGTTATGCATTTCTGTTTTGAGCTGCGCGCGCTGAAGATGACCAGTAGAATGAAGCATTTGATAGCAGGTTTTTAATCAATGGGATTTAACTCATCATTTATCTCATATAGAATACGCTTCGTTATTTATACAACATAACGTTAATATTACGACTTATAGGCTATCTGCACAAAATGCCCCCAATGCGAACGTGTCTGCGCAGCTCTGAATGAACTCCTTTTGTGGACACGTTCTTCATGTAACAACGTGCAGAAACATGGCAACTAAACTCTAAAAATTTACAGCATTTTATTATAATAGTGTTTTCATTATAATGTTATGTATATGACAGTCCCAGCCAGAGTTATTAATATTCTGCATTGTTGTTTGTCCTGCTCGTGCTGCGCGCTGAAGAGATAATCACTGTAGTACTACAATGAAGCAGTTTACTGCACGGTAACTCAACCAAATGCATCTTATACAAGATAAATAATATATACACGATATATATAAACCGGCTGAAATGTTTTGAAATCAATTGTACCCTACCTGATCGAAAAAAATCCAGTCTTTCACTCTGTCTGTGTCAGTTTGAGTCTTGTTAAAATTTTAAATCCCTGCCGCCAAAACGCTCCTCTGTCGGTTACGGATTATGGAAAGTGAAACTTAAATCTATAGGGGTGGTTGGATTTATTCATGCACATTAAAAAAAAAAGCTTAAAGCTTCTTTCTTTTCAGATTGTTATTTACAGCATTATCTTAATAGGCTGTATATTAACTTTGGGAGAAAACCGGTAGTTCTATGTGAAATCAGACATTGAGCAGCCCCATATAGCCAAAATGGCATGATCATAACACCCCGCGAATATTCAACTGTAAGATTGGTAGTCGAATCGTGCTCCTCCTATCGAAGCATCGAATCTTCGACTATTCGGGGTCACCCCTACTACAATGACAACATTTTTTTGAATTGGTCCCATTTACTTCCATTGTAAAAACCTCACTGTAATTGTGATTTCTGCTTTTTTTTAACTAAGCAATTAATTTAACCCAAAAATTAACCAAACCAACATGTGGTAATCAACATTATGCCAAACGTGCTGATTAATCTTAGTTTTGTAACCAGAATATTCTTTTAAGCCTAAAGGCATTGAAAGCGCCACAATTGTTGAGTGGGACTAAAGGCAGGACAGCAGAATGGGTTAGAAATCAAAGACTCTACAGCATATGAGAGCGAAAGAGGCCTATATAACCATCAAAACTTTTACACAATCAGACACAGAGCCCTTTATGATAACCACTGGGCTGTGGAGGCCCAGTAGCGGCCCAGCCCAAGGTCAGTGGGCCAGACAGTGCAGTAAGAGGCCTGGGCTCGCTGTGGATAAATGTCTTCTCCGTGCCACTGCACCCAACAACCCTCTATCTTTAATCCCTGGTGCTCCGAGTCAACTATATAAACTATTAACTGCACATCCAGTAAATCCCGCCGCAGAAAGGGCTGTAAAATTGCACCCCCCTAGCAAACAGCACAGTAAACTGCCCTCGCTGTATAACATGATGGGGGCCAAAAACAGTCATTTCCCTCTACAGGCTTCTCAAATTGAGTCTTATCCACTGTGGCGACGAGGTGCCCCCACCTCACCCGCCACCCTCTGCCTCTCTTTTCCTTAAATTGTGCTTTCATCAGCAGCCAGTGAGATTGGGTGGAAAGGGCTGACCTTGGAGATGGGATCTTAGCAGGTTTAACGCCACCTGTCCCGACAGTCAGTCAGTCTGGTCGACCAGCTTCATTATCCCAGTGATGAGCCGACAGTCTGCTACCATGGTTAACCTCTCACCTCCAGAGCACCAGGGCGGCACATGAGAAGGCCTCCCCTGATTTGGCCTCATTTTGTAACACACTTTGACTCCTCTGAAGGCTTTTGACTTTTTGTGGGTGAGCTTGAAATGATCTGTCAGTGATTGTTAAAGGGATAATTCTGTCGCCATTTACTAACTCTCATGTAGTTCCAAACCTGGATGACTTTCTAGAAGGTGACAGTGGGGTTCAAAAAACATTGACTTTGTATGCACAAAAATGCTGAAGAACAAAATATCCTATTTTGTGTTTAACAGCAGAAAATCAGTCATACATGTTTGGAGCAAAATGAGGGTGGGTATATGATGTTTTTTTGGGTGAACTGTGTGTTTAATGCCACTGAATGATAGTAAGGGAATTCAAGGACCTACTGTACAATTTTATAGTTTTAATAGATACATTCATTAGACACATTTAATAGTTAAACATACTCCTTTCCTATAATTTTATATGTTGAAGTAACTATAAATAAGCCATTTGTTGGTTGATTCACCCTAAAAGTGTAAAACGGTGTTGTTCTGTGTTGCTATTAACACTGTTTACAAAAGTTTGACCATCTTGACATGGCAACACTGGCTCAACCGATGGTGTGAGTTTGGGGGCGGCTGTCTGTTTGTGTAACCAATGATGATGAAGGAAACTGAAAACCTGTTTGAAAAATATTTTTTTTTACATATTGTATCTGTCTAAAATCCTTAAATGACTGTCAGTGTTGCCAAGTCCGTGGTTTTCCTGCGGAATTGGGCTACTTTAACACTCTTTCCGCAGGATGTTTTTCATGTCTGTGGGTTGAAGCGACCCTGATGTGATATTTAGGCCCTGGAATATGACTTTTATCGGGGGAACTCCGCCAAAAAATATGTATTTTAACCCCCAGTTAAACAATTTTTCACCAATTCTGTGTTCAGGGTTTTTTTGGGCGGGGCTAACACGGTGGCTCGATGACACAATGGAGCCACCGAGCATGGCCCCTCCCCTAACACTATAAGACGTGTGTTCGACTTGGAGCAGCACTGCGCAGATCGATCGGTGTGTGACATCAAAGTACAGAGCTATAGAGAGCAGACGGCTCCTCATGCTTTCGAATCGCTCTCGTGTCATACACTGATCGTTCTGCACAGCCCTGCTTCAAGTCGAACACACCTAATAACTACAGCGCAGTGGTTTGCCCGCTCAATCGCGAGTTACTGCCGTTCGTTACTACAGCCTAGAGGTTGCAAGCTAGCTATGCCTTCGTCACATAAATGCATAATACCTGGTTGCAATAATAGGGGTTATGCGCAACAGACTTCCGTATTCTGTTGACCGTATGAAGCAGTTTTACTCTAGATGCCTTCAAAGTAGATACCAATGATGATCATAACCAATGTCCATCAAATATGCGGACTGATATCTAAAAGTTTTTAAATTTTTTTTCACATTTAGATATAAAAATCGAATAAAACGTCAACAATAAAAACAGCTAGCTAGTTTAACTGATTATCTTAAAATCCATAGATATCGCTATTATTTAATACGGCTGTTAACACGTTCTCCGACAAGAGGAAGCGATGAGACCTGTTTTCCGGGTTTGGTCAGGTGATGCTCGACACATACCCTATTTACAAAACAGCTCGGTCTCCTCATTTAAATAAGCTGCAGAGGAAGACAGCTGAGAGAGTGACGGCAGTTTTTCCGCGAGTGTGCGTGGTTTCAGCGCCGTCAGCGGACTCCCCCCGCCAGCATCTGAGAGCAGAGAATACTGCTTATTTTTTCAAGATTTTGATAGCTTATTTTATTCACTTGGCGGTTTTTTTTTAGCATTCAAATTTGGCTGGGTGGTTAATAACACATTTTTCTGTGGTGTGATGAACTCAGAGCACACATTTAATATTGACTTTACACAGACTTTAAACAGCTTTGCGGCCCAAATAATCCATATTTAAAAAAAAAAAAATAATGATGTAAGTGCCTTTATAAAATGATAAAAGTTTCTAATTTTTGCTTTTAAATCTTGTAGATGTGCTAAGGCAGCTATAAATAAGCCATTTTGTTGATTTTGTGGTGCTATCAAAACTCTTGATGAAAATCCGCCCAGCCTTACACGGCAACACTGGCTCAATCAATGGCAAGAGTTTGGGGGCGGGATTTCTGTTTGTGTAACCAATGAAAGATAAGGGGATCTGGAAATCTGTTTGAAAAACATAATTTTTGTAGTTCTGTGTAAAATTCTAAAACAACTGTATTAATGATTTAAATGGCTTTACAGCTTTTTTACCGAAGAATTATTGTAAGTGCTTTTATGCAGTAAGCTTCTAATTTTGCTTTTAAATCTTCCAGATGTGCTGAGGTGAATATAAGCTGTTTGTTTCTATGTTGTTTTTTGGCACTATCAAAACTGTTTGCAACACAGCAACACTGGCTCATCCAATAGTATGATTTAAGGGTGGGCCTCTCTGTTTAAGTAACCAATGAAGGATGAGGGGATCTGGAAATCTGTTTGAAAAACATTTTTGTAGTTCAGTGTAAAATTCTAAACCAACTGTATAAATGATTTAAATGGCTTTACAGCCCAAATAATACACATTTTTACAGAAGAATTATTGTAAGTGCTTTTATGCAGTAAGTTTCTAATTTTGCTTTTAAATCTTCCAAATGTACTGAGGTGACTATAAGCCGTTTGTTTCAATGTTGTTCTTTGGCACTATCAAAACTGTTTACAAAAATCTGACCAGCCTGGCACGGCAACACTGGCTCAACCAATAGTGTGAGTTGAGGGCGGGCCTGTCTGTTTGAGTAACCTATGAAATATGAGGGGATCTGGAAACCTGTTTGAAAAACATTATTTTTGCAGTTCTGTTTGGTGACATTAGCAGTTCAGAAATTACAAATGTGCTTGTTTTCACAATTGAACTCTTTATGTTCTTTCCTGCTCCCATCATTCCCACACCAGCCTCTTGCCCCTCCCAGATTGTCATCCACTACATGTCCAGCCAGCAGGGGAGGTAAAATCGCATTCTCTGCGGTTTCCATCACTGACCTGAATACTCCTGCTCTCTCCAATAACAGCTTTAGGAGTGCACAAATAGAGACGAGAAGGAAAAATAAGGCAGGAAAACAGACAGGGAAGAGAACATGACTGATTTGCCTAGGGGGGCAAGAGGCGGTGTGATTGTGGAACGAAGTGAGATGGTATCAGTTGGACAGTAGCGTGGATGCTCTGCCAGCTTCAGTGCTGTTCTTCCCCTCAGTCTGCCACTTTATCCTGCCCTCATGCCTCCATGACCATGTCTAGTCCAGAGCCTGCTGGGAGAGTCTGACCTCCCCTGACTCACCTCCGTAAGATCATACAGTGCTTTCAGTGGTTCTGCCTGGTCTACTGTCCTGTAGTCTGTTGTGTTGAAGGATCTTTTGATGCTGTTTTTTTCCCTTACCTAATGAAGTTGATTTTATCATGGTTATGGAAATGACAGGAGGTAATGGATCCTTTAGAGACTGTAAATGAATCCTGGTACATGCGTTATGGGCTTTGGATCAGTTTAATCTTCTTCCACTTGTGAGTGAACATTAATTTAGCTCATATTGGTGTAAACATTTCTACACGTCTTCATTTATTTGTATGTTTGTAAGCATTAATAAATTGAAAATCTGTTTTCATATAAGATGAAAATATATTGATGTGTGGTGTTGTTCTAAATAGGACACTGATTTCCATGATTTCATTAAAATGTTGTTGCAAGGTTATAGGATAAAGATATAGAGCAGTAATTTCTACTTGCAAAGATTTGCATTAAGATTTTCTCACACGCATATTTCACACTTGTTGAGCTTCTATGATATTTAAATTCCACAAAAAAAGTGAGAGCAAATGAATTTATTTTTGTTAAACTTATCATCTGCATCATATTTAAAAATAATAATTCTCAGAGAAAGTGAGTTTATTTTAATAAATAAATAAATATTTTATTTTTTATAATTTTTTAAAAAGTGATTTCCTTTTTTTAAAGACATTTTAAGAAATGTTTAAAAATAACAATAATAATAGTAATTACTAACAATAATATCAGTAGGACACAGTTTAAAAGAAACATATTTAAGGTTTGAATCTGGATGATGTCAAAAATCCATTAATAATGGATCAGTGTCTAATTTTTTCAGTTTTCAGTTTTTTTTTCTTTTTCTGATGCCTCATATTATGTGCTTATGAGGATAGTAGCTTACCTGTTGGGTCACACATCAACACCAGGGCACAATGCTACCACAATACCCGCCTCGTACATTACAGCTTTAAAGTGAGAAAATGACACCACCAGGTGACCTGAATGGACTACAGAAGTTTGGTGTTTCATAGATGGTTATTACGGTTCAAGATATATAGGAGTCTGCGCTCTCATTGCAGAGAAACTTGCGCTGAGGGAGCCGCAGAACAGCCTGTCTGTGAGTGGCTCCTGGTATATGATAGGCTATGAATTACATTACATCTCTAAAATGGGCCCCAGAGCTGAAGCAGCACTACATCTTAAATTTCAGGACACTGGGTGAGAACGAGAGAGGGAGGGTGAGCCGGAGAGAAGAAGAAGACGACGACGACGTCGAAATAAAGAAATAAGATTCAATCTTCAAGCGCCTTACAAATGTTTGCATCAGTTTTCTTGTTTAAAGCAGATGCCACTGAGAGGAAGAGGTAAGAGAGAGAAACAGAGAGCGGAGAAGTAATGTCCACGTCTCATTTTTTTTTCTTCTTCTCCACGTTCTCCTTCCCCCCACAAACTGTAGTGAAAAGATTAAATTGTTTACGAGCTTGGAGCCAGGCTGGCTAGAGAGGATGAGCCAAGAGTGACAGAGATAGACATTCTAATTCGTGGCTGTACTTAGCGCCCCGGCCCCTCTGTGCAACCGCTAATTCTTTTATCTAGCTTCAACACTCTAGGCTGCAGCCACATTCATGAAAAAAAGTAAGTGAAAGAGGCAAAAATGACTGTTTTATATGGCGTACAACTGATAAAAAAATCTCTACTTGAATACTTGATTTCTTCGTCTCCCTTTCTTCCGTCCCTTCTTTCTTTTTTGCGTTCCCCTCATCTCACAAAGCGGCAGGCCAACTGTAGTCTTTAACCCTTTATCTAGGCTGAGCAGAAAGACATTTGCTGCATCCCGCACTGAGGTTTCTCTGCTGGTGTGTGAGTGCCTGCGTGTGCGTGCGTGTTTGACGGGGTTTGGTTGAGGAGCGAGATTGGTGTAAGTTGATTGTGGCGGCGTTGGGTACTGGGGGGTTTCAGGTGCGCGGGGGGCTGGGATTGGCGGTCCGGAGGGTGGAAAATACAGCATAGAGAAGAATTACTGTTATCTCCGAGGCAGAAGAGGAAGAGGCAAGATAAGAAACTGGAGCAGCTGGGAGAGAATCAGACGTGCGAGTAGCCGTGTTTCAAGGGGGCCCGGGTTGTAAATTCACTGGATATTCAGCGCGAGCCGGCCCTGCTTGCCTGTCACATGGGGTTCAGGGTTTTTTCTGTCTCTCTCTTTGCTCTACCCTCTCCCCTTCCCTTTTTTCCTGAGGTCTGCTCCTCCGATAGAGGTATTGTGTGGGTCTGCTGTATAGAAAGCTCATCAGCGGCGTTTGCCTCTTGGGTGTTATCGGCCAGTAAGGTAACTGCGCGCTTATAGACTGCACGCAGATAATAGTGGCAGAATAAAGAAGATAAAGGGGGACCTCTTCTCATTAACAGCTATCTCAGCCACTGCAGACACTGCCAGTATTGAGTGCTTAGTATGCTGAGCATAAAAAAAAAAAGACGACGAATAAAAATGGGAGGAGAACTGAAATGAATGAGGGAAGAGGGGTGGTTGTTGTAGTAGGGAGAGCAGGAGGGACCGAGCGTATATGATGAGATGCATGAAATATGAGACGTGGATGCACACAGAGATGCAAACATGCACAAACAATGGCTTATGTTTTCGTGGCTTTCCGAGGAGATGCCACTAAGGCCGTTTTCTACACGTAGACTTCATCCGGCATGAGAATAAAAGTTTATGAGCCTTATTATGCATGTTCTTGTTAGCTTGTGTTGGCTGTTTAATATCTGCATATCCCTCAGGAAGTCTGGGAGAGGTATAAAGGACACAAGAGCATCATTTGTCATAGCATCACATAGATCTTCTCCAGCACTTTTTCCTTTTCTTTTCTTTTCTTTTTTTTTATTGGAAGAGGCAGTGGTGGCACCGGTGGTGGTTCTGGCTTATAGTGACCACCCTGAAGTTATACTCTCAGTGACCACAGAAAAATCTATTCTATTCTATTCTATTCTATTCTGTTCTATTCTATTCTATGTTGGTGCAGTATTTATTTAGCATTCAAGAAATGGTAAAGGAATACTGCATGCAAAATTGCAGGAAAAGAGCAGCTTTGACATAACAAAACTAGTATTATGCAGGAAAAAATTTGTGTTGGATACTTTTTTGGAATCTATGAAATGCAAACTTTTAATGCAAGTTTTTTTATAGTCTTTTTATATGCAATAAATGCTCTTTAAAGATTAATGATCTTTAAACGTTTTTAGAGGTCTCTTATGCTCACCAAGTCCCATGCTCATAATATTTTGAATCACTTTTTTTTCTGTTTTCTTTTTAATTTTAGTTATGTAATTTAGTTATTTAGTATGTTGTGTGTTTTTGTCATTTTTAGTAGTTTTTGTTGTTTTTCATATATGTATATATAGTTTTTATTAATATTTATTGTCGGTTTTAGTTCTATTTATTTTAGTAAATAGCTAAACTAAATCATAACTATTAGACGTTCCCTTGGAGTAATTCCAATTTAGCAATTACTATAGTAAAATTATATATATGCATAATTATAAAAAAAAGTCCTTTGCGTGTTCTTGAACTTGAACTGCTTACACCTCACATAATAGTCCTGTTGGTGGAACTTGGGCTTCTTTTATCCAGCTAGCCTGTAGTTTCATCAAACACTAAACGGAATATCATTATTCAGTACATAAATAGGAGTAAATTAAACACTATACAATTAATGTGACGTCTTCCATTTTAGCCATTTCACGTTTGTTTTAAAAAAAATTGAAAACAGAAGGTGGGGGGTAAGTGTGTAGTATATAAATCAGTTGAAAACTGTGTAGTTTTCAACTGATTTAAAAATAAGACTGGGAAGATAAGATACCGCTCCACTTCACATTGTCCAATGAAAACTGAGCTTGTTTAAGACGCATACTATATATGCATACTATACACAGTAATCGCATTATCAACAACAACTCAGACTGACAGATAGTAAAAATAAACAGGTACATGTATTTTCTGAGTTTTGAGCCATTCGTTACTGATTTTTTGTAATTTAAATGCAAATTTCTCATTCATATTTGTTTACAATATTATTGTTAATAACTGTTGAGAGAGGGACACTTTTGGTTAATTTGGGGAAAAGGGCAGGGGCTTGAGCCCCCAAAGCACCCACCTCTGCACTTGCCTGCCTTCGAGCACTGGCAGCGGAGGGGAGAAGGTTAAGTCTGGTGGAGCTCTTCTGTACAACACACACACACATACACAATCTCTGTCGACAGTGCTGGCGGATTAGAGCCATTTCTGAAATGCATGGAGCTGTCTTTTTTTGAAAAGCCTTTCAACAGTTACACCAGAGTTTAAAAAAAAAGAACCATGAAATGCGCAAATCAAAACCGTGAATATGTCCCCCCACCTTCCCACAGAAGCCACAGCACAGTAACAATTAAGAAAGAAAATTACCAAATTGGACAGCAGAATTATGCATTATCTTGGAGCCTGTGTGTGTGTGTGTGTGTGTATGCGCGCTTCACGTGTGTATGTGTGTTTGTCTGGAGCTCTAAGGATGACCATTGAGCTGTAAATAAAGCAGAAGCCCCCCAGCCTGCCAGTAAGAGGAAACAATCCTGCGCTGCTCAGACAGACATGTTCCTGATAAACCGTTGCTCTCTCGCAGGCTGTACAATAGGGCCCGGATTCATTTGCATGACACAATTGGCTTGCTGTGCTGATGTGTTGCGGCTAGACAAGTGTAGCATTACGAAGAACAAGTTACCATGGGGAAGGTTAATGCAGACAATAAGGGAAGCAGATAATGGGAATTGGGCTCCTGTTTTTCAAACCTCTTATCTGGGAGCGGAGTAAAATCGGCCTGCTTTGAATATGGGCGACCGCTTTAAAGGGCCAGTTCCTCATGTTCACACAAGCATTAGGAATGATAATTTATTCACTCCATGGTGTTTATTTACATATCAAAACAATGTAATGTTCTCCAAGTATGTGTCATGTGTTTTTGGAGTTGAGATATTCATGTTAGATCTTGTTTTGTATCAGCAGTGTTAACAATTAGGCCTTCTTGTCATAACAGCATATCTATAATGGGTCATTAGCTAACATATGTCCCTTCAAATATGTGATATTGCTGTAATATGGTTTGTAATTGGTGGGGTTTGTGGTGGAGATGATTTTCTTTCTTTTCTTTTCATTTTGGTTACGGAGAATTGGAAATTATTTGTGGAAAATTTGTAGAAACTAATCACAAAGAGTCAAAAAACAAACAAACTAACAAAAAACTTTTACTTCAATATCATTACAGTTTACTTTCTAAAGGCTGGTTGAACATTTAATTTCAACCAGATTCTTTGTGATTTGTTATACTGACAGCTCTGGTTGAAAAAAAAAAATGTCGTTTTGCAATTTTATTTTATATATTTATATATTTTGATTTATTCAAAAATATTGAATTGGGAGGATTTTTTTCCCAATTTCAATGCTTTTGCTACAAAACTTGCATTCCTCTAAGAAACTTTGTGTTTGCTTGCAAGCCTTTTGAGATGGAAATAAAATGAGGTTGGAGGAAAAACTATATTTTTTTGCTTTTGCAAGCAAACTCAAAGTTTCTCTGGGCAACGCAATACTTTTGCGAGAGAACGCAAAAACATTAAAATATAATTTTTCATTCTGCATCTAAATGGTAGTAAGTAGAAAAAAGATATTTAATTACAAAGGAAGATTTTTTTTTCTCAGATATTTCAGTATTTTCTTTTGATTTCAGCACATTGACAATCTAAAAATCAATTCAATTATTTATCATATTGCAAATTGCCTAATTTTAATACAAATTTGTTTTTACAATGTCATGCTTATATTTTTAACTATCACTACTACTATTTTTAGCTGCCATTTTATTTGATGAAAAGGTTCCTCACAAGGCGTATCTTCATTTGGGGGGTTTCCCTGTGTGAGTGTGCGAGGGTTGGTAGGGGTGGTCTCCAAAAGGTCAGCCCCGTCTGTTCAGCATGCGCCCGGATCCACCCAGCAGGTAAAGGCTCAATTACCATCCTTCAGCAGACCCCTAACAAGGCGACAAAAGGCCCTAATTTTTAATTTAATATTTGGGCTGCTGAGGAGTAGGGGCAGAATAAGGGGGGGTGAGGTCGTCCGTCTGGGTGGAGCCTCCCACCGTGGCCTCCAGATGGGCCAGGCTGGCAGAAAGGTTGTTAAGAGCGAGGATTGAGTACCTTACATAGTGAATTAAGTTTGAACCCTGGGGTGTCTGGGCTCTGCAGAGAGAAAGACAGTCCTATTTCAGTGATGCTGTGCTTTAGCTCTGCTTCCCTGTCAAGTTCCCTTCAACCCCCAATATCATGACATTTAAGCTATTCGTTAATTAGAGGCCTGCATGATGAGCTTTTTTGCTCTAGTATGCAAATAAATAAAAAGGGATGCGACCCCTCCTACTCTTTGTTCATTATGAAGAAGCGTTCTGAGACGTTTTACACTGTATCAGTGCTCTAGAAGAAAAGTATGTGTTACTACCTGTTGCCTCTCTGTTTATCTATCTGTCTGTCTGTCTGTCTGTCTATCTACAGTGTCTATCTCTCTATCTGTCTATCCGTCTGTCTGTCCATACGTTGTTCTAGCTATCGTTCTGTCATTCTCTCTATCTTTCTCTGATGTTCTCTCTTTCTATCGTTCTGTCAATCTGTCTGTCTGCCGTAAATTCACTTTATTTGAGAGATTGAACTATTATTTTATAAATTTTTAAATGGAAACATAAGCCAATTTTTGGATTATTGGCCAATTTGCTTTTTTTTATGGTTATGTTAATGTGGTTCTGAATGTTGATGGGTCAACACAGCACTTCAGTTGTTCTAAAATACATAAAATAAACATATATTTTTTTTAATATTGAAGCTTAAAAATTCTAATAATAATAATTCTAAATAAATAATTCTAAAAATAAAATTCTGCCTACGTGTTGTGTTTATGTAAAGTATTACTGAAATTGACATTCGTGTAATGTCACAATGAATAAAAACTTCGTCTTTAAATAGTCTTTTTTCTTTATTTTAGTACAGACACGCAGCAGTATATACAGATTTATCTATTCAAATTACAAGTATATGAATTCAGACTTACTGTGACTGAATTGCATTAATGCACTTTATCAAAACTTTCTAACTCTAATGGCACCATTATCTGAGAATGACCCATAAGCATATGCTTGTAGCAGAAAGTGACTTTCTGATCTTTTGTATATGTACAGTATGCATGTGTGTGTGTGTGCGTGTGTGCATGTTTGTGTGTGACTGAAGGAACGGATTACTAAAAATAGAAAAGGGATATATTTCCTCCTGGGATGACACCCCATTTGTTTTCATTTTGTAGATGGTCGTCCGTGCCAGATTACGTGGTTTTCCCTCCCGCAGGGCTTCTCTCTGGTCCTCTTACCCCCCACCTTCTAATAATGCACCTCCTATTATTCCCTAATGGATCGAGGACAAAAAGTGACCTACTAAAGACCAGACAGAGAATTCACCTGTGATTTATCTATTTGCTCTCACACTCCCTGCCATAGTCAGGGGCACAAATAATCTGTTTTGCTCTTATTGTGGTCTCTTCAGTCCAAGTGTACTTTTTCGAAATGTGAAGCATAAGAAATTAACATTTGTGACCCTGGACCACAAAACCATAAGGGTAAATTTTTCGAAATTGAGATTTATACATAATCTAAACTCTGAATAAATAAGCTTTCCATTGATGTATGGTTTGTTAGGATAGGATAATAGTTGGCTGAGATACAACTATTTGAAAATCTGGAATCTGAGGGTGCAAAAAAAAAATCAAAATATTGAGAAAATCGCCTTTAAAGTTGTCCAAATGAAGTTCTTAGCATTGCATATTACTAATCAAAAATTAAGTTTTAATATATTTACAGTAGGACATTTACAAAATATCTTCATGGAACATGATCTTTACTTAATATGCTAATGATTTTTGGCATAAAAGAAAAATCTATAATTTTGACCCATACAATGTATTTTTGGCTATTACTACAAATATACCCCAGCGACTTAAGACTGGTTTTGTGGTCCAGGGTAACACTTGAGAGTAGAATGAGTACATTCATTCATGTATTTTTGCTTCCTTAGTTACTGACATATACTGTGTAAGGATGTTTTATTTATTTATTTATTTTTTTGTTCATTTAATTTTTTTAAATTTTTGAATACCTTTTATATTTTAAATACCATTCCACTTTCAAGAAAGTTTCCTTGGTGTGATCCTCAGGGTATCAAACATAGGAGAAGACGCCACCATCAAGTGTACACAGGAGACTCCAAGTGAACTTAAGAGTCAGAAGAGTTTTTTTTTTTGGAGACAGTCAGATGGTACCTTGTTTGGCAATGTTTTAAGAAAATGCTGATGTCTATTTGGGATAAGAGTGGAAGACTTTTAATTTAAAGGGAATTTAATTAAAAAGCTGGAAAGCACCAAAAAGAGCTGGAATAAGTAGGACGATATGAAACCGCCAGCAAATGGATTCCTCAATCCCACTCGAGGGAAACCACACAAGCCACTTAGCAAATGAATAACTTTGGTTCTATTTTCACTTTCATATCACAACCGAATGAATTATTTAACGCACGTACTTTGATGTATTTTTTTCTCTCCGCTTGTTTTGCGTCAGCCGTTGTGGCGCTGGCAGAGATTGCCTTGTTAAAGATTAATAAGACCGGTGGCGTGTGATTGTTTTAAGGTTAGGAGCGGCACTGATTCGCTCTGCTAATGCCATATGTGTGTGTGTGTGTGTGTGCATGAGATATTGATCGCCTGTGTGTCTGCCCAAAGAGCGTTTGCTCAGTCAGGCAGTGAGAGGCAGCAAAAAGTGAGGTAGAGGCGAGAAAGCACAACTGGTTTGGCTGACCTCGGCCCACGATCCAACACCCCAGATGTATTTTGGCTATGTCAGCATGCAGCCTCATCTTCTGTGTGCAGGAAGTGTTACACCCCAGCATGCTTGATGTGTGTGTGTGTGTGTAGTCTTCCTAATGCTAATCACAATCTGGCGTTGACACTTGACAGAGACATAACATTAACTACTTAAGTATCGTGGACGCGCGGATGTCCAGCTTGACTCAACTCACAAGGACATATTTCTCCTGTTTTTTATAGCGCTTCCCTGGGGAACTTAACATTCTGGCCGTGACCCATATTGACACCTTTGAGCCATTGTGAGAAGCGTTGCTTTATGGGACATGTACGCATGCAGTGACCTCAATTCTCCTCACACCAGCACCGCTCGACCTCCTTTTTTTTTGACGGTGATTCATTTTAAAAGCCATTCCCAAATGTACAATTAGCATACTAGCTCTTACGGAGGTTATACCCCATCGCCGGTTATTGACCATTAAGCTGTCCATTAACGCATTGCTGCTTCTTCTGTAGACAGCTTCCTTCTCTCTTCATCAGTCTGAATGGTGAATGAACTGATTTAGGGCACAGTCTCATTTTGCCGTGTTTTTATATGTGCGTTGTAAACCTTTAATGGCTAATGCGTTAACAATATCCCAGATCAAAACTCTGGGTGCCACACACATCAGCATTGCACTGGGATTAATCGTGTCTCTTTGGAAATCTCTGCGCACTTAGGAATAGCCGTCTTTCCAATTGCCGCAGTAGTTAACGGTTGAGGTTTAGGGCTGTTATATCTCAAATTTATCAGGAGGGAATTGGGCCGACCCATAACCCTTTGTGCCGCCTCTATTGTGGTTTGAAGATAAAGTGCTGAAAGACAGGCAACCGTCATCCCACTCTCCAGACTCTAATGCGTGCGAAGACGAAGCACGCATTCGCCTCGATTGCACGACGCGGGAACGTGGTTTCAAAAAACACTCGACGAAGACCAGTTCCATCATCACGCACCAGGATAAAAGGCGTCATTTCAGAGGTTTTCATTGCCCGTTTAACTATCCTTGTTCCTTCGCTCTCTAATATGGCCTCTAAATTACCATCTCAAATCTACACACGATTGCCACACTAGAGACGTCTGCACCGTCCACCCACCACCCCTCAGGCTCCGTGGCATTTTACAAACCCCGACCACGTTTGCCTGCGAAATTCCTTCGGATTAGATTAGTAAATCAAAAACCAATACATAACATGCAAGAATTAATCTGTTTTATATACCTTGGTTACATTTTTCCTGCTGCACATTTGGAAGATTTAGAATGTATTTGCATCTGCTGGTTTCAGCCATTATATGCTTCAGTTCATACATCTATTTGTGAGGCTATAAAACAGGCATTGACTACCCATGTAAATTGTGTTCCTCACAATAAATTATATGCATATTTGCAAAAAAAAATTGCTGTCGGTCCTCCCCTGGGTATCTGGAATACTAATAACAGCTGGGCGAGACGCATTTGCTTCCTCCGTGTTTTTCTATCTCAGTGGGATTTGGATTGAAGTTTGGGTTTTTAGCATTTCGTTCCCCCTGTCTCCCCATCTGCAGCGTCTATTTATTTGAAGCGAGTGATGTTCTTACTGTAGCGAGGTGGTTGAAAATGCCATTGACCCGCACACACCTACGGTTCAGCAGCTGATTTCTGTAGTGCCGGCACGCTCTCTCTCTCTCTATGTGGCTCCCTATGAGATGCCTCTGCTGGTAGATGTGTACATTAATCCAGGATCTAGTTGTGTATAACCAAGTATTAATCACATTTTGCCTGGGGAGATGAGTGTTAGTCATGCTAGCCAGCATTCAACACTGAAGTCAGGGCAGGACACTTGGATGAATCCTTTTTTTTTTTTTTTAAATCGTTTTAAAATGCTTTTTGAAAATGCTTGACTGAAATAAGGGGTGTCGTATGGTTCTTGGGTTTCACTCTAATTGTGTAACATAAATCTGCGGCAGTTGACTTTTCTGTAATCCTGCTGATAAATAAGATTAGAGCTGACTGACTCTTCATATGCATCTTCATATTTCTCCTGATGACCTTAGCTATCTGATTTGCATTATCTTTCAAGCCATGATGTCACCAGAATTACCAGTGTCAGATTTTGGACTACTTAGCAAAACCACACACAGGCTTTTTGGATAATTCCTTCCTTTTGGTGCCAAACAGGGCTTGTGTAATGACCGTATAAACAGAATAATGAGCCGTGCTGGCTGATGACTGACTAAGATGTAGAAATGCTTTCACATGTGTTCCAGAGTGCTGTTTCACACAGTAAAAGTAGTGTGTTTTAGGCTGGTTTAGTTTAATTTAAATTGAAAGACTTACAAGATATTTGTTATATTCACAAAAATGTTGTATATTATATTATATTGTATTGTATTATATTATATCATATCATATTGGTAGCACTTGACAATAAGGTTCATTAGGTAACATTAGTTAACTACATTAGTTAACATGAACTAAGAATGAACAGCATTTATTAATCTTAGTTGTTAATTTCAGCATTTACTAATGCATTATTAAAATCACAAGTTGTGTTTGTTAACATTAGTTAATGCACTGTGAACTAACATGAACAAACCATAAACGACTGTATTTTTATTAACTAACGTTAACAAAGATGAATAAATTGTTTAATAAATGTATTGTTCATTGTTCGCTCATGTTAGTTATTACATTAACTAATGTTAACGAATGACACCTTATTGTAAAGTGTTACCATTATATTATATTATATTATATTATATTATATTATATTATATTATATTATATTATATTATATTATATTATATTATATTATATTATATTATATTATATTATATTATATTATATTATATTATATTATATTATATTATATTATATTATATTATATTATATTATATTATATTATATTATATTATATTATATTATATATTTGATTAGATTAAATTTTTTTTTTATTTAAAGATGATTATCTTTAAATAAAATCTATCTATCTATCTATCTATCTGTCAAAAATATTTGCATTATTAAATATATGTATTTAAAACTGAAATATTAATAATATAAAAAATATAAAAGATTACATTACATCTGATATCATTTATGTCATTAATCTCAGTTTTTTTTTAACGAGTATGATGTTAAATTCACAGGTATATAATGTGCACAATCTCTGCATAATAGTTAAGATATATACCTCCCTATAGCTTGTCACTGAAATTAGCAGCCATTTACTTGCAGCTGCCTGCACACATACAGTGTGAAAGTAAGCCTGTTAGTCTGTGTCAGAGAAACTCTGGTGCTTAGATTCTTGGTCAGTCATGCTGTTATAGCACTTTAGGATATGTAGTGTGATTGTAGCTGAGCTTAGGTGAATATCAGTGCACCTTCATGTCTCATGCCCCACTGAGGATCTGTACAGAGGTCAGAGGTCACCGCCCCACTCCATAGACCCTCCTCCTTCCCCCCACCCACAGTGATGTGCGCAAAAGCCAATAAAATTGCAAATTTCCCCATATTTTCACAATATCCTAAATAAACAGGAGACAAGCACACATTCCCTCACTCTGCATCAAATATTAATCTCGGTGTGGCTACAGCGCCGTGCGGCAGCACCGGCCGCCCCTCACTAGGTAAACACTGGGGAGATTGCTATTCAGCGGCTTTCATCCGCGTGCCTTGCCGAAGAGCATGACAAATTCTCTTCCTAATTACAAGGCGCTCTGTGTGCTCTCCAGCACTGTAAATCCACCCCACGCTCTCTCCTCTCCAATTCTGGATTAGGCCTTCACATTCCCTCCTCATTATAGCTTCAGCTCAGGTCGGATGTATTCAAATGGGTGAACCAGTGTTTCGAAGAGTTCATCATTTGTCAGAGGGGTGCTTAGTGGACCCCTTATTTTGCAGTTGGTATGTACCCAAAGATGGCACATTGATTTTTTATTTTTTATTTTTTTAAAGAGTGGTTAAGGAGTCATTCAGTGCCGTCTTAATATTATGAGCCATACTATGTAGACTTAAATGAGTCTATGTATTTCAGTTTAAGTTGTAATTATTTTCTATTTAAATTTGTTATATAGAAATGTTTATCATATTATATATATATATATATATATATATATGAAAAAAATTAAATTAAATTAATAAAGAAAAATATATAAATGTATTAATGTACTATTTTTAAAACTCAAATATACTGTAATATCTACTGTCATTAAGTCAGATATCTAATAAAATATAGATAATTAGAATATATAAATGATATATTATAATTTAAACTATTTAATGACTTTAATGTTTTCAAAAAAAAAAGAAAAACAAAATATTATACAACATTAATTATGCAATTATACAACTAAATTAATTATATAAGTATATAAATTAAATAAAAATATATACAAAATAATGTATTATTTAATGTATATATTTTATGTACATATTTAATAATATTGATTATTTAAAAAAATATTTTTCATGGAACAGGTTTCCATGATGAGATCGCATGACCAGCCAAATGCCTTTAGTTTTATCTCTGTAATCCCAGTGTTATCAGAAACTTTCACTCAATTAATATATTAATAATGGCTAATTGCTAGTAGCACATTTCTACAATGGCATCTGAATGAAAATCTTTTTTGAATGATGTTTATCAACATTTCTAGTCAAAGGTGACCATACTGGCCAACAACAACAAACATGTCACCTTTATGCCCTTTTTTTGTACAAGAAAGTTGGTGAGAGTTAGAAAAATATTGGAGCATATCAAAGTTAGAAACTCAAAAACTCTTTCTTTCTCTAAACTTTCCCCTCTCTCCTCACTTCCTCCCCTACTGCACTTGAGTGTGCCCTTTACCGTTGTCAATTTTCACCCCCTCCTCCTCGCCAGCAGCACTGTGTCCTTTCCATGCCATTGTCTCGCTGTTTTGCAAATGAATGTAATTATCGGGAAAGTAATAAGAGGCCCCTGCTCTGGATGAAACTGAGAGAGAAAGTCTAAATGTTCTCCTGGAAAAACCTTGAAAGCAGCCCTGAACAGGTTGTCAACAAGACTGACGTGCCATCTTTAACCACAAGGGGCAGCAAAGTACACGGCATCCAGAAATCTCCTGCCCTTCTGTCCAGTCTCGCCTCTGATGATTAAGACATCCTCCATTCACAGGAGAACAGGCTCATTTGAATGCTAGCGGCCGGCTTGGGAGTCTTGGGTTCGAGCCTGAATTGGTAAAGCTAGGCCAGGAGATTCGAGTGGAATCTGGACCGGTCTGTCATTCAGCCAGAAAACCGACTTCTTCCAGCAATTCCCCTCAGACTCTCAGGCAGATTAACAGGTACATGTCTTCAGTATACAGTCACTGTCAGTCCCTTATTAAACACCACCTGCTGTTATCCGCCACGCTGCTCCTGTTTCTCTCTCCAAACCCTGGGCAGAAATGAAAGTGTGAGGAAGTCGCTGACACAGTTCTCTCAGTCTTTCCATAATCTCACACATCCTACTTCCTCTCACCATGTTCCAGCCGCACACGCAGTCATTTAGTGCTCCTGCAAGTAATTGGGTCTCCTGATGCTCCCTGTGAATCTGGGGTGTTTACTGAAACCGCTGGGTCAGATATTGCTCCCAGTGGCTCTCGCGAACTCATGTACCCAGTGTCCAGGTGTCTCTTGGGATTGTCTCAAAAGGGATTGTATCCACTCATCTGTGCTTTTTTGCGTATGTAAGAGGTCAGCTACTGCGGATATCAGTCAAGCTACCTTGAAACTGTAGAAAATACTCATAATTGAGTGTTTAGCTACATATAATTGAATGTTGTTGAATTTAAACGACTTTAATTGACTCTTCCATGATGAAAACACTGTCTCTGTTGTCCTTGAGATTCTTTACGGTCGGGAGGTGATGGCATGTAGATATGGTAGCTATGAGCTCCATCTATCAGACATCAGAGATTTTCATTAGGGTTGAACTCAATGAGGAGGTCGTCACATGGTGGGAGAAGCAGCGGGGAGAGGAAGTATATGGGTGAGAGGTCTTCCTGTAAATGTGATCCAATCTAATCTTAACAATTATAGTGGCTAATTGCTGTCTTGTGTTCATGTCATGCGAGCAGTATTCCTCATCACTCAATTATCATATTTGAGTTTAAACGGCAATAATCAAGTATATTTATTGCCATCAGACTGGTGTAACAAGATATTTGATTTTTACTATATATATATATAGTAAAAAAGCTTTATTAAAATTTAAATGTTTTTAATAACAATAA
>NW_015554107.1:228648-237576 GCF_001515605.1 Sinocyclocheilus anshuiensis | reverse complement strand
TTTAAATGTTAATAGTTACAGATATCTAAAAATTTATATTTCCTATACTATTTACTGTATACTATTGATATATTTAGTACTTCTACATATTATTTATAAATTTCCTATTTTACACACACACACACACACACACACACACACATATATGTATTATTTAATCTATATTTATATTTAATTTATGCTTATCATTATCTGTGTATGTGTGTTTCAAGCCAAATTTGGCAAGTATTTCCCCTTCCTCCTTAATTTCCTTTGCCAGTGATCAAAGGCCTCCTCCTGGTCCCCTCTCAAGCATGCCTTTGGTTATCTCTGTCACAGTGTGTGATTGCAACCTCTGGGTGACCCCTACGCAGTATATATCGTCACAGGTTATCTACATAATGCAGGGGGAGAGGGTGAGAAAGGTATCAGAGAGATAGCGTGGAGCAATCAGACCTTTCCTGTAGACAATGATGCCCGTTGTATGACTGGAAATGTTGCTGAGGTGACAGCAAATGATTCAGAGCGCATACGACACAGATGACCCGCTTGCGTGACTCTACATCCTCTGATTGACAAGCACACGAGCGTGTTTGTCACGGACATACCAAGGGTATAGCCGCGCTGTAGTCACCTGCTAGCTCTTCAGAGGTAGCGCTTCACTGCTGAATAAAACCATGATGGCAGATTAAAGCAAGCCATTGATCATCTCCCACCGCAAATTATGTATAATCCCTCTCGTAATGTGTCTTTCATAATCATCATGACAGGTCCCAGGAATGCATGCAAATAAAAGGCAAGCCAGGGAAGGAGTAAATCGATGAACGAGTTTTTAAGAAGCAGGCTATTACGAGACATTTGCCTTCTTTTTATGATATCAAACGATCAATTATCCAGATGGCTGGAAGAGGGAGCATCACGACACAACTGCTTTGCATTGTTTTTTTTTTTACTCTGTTTCTACCATAGCTGTGCTCCGCACATGGCAATAAACAGATGTTGGCTTTGTTTTGCATTCAAAGGCAGGTATTCCACCACACCACAGTTCCCTGACCAGCTACTGAGCAGCTGAGACTGGCATCTGCTGCTGTGTTTGAGCAGGAGGGACTCACTGCTGGCAGGTTGCTGTTAACTTGGCAATAAAGGAAAGTCCGGGAATATGAAGAGCTATGATGCGCTTGATGTGTTTCGATCATTCTGTCTCATCAGGACGTTTGTTTTTATGGTCATGATGTTGGAACGTTGCTCCGTAGCGAGACTAGCAGCATGGCTGGCGTGAATGTGGCTGCGGGTGAGAAAACCACCATCACCCTTATGCTCAATCTTAGCATTTCATTTTCCAAACAAGCTTTTGGTTGTCTGATTGTGCTGATCATATTCGAGATAATATTAACTTTTTAAGAATGCTTTGTTGAAAGCTTGTGACGCATGGTTGGCTGTGCACATTAAATGAGACTTGTTGTGCTCTGAATATTTTGGAAATGTAGGCGCTTATTTACAAAGATTTGTTTTATGGATCAAATAGCTAACTGATCATGAATAAAAATGCAAAACAGTTATATAACGCCACTTGAAGTTCATCTAATAATTTATTGACACTGTTAAATGTAATCTTTAAAAATTATAATTGTACTGTGCATTATAATGATGCTTAATTTCACTTGTAGCATTTAAATCTATTGATTTTACTTTTTAGGGTTTTATTTATTGTTTATTTCCACAAAATATTACAGAATTTTAGGTAACACTTTAGAGTAAGGTCTTATTACTCATAACTAACATTAACAACAATGAGCAATATATTTGTTACAGTATTTAATAAACTTTACTCATGTTAGTTAATCAAAATACTACTCTTCATTTCTAGTTCGTATTAATATTAACATACACAACTTTTGATTTTAATAATGAATTAATATATATTGAATTTAACTAAGATTAATAAATATTTTATTAATATTAATAAAATATTAATTTTACATTGTACATTGTTACATTGTTAGTTCATGTTAATTAATGTAGTTTACTTTTTACTGCAAAGTGTTACTGAATTTGAATATTGGCTATTTACTGGTTATCGGGCATAACAAGTAATATCAGTATTTTAAGGACCAATTCTCACTGTTAACAATTTGCTTATTAGCATGCACATTACTAGCATGTTGGCTGTTTATTAGTATTTATAAAGCACTATAATTAGTATTTATAATGCCTTATTCTGCATGACCGTATTTTAGATCCCTTAATCCAACCCCAACTAACTATTAATAAGCAGCAAATTAGTTTAAAATAGGTTGTTTAGGGAAACTCTTAGTGACGTGACATGTGACATGTGGCCAAGTATGGTGACCCATACTCGGAATTAGTGCTCTGCATTTAACCCATCCAAAGTGCACACACACAGCAGTGAACACACACACACACCGTGAACACACACCCGGAGCAGTGGGCAGCCATTTATGCTGCGGCGCCTGGGGAGCAGTTGGGGGTTCGGTGCCTTGCTCAAGGGCACATCAGTCGTGGTATTGAAGGTGGGAGAGAGCGCTGTACATTCACTGCCCCCACCTACAATCCCTGCCGGTACGAGACTCGAACCCGCAACCTTTGGTTACGAGTCCTACTCTCTAACCATTAGGCCACGACTTCCCCAGTTACATTCTTCCCGACTTCCCGACATTCACTAGTTAATAGTGCATATGTGCTCCTTATTCTAAAGTGTTACCAAATTTTTATATTGGTGCTGCCCTAATTTTGATCTGAGAAAGTGAGAATAGTTGACCACATTTGTGAATTGTATGTGGCCAGGTGTAAATAAAATGTGCATATCAGAATCAACTGATAAAGGTGAACGATGTAACTACGTCTAACCCCGATAACAACAAAGTGTTTCTGTCTATCACATTTATCGCTTCAAGATTTACATCTTAGATTTAAATAAACCCGAACTTCTCAGGAATCCTCTTCTGTGTAGATGAGGCCTCTGTCAACAGGGTGCCGGCACTTTGGAAAATTCCCTCACTTTATGGGTTATATCGTGCGGAAGGGAAACAATTCTTGTATATCGTGATGGTTTTTGTGTTTTATTGTTTGTTTTTTGCCTTTCCAGTCCCAGCGGAGGGTGCGAGCTGCTTTTTCAGATTTGCTCCTCCGTTAAAGCATAATGTGTGTGTCATTTTGGGAGAAAATGGTGCATCTGGAGAAGCAGGTTGTGAAAATGGCACCTGATATGACCTCCATTTTAGAGAATGGTGGAGGAATAATGGAAACCCCGGGAGGTAAAGAGTGCTGCCTTCTCCCCTGCCCTGCGACGAGACCCTGGGCCAGGCATTAGAGAGGATGAATGACAATACTGAGATCCCAGCCGCCACACTGCTTGTTTGTGGATGTGTGTGCACGTCTGTGAAGTGTGCCATAGATTAAAGTTGTCTCTGCAAATGTTGTTTTTTGTGTGAAATCGATGATTGATGTTTCCCTATCATGCAGTGCTGTAATTTTTCTCTTGTAATTAACTATGACACCAAAAATCTACTCTTGTATGTCAGTGCATATACAGTATGTGTAATCTATGTTTCAAAAATGTCATTTTTTTTAGCGTAGCCGCCGTTTAATCGTTCACCATGCGCCTGTAGCTCTTTTACACTTTGCCCTGATCTCTGGGAGTCAGGCACATGGATTCATTTCCAAACTGGCTTTCAAGAGTCGCCACTGCCCAGACCCCCTGCTGCGCTAAGCCATCAGCTTTATTTGTTGATCTGTATTTCTCTCCCTCCCTCTTGGCTCATCGAGGCAAAGAAGCCTTCTCGTGGGTTACCATTAGAGGCAGATAATCTGCAGTGATTAGATAGGTTTTTATGTGGCGGTTCAGGCCTGGTCCCAGGGAGGCAAGGGGAGAGAGCCTTTCAGTGGAGAAGAATAGGGCGCAGCGCTCCGCCAGCCACTCAGCTTTGCCTCTTCCTCTCAGAGCTCAGCGGCCAGGGCAGCTGTCTATTCACACAACCCTGCCAATTAAGCACATTCAGCAGGGCGCTGGAGAGACACCCAGCCAGAAGTAATCAGAGCCTTGATCATCTCTCCTTCTCTCCTCTCATCTCATATCCTCTCAGAATTTATATTTTCTCCCCTCCTCTCTCTTTTTTGACTCTCTCCTGATACCTTTTTCCTCTTTACCTGCTGCTGGTGTGAAAATGACTGAGTGGGAGTTTACGGCGCTGTGTCCGTGCTTGTCAGATAAGTTTCTCCTCTCTACATGAGTTGTGTAATATTCCTGGTTGCTCTTCATGATGTAAGCTCATGTTCAGTGGGCATGTCAGGTCGGCTCAATCCTTCCACCTCATCATGGTTACCGAGTAACTAACTAAAAATGAGTGATACTAACTTTACTACTTTTGTATGCATGGATGTAGCTCAGCTGTTTTCAGAAGCACAAGTTGTGATATCACACGACCAAACGCACTGTATTAAACATGTATATAGTTTTAGCACATTCGATTTTCTTTCCTAAATGGTCCTCTTTTAAGTAGTGGAAAGTCAGATTAATTCCAGTGAATCAGTTTGTTCTGATAGTTTAACCTGTTCTCATGAAAATGCGTTTCAATAAGCACAATATTCTGTTTCTATTTGGCATACTATTTATATGCAGAAATTGACTTTGGTGTTCATATTATACGCAATGGGAAGGTTTAGGGGGTGTAGGGTAGGTGCGTATTATATGTATGCCAAAATGCATGTCATATGCAAGCCAACAAAGTGCGTATCATATGCACGCAAAAACGGCATATTATATGCACGTCAAGCACATGCGTATGCATGCCAAAGTCAATTTCTGCATACACTCTAAAAAATGCTGGCTTGTTTCAACCCAACATTGGGTCAAATATGGACTAACCCAACCGTTGGGTTACATTTTTACATTCAACTTTTAACCCAAAAGTTGGGTTAGTCCAAATTTGACCCAAAGTTGGGTTGAAATAGCCCAGCATTTTTTAGTGTGTATAAATAGCATGCAAAATACACAAAAATACAAATACAAAATTGTGCTGTTGATATGCATTTCCATGAGATCGGGCTCGATAGTTTGTGTACTAAATGAGCAGATTTAAAAAAAAAAAAATTACAAATTTTAATCCCTTCTTTTTTATAGCATTTACTTAATAATAAGCTAAATTACTTTACCTCAGTTGCATAAATTAGGGGCTTTACTACTTTTTAAAGATGCATTTAATACTAATTTAGTAAATTGTATTATTATTTTATGCATTTTATAAATAAAAAAAAATGTATTATGTATTAAAATATTTTGTAAATTGATCTGGTCCTTGAGTAAAATGAGAAAACCTGAGACAAAAAATGAGACAAAAACCATTTCCTGTGTTAAAATGTGCTCTGATTAAATTATAATCTGATGTTATACTGGATTATAATATTAATAGAATACTGTGTTGTGTATATTGCCCCCTCAAAGGGATAGTTCACCCCAAAATTATTATTTTTTAAAAATAATTTATTACCCCTCATGTCATTCTGCATAGAAGAAGATATTTGAAGAATGTCTCTGCGATTTTGCCCATGCTGTGAAAGTCGGTGGTGTTCATTGTTGTTTTGGACCCCGCTAACTTTCAGTGTATGGATAAAAGCAGTTGAAACATTCTTCAAAATATCCTCTCCTGTGTTACATAGAAGAAAGAAAGCCACACACACACACAAAGTCTTGTGGAGGCAAATCAGGGAACTAGACTTGTATTTATGTTTGCTATAGACAAGCTGCTCCACTGAACTCTTGGGGGACTTGCTCTTCAGGGGCAACAGTCTCGTATGTCTCCCAACAAAAAGTCAATCTTCCCCTCTTGTGTCTTGATTACGAGGCCTTATTGGCATTTACATCTGTATTAACAGCGCCACACATGACCCTGCGTGTCCCTGTGTGTCTGGCCTGGCAGATTGATTAACAAAGGGCGCTGCTTCACGCTTTTTACCGTTTGCTTCAGCAAAGGGGACTCTGGAGGCCCCAACCTGCCCAGGACCCTGAGGGACCGCAGGCCTTTGGTGAGGCACTGGACCCCAGCGCGGCCCCCTGTTTCAGGGGCCGGATTAACCCTATGGAGCCACAATAGATGCACATGTCCCCTTGGCCAGGGCTGGCCCATTCAGACCTGCGTTACTTACACCCTAATAAGGATTAGGCTTAATGAACTGGAAGAAGTTAACAATAAATGAAGCAGCCCTTTAAGCAGACTCTAATTCCATTTTGTGCCACCTTTCTCTCGCCCATTCTCTCCTGCCTCTATTTGAACACAAGGTGTAATCCTCTTGAATATCAAAGATGGTTAGGGGTATGAATGTACACTTTTCTCTGCTGGTTCTGGACCGATTAAACATCCCTAGTGAATGTTGCTGGGAGTGATGCAACCGACAGCTCCCATCTGCTGTCAAGATGCACAAGCTCTTTTTGTTTGTTGTATGGTGCCAAATCACACATTCTCATTCTGGTTTTGATCTAGTAATGACGGAAAAAGAGCACAATCCATTGATATATTGAATCCTATTTATTTATTCATTTATTTATTTTTTAAATATTTATTTATTTAAATATATTTATTTATTTTTTGTATACACACTACCACACTAACATCCAGTGAATGTTTGATGTTTTTAAAAGAAATCGCTTATGCTCACCGAGGCTGCATTTATTTGATCAAAACTATAGTAAAAACAGTAATATTGTGAAATATTATTACAATTAAAAAAAAAAACTATTTTCTATTTTAATATATTTTAAAATGTATTTTATTTCTGTGATAAAAAGCTGCAATTTCAATACGTATTATGCCAGTTTTCAGTCTCATATGATTAGATTCTAATGACGATTCTAGTATGCTGATTTGCTGCTCAAGAAACATTTCTTATTACCAATATTGAAAACAGTTTTGCTGCTTAATGTTTTCGTGGAAACTGTGATACTTTTTTTTCCTGGATTCTTAGATTAATAGAATGTTCAAAAGAACAGCATTTATTTGAATTTGAATTCTTTGTAACAATGTAAAAGTCAATTTGATGCTTCCTTGTTGAATAAAAGAAGAAGACAAAATAACTTTTGAAGAACAAGTGGTGCATGTCATGTTCCTATAATTTTAGTTAAACATTTATTATGTTTCATGTTAAAATATGATGATATTATTTGTTAATATTTTATAATAAATAATGTAATAATTATATAATTATAATATTAACATAAGTCATGATTAGCTATAATATTATATAGTAATATAATTAAGTATAGATCTCAGCAACATCTCAGTCACATACACGTTTAAGTGTAGAGACTATTTAATTGTGAGGAGTGATTTGTTTTATTGACTTTTCTCTCGAAAGTGAATCCTTTCATTCTCTGCTGTGATGTTAAACTGAAGAGGCATGGCCAGTCCCTGAGTCAATGAGGAGGGCTGTTGGATGGGCAGGATTTTTTTCCGTTAGATTTTTTGTTGGTGGTTCAGATCATACTCAGATCTCCAAATGCAATTTCACAAAGCCCTTTACCCAAAACCATATTCTTGACATGAAAACGACCATTTACAGATGGCCCAGGGATTAAGTGCTTGTACTACTTCACTCAGAGTACAGAAGCAACACAACAGAAAGAGAGAGACTGCAGTAGACTGAGTGGGAGAACGAAGGCGATCCACTCCAGCAACCCCTTTTACTTCCTCATCCCACAGAGGTTCATGACATGTATTTCTAAGTATGACCTTAGCCTATGTATATGTCATGACACTACTAAGGTGGTACATATCTGCATTTTGACATATTGTACAGATTTACAGCAAAGCCAACAGCCAATAACCAAATGCTCTCTTCTAAAATTCTGGGAAGTCTAAGTGATCTGGTTCAAACAAACAAGATGTATTATGATGACATAATTTTCAGTTTTAGGAGAACAGTTACTTTACTTAAGGAATATATATTTTTATGCATATCAGATGATATAATTGTTTTGTTATTGTCACGAGTAGCTTTAGCTTAGCAAACCAGTAGCTGGTGTTTGAAAGGCCTGGTCAGAGGTGGTGAGATGTCAGAAGTTGTCATCAGGGCTGATGTTGTTGCCTTGCTCATGGCATGAATCAGGTCAGGGTCCAGTGAGCCTCACATTGCTCCCTCAGCCATTCAGCTCAGGGACACTTTTCATGGTTGTTGTTGTGTCACTTCATAAGAGCCTGCAATTCAAAAGTAATTACGTATAAACTAGCATGAGGGCCTCTGCTGGTGGCAGATCGGGCCAAACTAAGTCAACCCCATCATCACTGACACACACACTGACCTGTAGACATTGAGGTCAGGATAATCAGCTATTGTTTCTTTCAGCGCTAACTCTGATAACTCTTTCTGTCTCACCCTTTCTCTTTCTTCTTTTTTTTTTAAGCCAAAACAGTATCTGTCTGTCTGTCTAAACCTCCAAACCTAAACCTGTCTGTCTAAACCTAAAACCTTTTTAAATAACCTTCAAAGGACCCTAGTTAAAGGTGACAGTTGAATTTCAGTTTATTTTAACTCTATTCCCATACATTTGAATTCAAATTGTTTGCTCTGTCTGTCTGTCTGTCTGTCTGTCTGTCTGTCTATCTATCTATCTATCTATCTATATATCTATCATCTTGTCTGTCTGTCTTGTCTGTCTGTGTCTGTCATTCTGTCATTGTGTTGTTCTATCTGTCATTCTGCCGTTCTGTCAGTCTGTCTGTCTTTCTGAACCTCCAAACCTAAACCTGTCTTGTCTAAACCTCTAAACCTAAAACCTTTTTAAATGACCTTCAAAGGACCCTAGTTAAAGGTGACAGTTGAATTTCAGTTCAGTAAAACTCTATTCCCATACATTTTAATTCAAATTGGTTGCTTTGTCTGTCTGTCTGTCTGTCTGTCTGTCTGTCTGTCTATCTATCTATCTATCTATCTATCTGT
>NW_015554107.1:226087-228403 GCF_001515605.1 Sinocyclocheilus anshuiensis | reverse complement strand
TGTCTGTCTGCCTGTCTGCCTGCCTGCCTGCCTGCCTGCCTGCCTGCCTGTCTGTCTGTCTGTCTGTCATTCTGTCATGTGTTGTTCTGTCGTTCTGCCTGTCTGTCGGTTTTTCATTCTGTCTGTCTGTCTAAACCTACAAACCTAAACCTGTCTGTCTAAACCTAAAACCTTTTTAAATTACCTTCAAATGACCCTAGTTAAAGGTGACAGTTGAATATCAGTTCATTTTAACTCTATTCCCATACATTTGAATTTAAATTGCTTTTTTGTCAAATTTAAGACTTTTAAGACTCAATTCTGAATTCTAAAAAACAAAATCTTTGGTTCATTACTTTACACATCAGTCTAACTGACATATAGCATCTTTAGACCATAAAAGGAATGGAAAATATGGAAGTGGACAGTTGCCAACTGACGTCTGTTCTCGCAAACGGATATTGATTCTTGTTGCCTTACTCATGGCCTAGGAGTGAACGCTGACGTCACCTGGTGGAGCTCTCGAGCGGTGGTTGGTTCAGGAGGTGGAGGTGTCAGAGGTTTAGAAGGAGCTGTTTGAGATCACACTGAAGGTGCTGGTTGAAGGTCGTCATCACCGGGAGCTCAGCAGAGCAGGTGCCAGCATCACTGGCTTCCAGGCCAATCACAACATGGCAAGTGTGACATACGCCCAACCACAGAGAGAATCGCAAAACTATAGGGCGCCCTGGCAGGCCCAAACTTCAAAAAGGGCTCAGCGAATGCTATTGTGAAGGGATTAGGAGAGATATATACAGTCTTTCTTCCAGACTTCAGGGTGCTTTGCTGTCCCTCACAAACAAAACATCATTTACTGATTTGTCGATGTAGAGCATGTTCACAGAATGGTTGTCACTTCATTTCTAAATCAATCATTTGAAGTGGCTTGAAGTATTGGCTGGAGTCTGTTTTTCCTTTGGACGGTGCTGTTATTCAAATAGTCAAAGACCATGGCTGAATCAGGCATTTTAATGGCCACTTGTCTGAAGAAAAACAAAACAAGTAAATAGCAATGACAGAATCAATAATTCTCTGGGAGGAAATATCAAAACGCATGAATATCAAAAGTTTACTTTCTCCTCATCTGCCGCCCAGTTCAGAAAGTCAGTCCCTGTGTCAGAGGTGTCCATTACACTAATTTCTCGATGTCTCGTAGGGGGATGGCCCCGAATCAATCCCAGCTGTCAGTGCTGTCGACCCAGGTGCGTGTAAGCAGGCAGACACATTTACATTTATATGTATATGTAGATGTAGATGTGTACAGCATGCGCGGAGTGACATGTAAAGACGTTGACACAGTAATCACAGGGCTGGGGGATGCCACCTGTCCGGCGCTGTGATGAGCACAGGCGAGCTGGACGTGAGGGAAACAAGTGGCCCTCAGATAGCTGCCTGAACCGGCCGTCACTCTGATGACAACACACAATATTATGCAAATGGCTGTCTGCATGATGGCAGCCTGTATCTCAGTGTCACCGCAACATCCTTGCTGCTTACTGATCAGTCTTTATTCTTTCTTCCTTTAATATTGTCTCACTGTCTTTCACTTTTTTGCTTTCTCTGCTATGTGTTTATGTGCTTACCGTTCATAAAATAGTATTGATTAGTAATTCTGTGTGTTATTTTATAACACATGACATTATTTGAGGTTGGTTTAACTTTCAAACATATGATTAACTTATATATTAAGCTTTGCTCCTGTATAGTTTACTCATATATCATTTGTTCTGTGAATCACGTCCCTTCTTTTTTCATCATCAGTGAACAGCTCCTGAGAGATGTTCTGTGATACGACTAAAGGTAAAGTTTTTAATTTAACATTAGTTCAATGATGTAATTAATTTATTAATTATAATAAATTATGTTTATATAATTAGATGATATTAGCATACATATACATATATAAATTATTATAATGACTAATTATATGCATTATTATTATTATGCAATTTAATGATATAACATAATTGTATACATATGTGTTTAATCATTTGTAATATAATTTTATATAATTGAAATTACAAAAATATATAATATTTATAAATACAATATTTAATATTATAAAATAACAATATATATTTTAATTTTTCTATGTATATTTGAATATATAAATTGTATATCATTTACAATTATTAAATATATTTTAATTTAAAAACATAAATATTATATGAATTTATACATAAATACCTTAGAATAATGTTATAAGTTTTTGATAATTAGATGATGACAATATCTATCTATCTATCTATCTATCTATCTATCTATCTATCTATCTATCTATCTATCTGTCTGTCTGTC
>NW_015554107.1:216882-226001 GCF_001515605.1 Sinocyclocheilus anshuiensis | reverse complement strand
CTGTCTGTCTGTCTGTCTGTCTGTCTGTCTGTCTGTCATTCTGTCTGTTGTTCTGTTGTTATATCTATCACTCTGTCTCTCTGTCTGCATCTTAGAAGTTGCATTTAAAATCCACTTGCCTCAAAAATCTGAGTGGGCACATAGGCATGACGCTTGTTTGTGTCAGTATGTGTGATTTTCTGTGGTGTAAGCCATGGCAGATGAGATATTATGACACCTGACCGCTGTGGGCTCTCAAAGGTGCTGACTTGAAAGAAACACCCGGAATCTCACCTTTGACTCTGAAAGGACAGCTGACGGTAAACACACTCAAACTAGCTAAAGCTAACATAACACAGTTCCCCCGCTTCTGCTACGCTCAGGGCCTGCTATTCTAAAACAAATATCAGTCAATATCAAATAGATGAATGAACAGGTGTGAATAAGCTCTTATATGTGTTCTAATATCTTTTGACATGCAGTAGTTGCTATGCAGAATTAACTCTCTCTGCTTGTCCCATAGTTGAACTGCACATGTCTGCGATTACATCGGTCCCAAAAGCAGCCAGAAATGGCTATTTCTTATTTTTATCACATTTGCCCTTCCTCATCCTCCCTGACCACACTAAAGACCATTTAAGGCACACTATTAAACATAATCTAGTGAAGTTATTAAAACAAGCCATCTTACAGAGATCCCTGCCACAATTCAATTACCTGTGTTGCTGGAGGGAGAGGCGCGCAGAGAAAATGACAAGACTTCCGCTTTTATAGAGCAAGCGAGGAGCATCGTTTCTGTGGCTTCAATTAACACAATGGGGACAGGGCAGTAATGAGCTCGGAGAGGATTTGACAAAGTAAAGTTGAGGTTCGTGGCTGTCTGCCTGCGAGCGTTAAGGGCATTTTTAGGGGCAGGCTGATTTTTCACTTTCCCAGTCATCATGGCTTTGTAGCTGACTTACATTCAAGCTGCCAGACATTTGTATTACTTACTCAAGGCTTTATTCTCCTTCTGGGCTATTCATAATTGAGCAAATGAGTTCTGTTATAAAATACATGTGAAAATATATATCCATACAGATTCTTTACTAAAATGCACATCTTTATAAAATGATTGTAAAGTTATTTTTTTCCCCCTAACTTACAGTTAACTGCAGATATATAATGAAAATAAAATAAAGTATATATAAAAATAAAGTATAACAATGGGACCAAAATGTTTTTTTTTTATGTATAAGGAATATCTGCCATAAAACTGGTAATGTACATTACTGAAAATGTGCCCAGTGTCGATTTTCACTGTACTAGATAAATATAATACATAGATAAGCATGTTATTTAAGATCAAAGCAAACTTTTTTGAACACTGTCCCTGTCTGTGTATTAGATAAAATCTTCACAATATCTGTTTAATTAGCTCTTTATGTCATTGTTTGTATGTTTTTAGCAGCTAAATAATTAATCTCTACTTCAGCACATGTTTATTTTCTGCTATATTATTTGAAAACTCTAATCTTAACTCTTAACTCTTTGGATCATTTTCCCTCTCCATGTATTACATATAATCTGCACAATATCTGTTTGAAAACCACTTTATGTCCTTGTTTGTTTGTTTTTTAATCAGTCAAATAATTAATCTATTCTTCAAACTACATATTAAAATTTCTACTGCATTGTTTGCAAACCATATAATTCACTAAAAATAAAACCAGCTAAATATTATCGTAATCATAGGGGACAAAATGTTTTTATTTATTGTTTATTTATAGGATTGATAAGGAATAATTGCTGTAAAACAGTCCAAAAATGAATCTCTACTACAGCATGGTGCATTGTTTGAAAACCATAAAATTCTCTGCAATTTTATGCAGCTAATTTGATGTTGGCTACCCTAACCTGTCCCTCACTGGTCTACCTCTCAGCTCAGTATCTTTTTCACCTCAGAGGGTCACTGGGCTATCACTGAAATTGGATCACTTCCCTGTCATGTTGTCGCTCTGTTTGTTGATAGCTCCCTCTTTAATTTCTCCTTTGTCTTTAATCTGCGGTAGCTGGCCTGGGCGTAGTAATCCTCTCAGATAAGTGACAGACAGATTGTATTTCCAAGAAGTAGCAGCCAAACACTGAGACCTGTTTATAAGACCCATGTAAATATGGGCAGGCGGTTAATAGAGAAAGCAGCTGTGCAGTTGTGTCAGCCACCTTAGAGAACACCTTCTCTCTCTATCCCGAGGGAAGGAGAAGTTGTGCAACTTTTTTTTTTCTCCCAAGGTCAGGATTAAGGCAGGGAAGGTGTCACAGCTCTCATTCCTGGAGCTATGGCTGGACTTACGCTGATACATAGACCAAACCCCATAAAACCACAAGATGATTGTGAAAAATGTTATCATGGATCTATCACGCTTAATTGCTTAGTCACTTCTTAAAAATCCTAGTGTAAAATATTAAAATATTTATAGGTTAAAATAAATAAATACATACTAAATACATACATGAATAAAACTATGTATTTTGAAAGAAGACAAAATTACAATTTAAAATAACTTTAAAAAATACATTATTTTAAAAAGAATTTTCAGTGTGACATGATCCTTCAGAAATCATTCTAATATGTTAATTTGGTGTTCAAGAAACAGTCTTTCTTATTATCGATGTTGAAAACAAGTGTTGCTGCTTAATATTTTAGTGGAAACTGATACATTCTTTTCAGGATGCTGGAATGAATACTTCAAGAATAGAAAGATCAAAACAACCTGATTTATAAAATAGTCATTGCAGAATAAAAGCATTCATGTCTTCCAAAACAAAACAAAAAACAAAGCAAAAAAAAACAAAAAATTCTCCTGACCCCAAACTTTTAAATGGTAGTGAAAATAATAATAATAATAATAATAAAAATATGAGTTATATATTGATTAATTTAACTGTATTCATTTTCTATGCAATTTCTTCCTTTAATAAAGTGTTTACTAATAGATTTATGTATAAATGTTTACTTCTTTTTGTAATGACTAACAATTGTGATAGATCCATGTTCATTTTATTTAAATTCAGCATCCCTAATCGTAATGTTATTAACCTAAATATTTTTTAAATCATTTTTTAAAATGTGTTAAATAACCTTTAGAAAAAAAAGTAATTTTATTCCCCCTTTTAATAATAAAAAAATAAATAAATAGTGAATGCAGTATTGAATTATTTAAAAAAATACTTAATTTTCTTAATTTACTTCATTACTTAATTTCATTAGCATTCATTTTCTACGTACAGCTTTCTTGTTTTGATAAACAATTTTCTAAAAGGCTTTGTCCTTATTGGAAAGATGGATAACTAGAAGACCTTTAGGATAAACGATTATCCATGTACCACCTCCATAGCCCGGCCACTTGGTGCTGTCTGTCCGGAAAACCATAGACATGACATCATGAAAATGATGGGGCAGACCCCATTCCTTTGTTTCTGATAGGCTGAGAGCTGCTCTCTTATTATCGTGATATCATGGGATCCTGGCTGACCCTCCTCAGATCAGATGTTTATCAGGGTACTTGCATCCAGAGACGATGGGGTTTAGGCGAAGCATTTGGCCTTGACACCTCGGGCACATAGCCTTACTACTCTGGGAAAAAAAAGAAAAAAATCACATCGGGCCCAGCTTTTTGCTGGGAAAGGTCCTAATTCAATTAGGGGAGAATGAGGCCATCGAGAGTGATTTCACATGCTCTGCAAATGCCTTGAGATCTGATACTTAATCTTGGCAGGATCCTCTGCTGTTTTAAGCCAAGACATTAAAACCATTCTGTGTTCAGACAAATGACAGCCATCAGCCGAGTGGGGGACTTGTGTCCTCCCGGCCTCGTCCTCTCTGCTCGTTCACAAGCACTGTTCTTTATGTGTCAACCTCGGAGGACAGACCTCAAGTATGTGGGTACCTATATCAAAAATACTTCCACAGATAAGTGGTTGTTGCTTACCTCTTTGAATTAAATTGTCTCAAGCAGTTTTCTTACAAGAATGTCTTGCGTGAATGTCATTCACTGAATCCTATGGGACAAGTTTTCACAGGGCAATGATTGACACTGTGGTGTTGAGACTCTCAGAAAAAAATGTGTGAGATATGGATTAACCTTGTTTTTGTAAGGGCAAAGGGCAGGATCACTCCCATAGTCTTCTACTGACTGGACTCAGATATCGGATCCCTGTTTTTTTCTTCCATTTTTAGTAGTCAGGCACCAAAAAGCTAGTTTTACTCATAATGTATCCAAAGTTTAATCAAATGCATGTAATGTAATTTATTTTTTTGTGTTATGTACTCCTCTATTTGATTGTGTTAAAATAAGCACACACACAAAAATTTGTTTCAGAAAATTATTCTCATTATTTTCTCTGTTTTGATGAAAATGGCATTAACCTATCATAGCTTTTCTTTTTCTGTCTTGTTGTAGCACTGTTCATTTTAAGTCAGTTTTTACCAAAAGGTCATTTTTTGCTGTTGAACATAAGTGACATAATTACTTTATGAAGTAATTGATTTTTGGCATTCTTGGTTTGATATTGAGAGTTTGCAGCGTTTGTTTCTGTCTCTGACTCAGCAGACTCAGTCTCAGTGTGTGAGTCAGATAATGGTGAGAGGAGCTGCTGTCTGTTTACTTCCTGCAGGGACGGCCTGTTTGCCCTTTCCTTTTCTGCCGCTGGCAGCTCTCCACTGTTCATTTTAATCAGCGCTATGTTTGCCAAAGAGCTTCTTCTTTTTTCTTTCCTGGAGGTGCCAGTTCTTGTGTTTTCCTCTGTGTTGCTGGTGGGACACGACAGGGCCAAACTCTGGGCCTAGCAGGCAGCCATTTATACAGTTTTAAAAAAATGTAGATTATACTGTATCCACAAAGGAAGTGTTTGTTTTGTTTTGTTTTGTTTTGTTTTTTTTGTTTTGCTTTGCTTTTGCTTTTGTTTTGTTTTGTTTTGCTTTTGCTTTGTTTTGAAGGGGGAGATGATCTATCTATCTATCTATCTATCTATCTATCTATCTGTCTATCTGTCTGTCTGTCTGTCTTTTTGTCTACGCACTGAAAATAAACATTAATCAATCAATAATTTATATTATGAGACCATTGGAAACATTATCGCCTTTATATATTGCATTTAAATATAGATTTTATTTTTCTCATTGGAACCAGTTCATTTAATTAAAGGTAGAATCTAAATAAATATTAATTGAAGATTGAATCCAAACAACCAATTCAGTACAATGAATCAGACTTTATATTTTATCTTATTAAAATAATGTAGAGTTTTGTGTTTTTTTAAATATTATATTAATAATAATTATAATAATATGAATTATTATAATAATAATTTGAAAAAGTAAAAAGAAGAAATACTTTCTTCTCAAATGCAGTCAAATGAGCAGTGTTGCTATTTTTAGTGGATTACTCCTAACCCCCCACCCCCCGTTTGTTTATTCTCCATTTTGTGGTGACTCAGATTACTGGCTGCCATGTTTTCCTGCATTACCTCGTAGTCTGGCAGTGAGGGAGCATCTGTGTGCCATTGTATCAAAAATCAAGGTGATTCTCACTGGAGAGCTTTGATCTCATCCAGCACCCTTTTGGTTAACCCAGCGTCCTCCACCTTGCATCCATCTGGTTGTTAGACAGTTTGATGTTATATGTGGGCCTGTATAATCCTTATCTTCCTTTTTTAAAGAAAGCTTTTAGCCACATTTTAGCACATAAAGCCCTTGCTCCTGCTTTTGTACCCTGAGCCTCTATTTAGAAGAAGGTATGGGAAAAAAAATCAATAATATGTTTGGGCTCTCAATCTTCCTGGCCAGAAGAGAAGGCGTTTTTTTTTGGAGGGGGTGGGGGATGTTTTTGTCATTCATAAGCTTCACTGACAAATCCCTGACATCATTTGTGGATTGTATCGATAACTTCTTCCTTTGCTGCAGAGGACAAATAGAAATCATTTATCTGCCTTTGCAAGAGGTGAGGGCTGTGGAAACAAAGGCCCCTCTGCCAGGCAGCTATGACATTGGCAGCTGAGGGTATTAGCACGGTGTTCAAGGTCAAAGATCACCAGAGGACAAGCAGGTTGTCCTTGGATTGTCCCTGTGTTTGTAGAGAAGACAGCTGCAGATTCCCATGAGACAGAAGAGGATACAGGTGTTGTTTGATATGCTATTGGTGCCGCATAAAATAAGTAACTCTGAAAAGCATCTTCTCATACATTTTCACCATGACAAAAGATTACATGAATATAAGTGAAATTGCAGGAAATACCCAAATCATGATTCCTGTTCACAACACATTCACTCTTAAAAATAAGGTGCTTCACGATGCCATAGAAGAACCTTTTTTGAAGAACCTTTTGAAGCATCTTTATTTTTAAGAGTGTTGATAGACTTTTTTTCTTCCCAAGATGCTTATCATTTCTATAGTATAGAAGCATGTTTTTGCCTCATATTAAAATAAATAAATACATAAATAAATAAATAAATAGGGGGAAAGTTAAGTCTCTTAATCCATCATTATTAATAGAAAAACAAGTGTGCGTGAAAATTTCACACACTTACATGTCCACTTCTGCTCTGCATCACCTGTAAATGAATCATAGAGTGTGTTCAAGGTGACTCTGATTAATTATATAAGGGTGATTAAACATAGATGTGAATACTGGTTCTATATTTGATATGCAAGTAATTTTTTATTATTATTTCATATAGTTTTTTAAATATATTAGCTGTACATTTTATATATAATATTTTTACATTTATTTTTTAATTCATGTTGCCAAATTATTATTTTAATTTTTTATTTAAAATGATACAGTTTTATGTGATACTTGGGTAAGTAGGTTAATCAGAAGATCAGACAGTAACAATTAGAATAGATAGACAGATGGGTGGTAATTACTTAAATCTCAATGACCAGCAGCCAGCACCATTTTAAGTGCTAGAGACAAGCGTGTTGCCGTATTTAGAGGGGAAGCCAGACAGCGTTAATTGTGACCAGTGTCTGGGGCAAAGGTTTATTTTAAAAAGTCTATTTGAGGATCCAAATTGACAGATTAATTGGCATTATCCATAGTGGACCAAACAAAGGTCATGGCTGCCCTTAACTGAACCGTCCTTGATTATTCGTCAGCATGTTCACTTGCCCTCTTGCATCTCTTGTGTGCTCTTTTTTTCCCACCGAAATTTTATGTACAGATATCAGGCTTCTTGATGGTTCCTCGGTTGTTCCCTTGAAAATGTCATTAACACAGAGGAAAGCGGCGTCTCGCTCAAAAGCCCCTGGCTTCAAAACACCTACTCCCTCCCCGCTTGTGTTGGCCGCATGGTGGAATCCGAATTCAAGTGTTTAATTTTCTGCCATTCCCTCTACGATTTGGTGGTAGCATTCCATGTTAATGCCACTCAGGATAGAGAGAGAGATATTAAGCTTCCTGCAAGCAGCCGTTGAACTGCCACCTGCCCGTTTTGTGTAAAGCCCGAAAACGTACCTGTTGGCAGCTGCTGGTGCCTTCGTGATAACACATACACTAGCATCTCATTAACTCTAAGCACATGCAGAAAAAGCCAGAGGAGGAGCTCAGAAAAAAATATCTGCTGCTGCTTTCTAGTTTACAAAGAATGCCACAAAAGCAGGGATAGAAACAAAATAGAGTAGAGCCAACCTCAAAATGAGAACAAATCTGTTGCTTAATTGATGTCATTAGCAGGGAGAGGCAGGTCTAATTCCTCTTGTGTTGTGGATTTGCTGCTAAGTCATTTAATTTACTCATCAGTCAAACAACTCATGCACCTGCCCTGACTTTTTCTTTTTTTTTTATCCACTTAAGAGTATGTAAGTTTTTTATATTCGTTCATATTTTACATAGTCTGTCCTGGCTGCTGATTGCAAAATCATGCCTTGTAATTCTTTAAATTCCAATTACATAAATGTACATTTGTTGTTTTCATTTTTTTCTGTGTCCATTAAACCTCAAAGGGGAATTGACTTTCAGTTGCCCGCATAGTGTATTTTTATGCACAATCTGCATTGTTTAGGACTTGAGAAGTTTTTTACAAATCAGGTAACGCTGCAAATTTCCCCAAATTTTGTGCTCAGTGCAGTTCGAATGGTACAGTTTTTTAGTTTGCAGGCCGATTGTGAGGGTAGCAGCACAATATTATAATCTAGCGTACAGCATCAGTCTGTTCCTTTGTGATGCCATTTATGGCATAAACATGATTACTACACACACAAAAAAAGTTTTAAGGCCATTTACATTTGAAGTGAAGTGGACACTTTGCTTAATTTTTATAAAAACATTTAAATTAATTCACGTTAAACCTTGTGAATTAAAAATGCTTAAGTCGTTTTAGTATTAATACCAATCAGTTGTTACATATATATATATATATACTGTATATATATAAATTAAGAGTAATATTATATATTAATGGTAATACTTGCACACAGAGACGTTAAAGGTGACATATAATGAAAATCTGACTTTTCCAGGTTTTAAATGCTATAATCAGGTCCCCGGTGCATCTACCAACCAAGGAAACGTGAAAAAAATTAACCTAGTAACTTTGTTTTGGGAAGCAATAAATCTGCAAAAATGTCAACGATTCTGTGTTTTTCTGTCAATATGGGGTGCTGTGTGTACATTCATGAGGAAAAAAAAATTAACTTAAATGATTTTAGCAAATGGCTGCAATATAACAAAGAGTGAAAAATTTGAGGGGGTCTGAATACTTTCCGTACCCACTGTATATATATAAATTAAGAGTAATATTATATATTAATGGTAATACTTGCACACAGAGACGTTAAAGGTGACATATAATGAAAATCTGACTTTTCCAGGTTTTAAATGCTATAATCAGGTCCCCGGTGCATCTACCAACCAAGGAAACGTGAAAAAGATTAACCCAGTAACTTTGTTTTGGTAAGCCTTTTTTTGCAAGTGTCTGAAAAAACAAGCACGTCTGATTTTGCTCCCTTGGTGACGTGGCAAAGGGATCTCATTTTAATATTACCGCCCCTTAATCTGCAGGTTTCCACCCATGACACCATCATATTTTGATTTTGCAAGCGACAACGGTGTACCAGTTCTAATGCCATGGCGAAAGTTTAAGCAAAACATGCTAACTT
>NW_015554107.1:216321-216692 GCF_001515605.1 Sinocyclocheilus anshuiensis | reverse complement strand
CTTTGGCTGCACAGACGAGCACAGAACACTATTTACAGTCCCAGCCTCAGAGAAGACAAGAAAGCAGTGGAATTATTTATTTATTTACTGTATATTGCTGCTGCCTGCCCCACAGATCTGAAATAAACATGGAATTTATTTCCCAGCTGTTTACCTTCACATTTGGTAAGCCTTTTTTTGCAAGTGTCTGAAAAAACAAGCACGTCTGATTTTGCTCCCTTGGTGACGTGGCAAAGGGATCTCATTTTAATATTACCGCCCCTTAATCTGCAGGTTTCCACCCATGACACCATCATATTTTGATTTTGCAAGCGACAACGGTGTACCAGTTCTAATGCCATGGCGAAAGTTTAAGCAAAACATGCTAACTT
>NW_015554107.1:204079-216072 GCF_001515605.1 Sinocyclocheilus anshuiensis | reverse complement strand
TGCACATTTTGTATGTCTCCCTATATCTGACACACCCACTTCAGGTCTTGCAGTCTCCACTAATGAGATGATGAGTTGAATCAGGTGTGATAGATGAGGGAGACATACAAAATGTGCAGGGCTGGGGGTACTCCAGGACAGGTTTGAGAACCACTGGTTTAGTGTATTCACCCAGGTCTTTTCAAAGTGTGAGAGTGAGAGAGAATGTAAGAACCAGAAAGACTCAAGTAAAACTTGCTGAGGAGAAGCATGGGTCAAAGCCGAAAGGCCGCGTGGATCTGGTGTGACAGGCAGGCACATAAGGCAAAGTTGTGAGAGGCAAGGACAGAGACAAGGTCAGGGGTGTCCTCTCAACGAGGGAAAGTGCATCAGGAATACAAGCCTATTTCTCCACACTATTGTTGTGCCTATCCTCTTGTGCATCCAACTTCATTTCCACTTCAATTTTTAGCAACCTTCTGCTCGTCTCTCAAGGAGATACGATACAAGCTCTGACACGAATTAGCCCTCAGATTGACTGATACTGCAACGCCCAGGGGACGCTGCGTAAAAAAGCTCGCCTCTACCCTCCCCTTCACGTCCCACTCTTTTCTGTCTAACCCTTCTCTTTCTGCGCTTCCTCTTCGTCTTGTTTTTCCCTGGTGCCTGCTTGTCAGTCACCTGTCTTGGCGGCATCACCCTCGCCTTCAGAGTTGACAGACAGGCGCCGCCGGGTTCTGACGGAGTAATTTGCTCCGAATTTACAAAACGCCTGGCATCAAAGATGGCAGCGGGGTCGTGGGGAAGTGATTGCATTAAGAACGGAGTTGAGTGGTCTATTTCCACTCATCAACGCCACTGACAGTCAGGACCGAATGACATTCAGTATTTTCCTACAAGTTTTTAGCAGGCAGCAAGGGCGGAGACACGGAGACACCTCTGCCGCTGAACCGATGGCACTCGAGACGCACTGCACCGCAAAAGCCAATTTTACCCAACAAAATGAGCACATTATTTTAGCTACAAACTCTTCAACTGTTCAAAAAGCAACTGATGATTATTGTTCAGCTGAATGCTGATCTAGGCCCCGAATCTGGAAGGAACCGAGGGATTCACAATCAGGTATTGATGGACTAGAGCAGCCTCATCTTTCGCTGTCCCGTGACGGGGCGATTCCTCACCGATATTATTGATTCCTGGCAGGGAGCTCATCTATTACAGGCTGACTATGGTCAGATCAACTGGGCTTTATTGCTGAACAGAGGCATTCTTTACTTGTAGTGCCACTCCAGGTCAATTTCAGACCCTCTGCATCTTTAAAAGGCCCTCTATGTCTGCCTCATCACCATTATGTAATACAGATTTTTTGTGTGGCTTTAAATGAACGTTTGGCAGTTTTCGAAAGGCCTGATTGTCTGTATTGATGAGTTTGGTCAGAGGGGGAGCATGATGTTTTTGCAAAGAATTAACAGCATTGCAGGCATTCTCATATTTAAATGTGAGTTTATATATAGAATATTATATATTTATTATAGCTTAGATAAAGTTTTAATACTATGTTTCTTGAACTGACTGCAGTGCATTCATGTCTCGGGCCATTTCTGTTTGTTTTGATTGGTTTTGATCTATCTATCCATCCATCCATCCATCCATCCATCCATCCATCCATCCATCCATCCATCCATCCATCCATCCATCCATCCATCCATCCATCCATCCATCCATCCATCCATCCATCCATCCATCCATCCATCCATCCATCCATCCATCCATCCATCCATCCATCCATCCATCCATCCATCCATCCATCCATCCATCCATCCATCCATCCATCCATTTTTTGTCATTCTGTTCCTCCTAAATAAACTTTCAAACAAGCTTTCTTGACAAACTTTTCTTTCTAGTAAAAATACTGTGATTAAAAAAAAACAACTTTTCATTCTACTTTCTTACATTCAAATTCACATTGCAAATCAGCATCCTGTTTGCTGCCATTATTGCAGGGCAAACTGCTAATATTTAATCGATAAATTAGCATGTCATTTTTGTACAACAGTAGATTTGGCCTTCCTGTGGTGGTTAATTTTCTCCTTCTCTTTTTTCCCCTTCTCTCCTTGCAAGGCACAGGGAAAGAATGACTCCTGCTTAACGATAAAATAATGAATGTCATTTTAAGGCAGGAGTGGGGGTCTGGTTTTTAGTGCATTACTTGTGCCACTGAATTTGCCCCGTGCTAAGGAGTAAATCTGAGTGAAGCCGTGCGATGTGGCATCATTTACTCAGAAATCCCTAATTTGTCAGCATTAATATTTCAACCCTACCATTGCCTGTCAGTGAATGCCAGAGATGACTGATCAATCTATAAAACGGCTGCGGCTAATTTATTGAATATTTATGTGCAATGTCATGTGTGGGGCGCAGGCGGAATTTATTTAGCTCGCTTGCCTCTCTGCTTGAGAACTTTTCTAACTAATCACACTTTTTTTTTTAAGAAGGGGAAAGATGCATAATGATAATGGGATACAGGGACGTGCATTGGCTTTCCTCTCAGCGTAGAAAGCTGCTCTCAAACATATTCGCGTGTCTCTCGCTGTGTCACCATTCCAGTCAATGAATTACAGTGCGGTGCCAGCGCATGATTGGGTTGAGATGATTCACAGTCCTGCACGGGGTGTTCCGAACGGTCGCAGTCGATTATAATCGTCGCCTTCTCCATAATTCCATTTTCATTGTCTGCTTTCTGCGGCGCTCCTGACTGACGCCGTCCTGGAGGATAATACTTCTGTGTTGGTACATCGTGCATTGTTATTTACCGCTGTCTTTTGAGAAATGTGTTTGTTTGGTAGTTCAGAACGCTGTGCTGTGAAGTACAGAAGGAGGGATGGGCTCCAGTCATGGTTTCGTGGCGGACCACTGGGTTTGTCCTACGTTTCAGGGTGAATTAGCGACGACAGGCTCGGGTTGGTGCTAGGAATGGGAGTGTTATTTTGCTCAGCATGTGCAGTGTAATCTCTGACTGGCCCAAATGTGACTCTGTCTAGGTGCAGCTTTGTTTTAAGCTTTATAGTACAGTGAACAAATCTATTCCTTTCTTACAACCCTGTATTAGCCTCTCCGATACCCTCATTATACCCCCGCTAATTACAAATTCTCAAGTCAGTGCCAAGCATTAAAATAAGACAGTGCAGGGAAGCATATGGCATAATATCCTATTAATGAACACTCTAAATTCAAACCCAGGTCAGCTGCTCGTTTCATGCGCGTGTCACCAATCCAAAGGGGGAGAAAAAAGTGACCTTCTTTTAAAATGCACAGACTGATTTGAAGAGATGGAGGCCTCAGGCAAACTCATTGTTTTACTTGTTTAATTTTTTCCAGCAATTATTGATATAACATCGTGCGGCTAGAGCTGAGTTTTTTCTGCTTTAGAGGAGCAAAGGTAGAGATCGCTTTCTCATATGATTTCCCATCGACTAGTTATGTCTCTCTTCTCTTTTTTCCCCCTTCTGTTTCCTTCGATCTCTCTTGTTCTCTCTCGAGGGAAACCGAGGCTATTTGCATTGCCTGTCACAACAGTGTGAGAAACAAGTTTCCCCTCTCCGGCGCACTCTCCTCGCATGCGGCTTTTTAATGGGGACTGTCAAACACAAGAGAGATGGATTTTGGTTTCCTATTTAAAAGGGGGATGTAAATAGACACATTTAGCATGCTGGTGTCTCAGCGTGATAGATGCGTATGTGGCAGCTTGGTTGGAATCGGGTATTTTGAGTTAATCTGCAGTGATGACCCTGTCGGCTGTGATTGGGAATAGCAGAGGGAAGTGTGTAGTTCCTTTTAAAAAGAATAAAAGAGAACAAAACCTCACCTCTTTTTGTCACCATTAACCCATAAATAAAATGTACACAGCATTATGAGCCAGGATCACACGCTCAGACTTCAGCCATCCGGATGCTGATTTATATTGACAGGGACACGTTTCGGTCCAGTCTCTGTTCGGCTGTCTCAGGGGAACGTTCCCTCCGGGAGATGCAAGAGACTGCCGGGGTTTAGGGTTGGACCCCAGCCCTGGGCCCTTGTGGAGCAGATTGGGGAATAGTTTGTTTTAAAAGGCTAAATCCCCCTGAACAGCTGTCCTAGATCAGGACTCAGATCAGTGGTGCAGGAGACCAGAGACAGCTGCAGGTGCATGTCTGGGTTGCATTTGGTCTCTGCAAATATGTGTGTGCTTGTGTGCATACCCAAATCCACATGAATGAGGATTTCTAGTAAGAAGCTGTAGCTATCCATTAGCACTCCCATATTCATTCTAAACATCTTGTGCCAACTAAAATGTAATAATGAAATTTCTGGATAGTTATTTCTAATTATAAAAACATAGCATATTACAGGTACAGAAGAAGTTAAACTCAGTCAACAGTATTTGTTTCATGATGTTGAGTACCACGAAAATAATAGGCTCATCCCTTCATATTCTTAAAAAAATAATAAAAATAGAGGTTACAAACGAGACACTTGCAATGGAAATAAATGGGACCAGTTTTTCAATTTAGCAGAAATGTGAAGCTCATTATTTTACAAAAGCACTTGCATTAATTCTAAATGTATGGCTTATTTGAGTTTAACATATATATTTATATAAGTTTATAATATATAAACATATATAAATTATATATTTATATATTTTTTTCAGTCATTTTATGCCAGTTGATCTGACCAGAGTTTATGGCACTGGGTTGTCAGGGTGATGAAGTTGTAAAATTGGATATAACTTCACACAGAAAAGGTTATTAAGCAATTATTCACATTAAATCATATCTACATGCATAGTGTTATGTCTTGTCGTTATACTATTGAAACAGTAAGTATTTTACCATTTATGGATTTGCCGCATTCACTTCCATTGTAAGTGCCTCACTGTAACACAGATTTTTGTTTTTTGCATGTTCATTTTGAAACATGAGCAACATGATGCCACAAATGCCACAACTAAGAAAATGTCATCAGAATACATAGTCACTTTTGTGTGGAAGCTTGTTTCCGTCACAGAATATAAAATAAAAAAGTTAATTGCGACTTCTCATCTTACAATTCTGACTTTTCTTTTCAGAATTGTGAGTTTTTATCACGCATCTCTAAGTTTACATCTCGCAATTCTGACTCAGGATTGAAAGGAGAAAAAACTCTGAATTAAACAGTCTCAATTACCTTTTTTATTTTTATCGTCTGGTGGAAACAAGCTTCAATACTTGATGAATACTTCAAGCTTCAATACTTGATGGAGATAACTGCTTTTTGCCCCCATATGATGAAGTTACAGCATCTACTAGTAGGGGCTAATGGGCAAGACCTTGACCCGTTGATATATAACCTAGCATTAAAAAAGAAGGATTTTGCTTTATTTTATAGACAGAAAAGAAGAAAGTTATCTGCATGTTCTCTCTCAGTTAGCAGAATTAATCGTTTTGGTTGATGTTTCCAGTGTTTAATGGAGACTTTGAGGTTTCAAGAAATAAGAGGAAAAAAGAGTGGGAGTTAGAGGGATCAAGGCAGCTTAGAGGAGGAGCGCTGGGGCAACTTGATAGAGAATGAGAAAAAAAAAAAGGTCAGTTATGTCCTGAAGTAAGCTGGATTCATTGTGTGCAGTCTGCGCTATGGAGGACTGATAAAAAAAATGACCTCAATAAAAACAGCAGTGCCTATGCAATATGCAAATCATTCCATAAAGGACGGGGGCCGGCGTGAGAAGAGCCCACGCAGCGCATGATGTCTTGGCTATTGCTCTTTGTGCCCGGGCCTTTTATATATACCTTCCCAGCAGATAAAAGCCAGGAGAGGGCTCTTGTGGAGGGTCACCTCTGCTGAAGGTGAGGGTAGCTCCATTCCACACCCTTCCCTGGACTGACTCATGAAGTTTGCAACAACACAGTGACACAGGAGTGCAGTTATATAGAGAGATATGAAAATGTGAGCATGCTCCTGTGGTTTTGATTATGTGCTAATGGAGACTTTTACATGGTGCCTCCTTGAATAGTAAACACTTATAGTCATCAGGAGTACAGTTCTCACTCAGCATGACCTCTGAGCAAAGATCCAACTTACAATACCAGTCAAACGTTTGGACACATTTCTTGTACTTGTAATAATAGTAGTAGTAGGAGTAGTAGTATTACTAATAATAGATACATTTAAATAATAATAATAATAATAAGTTGTATTATTATTATTATTATTATTACTAATAATAGATACATTTTAATAATAATAATAATAATAAAGTAGTAGTAGTAGTAGGAGCATTATCAATAATACCATTTAAATAATAATAATAATAATTAGTAGCAGCAGCAGTAATAATAGTAGGAGCATTATCAAAAATAACTTTTAAATAATAATAATAATAATATTAATAATTAGTAGCAGCAGCAGTAGTAATAATAATAATAATAATAAATACATTTAAATAATAGTGATGATGGTATGATGTTAAAACCTAATAAATAAATAAATACTCTTTAAAATGAAATAATAATAATAATAATAATTATTATTATTATTATTAAAGAAATAATAACTATTATTAATGTATTTGTTTATTGGTTTTTAAACATCATGGCAAACAAATGCAGTGAAGATGTGCAAAGTTTTGACTGATAGTGTGTAAAACTCTATGACCGCATCTGCTGGTTACTGTGAAGCCGCACTAGTCACATATGCATAAATGCATCATTCTTTTATTTTCCTTCTTTCTTTTTAAAATTACACCCAAGCTGTATTTTGTAAATTGTAGCCCATAGCGCAGACTGTAGCACACAAGTTCCCATACAGTCACAGTGGCAGGCATTAGAAAAGCAGCAGATAATGGCCCATTGTGGAAAACAGGAGAGGTGCGAGATGAAGATTTTGAAATGGGGGGGAAACAATTGGGATGACACAGAGGCAAAGCAACACAAATTCACTAAGGGTGTGTTGCAATGTGGGCAGACCCTGGCACGCTCACTTGGCACACTGGTCTGCCAAGTTGTAGGATTTACCTTGAAGCCTGAGGGTTTCGACATGAAAAGACTTTATCGGCTAGAGAGGGCCCTGTGGAACACTCCGGGGAGGCTGGCCTTGTTGTGGCAATGGAGAGGAAGAAATGCAGGATGAATTGGGGGAAAATAAGAGAGGAAGACAAAGAGAAAGGATGAGTGGTCCAAAAACCGCAGCCAAGTCGCTGAAACAGAAAGTGAAGGAGAGAATGGGAGGATGAGAACAATGATGTAAAACCATGGTGTGGAACAGCTGCCTCTGGCAGCGGGGGCTGCGATGCAGTCACACTCGTGGAGAGGCAGCACACACACACACACAAACACACACATACACAAGGTATCGCAAAAGGAATAAGTTCACTGTGTCCTAGATGAATGCATTATTATTTCACCCTGTGTTTGTGACCGTCTTTCACTTACAGCTTCAAATTCGTCCCTTAATTTTAAACCCGCGGTTGAGTGCGTGAATGCGGCGTGTGTGAGGTGTACACAGAGAAGGGCGTGCGGATGATCGTGGCCTCCTCATCAGCGTGGGGCTGCAGGTGTACGTCTGCTCGCTGGAGAAGAGCTCGTCTGCTGTACCAGGAGCACATGGTCAAGTGGTCAGCAAATTGAAAACGGAAAATTGCTGCCACTTGTTCTGGCCATTGAAATGTGTGTGTCGGTAGAAGTGGCTGGGTCACAATAGATGGCCCAGTTTTTTTGGTTATTGAGAAATTTTCCCCCTTAATGTTGCCCGCTTTCAAAACAGGTATAAACACATATATTATGAAATCTGCTTCGTAACAACTGAAATGTCTTAAAGATTTGAGTTAATTAAAAAAACTATGCAGGTTTGAATTGTATCTTAATCCAATTTTCTGTTATTAGCGTCTGCTTTTCTAATGCCTGCCACTGTGACTGTATGGGAACTTGTGTGCTACAGTCTGCGCTATGGGCTACAATTTACAAAATACAGCTTGGGTGTAATTTTAAAAAGAAAGAAGGAAAATAAAAGAATGATGCATTTATGCATATGTGACTAGTGCGGCTTCACAGTAACCAGCAGATGCGGTCATAGAGTTTTACACACTATCAGTCAAAACTTTGCACATCTTCACTGCATTTGTTTGCCATGATGTTTAAAAACCAATAAACAAATACATTAATAATAGTTATTATTTCTTTAATAATAATAATAATAATTATTATTATTATTATAATTGTTATTTAAATAATAAATATGTTTAAATGTATTTATTTAGGTTTTAATAATAAGAGGAAATAAAAAAGTTTTGACTGATAGTGTGTAAAACTCTATGACCGCATCTGCTGGTTACTGTGAAGCCGCACTAGTCACATATGCATAAATGCATCATTCTTTTATTTTCCTTCTTTCTTTTTAAAATTACACCCAAGCTGTATTTTGTAAATTGTAGCCCATAGCGCAGACTGTAGCACACAAGTTCCCATACAGTCACAGTGGCAGGCATTAGAAAAGCAGCAGATAATGGCCCATTGTGGAAAACAGGAGAGGTGCGAGATGAAGATTTTGAAATGGGGGGGAAACAATTGGGATGACACAGAGGCAAAGCAACACAAATTCACTAAGGGTGTGTTGCAATGTGGGCAGACCCTGGCACGCTCACTTGGCACACTGGTCTGCCAAGTTGTAGGATTTACCTTGAAGCCTGAGGGTTTCGACATGAAAAGACTTTATCGGCTAGAGAGGGCCCTGTGGAACACTCCGGGGAGGCTGGCCTTGTTGTGGCAATGGAGAGGAAGAAATGCAGGATGAATTGGGGGAAAATAAGAGAGGAAGACAAAGAGAAAGGATGAGTGGTCCAAAAACCGCAGCCAAGTCGCTGAAACAGAAAGTGAAGGAGAGAATGGGAGGATGAGAACAATGATGTAAAACCATGGTGTGGAACAGCTGCCTCTGGCAACAGTGGTGGATGCAGTATGCAGTCACACTCGTGGAGAGGCAGCACACACACACACACAAACACACACATACACAAGAAAAGGAATAAGGAATAAGTTCACTGTGTCCTAGATGAATGCATTATTATTTCACCCCGTGTTTGTGACCGTCTTTCACTTACAGCTTCAAATTCGTCCCTTAATTTTAAACCCGCGGCTGAGTGCGTGAATGCGGCGTGTGTGAGGTGTACACAGAGAAGGGCGTGCGGATGATCGTGGCCTCCTCATCAGCGTGGGGCTGCAGGTGTATGTCTGCTCGCTGGAGAAGAGCTCGTCTGCTGTACCAGGAGCACATGGTCAAGTGGTCAGCAAATTGAAAACGGAAAATTGCTGCCACTTGTTCTGGCCATTGAAATGTGTGTGTCGGTAGAAGAGGCTGGGTCACAATAGATGGCCCAGTTTTTTTGGTTATTGAGAAATTTTCCCCCTTAATGTTGCCCGCTTTCAAAACAGGTATAAACACATATATTATGAAATCTGCTTCGTAACAACTGAAATGTCTTAAAGATTTGAGTTAATTAAAAAAACTATGCAGGTTTGAATTGTATCTTAATCCAATTTTCTGTTATACAAGCTAAATATGTATAAAGCTATTTACTGACCTTTCCTAATAGCCAAAAAACTTTAAGGTGCATTCATTTATATGTCATGACATGCACAGAAATACTTTTTCCTCATTAGATTCAGATAATTTAAACCTATTTTAAATCATGAAATCTTTTTTTTTTCATGTTTTTGTGGATACTTTTTTCTGAATACTTTGATGAATATAAATTTAAAAAAATATTTGAAATATACAAAAATTGTAACATTATAAATGTTTTTACTGTCATTTTTGGTCAATTTAATGCATCCTAAATTAATTTTAAATCTTACTCCAAACTGTTTTCAACATTGATTATAATAAGATTATTATTAATATTTATTGGGCACCAAATCAGCATATTGGAATGTCTTTTCTGAAGGATCATGTGACACTGAAGACTGGAGTAATGACTGCTGAAAATTCAGCTTTGCATCACAGGAATAAAGGACATTATTAGATGTATTCAGTATATTCAATAAATACAGACTTGGTGAGCATTAATGACTTCCTTCAAACACATTCAAAATGTTAATTATTCTAAACTAAACTAAACTCTTTCTCTTTCTCTCTCTTTGTGTGTGTGTGTCTGTCTGTCTGAGAGTAATATATAATATGGCACATACTATTGACCATTGGCCAACACTATCAACCATTACCATGGTTTTTGAATTCTGCATAGACAAATGCAAAATCAGATACTTTAAAAAGTACCGCTTGTGGGAAAAAAAAAGATACTCCAGTCTGAACTGCAGTGGTAATAGTGTGTGAAGCATATAGCACACTCATTTAACCGCCATACCTTTAATCACCAACATTTTCCAATTCATTTCCTTACCCTCTCACCCAAGCCACGCACAGCATGATAAACACTGAATATTTACTTAGACATGCAGCTAAAGCATATTAATATCACTTCCATCAGGGAAGGATGGAGATGTTCATATTCATGGTTTGTACTAGTATTTATGCATAGGCAAAAATGTTAGGCGTAATTCAAACCATTTGAATTACAAATTATTTCATATAGATTTATGTCAACATTGATTTAATCCTCCAAATGTGGCAGCTCATAAGACTAAATTATTATTATTGATGATAATAATAATAATAATAAAGAATTCATTATGTAGTTATTAAATGAATGTATTATTATTACTATAATAATTAAAATAGTAATTATTATTTTTATTTTATTTTCATTTTTTAATAAACTTTTGGTCTGTTTAAGATTTTGTTTTGGTTTGGAGGAGAAGGGGGTGATGAGATTAGGGGTTAGAGGCATATGGAGAGTCAGGTCTTCTGTCAGCGTTTTGTTACAGGAACGAAAGGTGCCCCTCTCCACGGGGTGGGGGTACAGTGATCCGTCTCTGACACTCCTGCTGTGAAACACACACCTCTCGCTATACGCCTTGACCAAATGTAGGACACAACAACACCATCTCTGAACAGAGGGCACTGATACTGCTGTGTGATTCCATAATTCTCTGATCGAAAATTGACATATCACTTACAAAAATATGAATGTTGCAGTTTTGTTTTATTTTTTTCTATTGATGTGTTTTTTTACATTTTATATTTTAAAGTTTAATGATTTTGAAAGATTAAAAAAATATGAAAAGTTATGTTAAAATGAAGACAAAATATTTAAGATTCTGCACTATTTCTAGGTCACTAATGACATGTAATTAATGCTAGTGTAGGCAATGTTTTGCATAAACATTTTTTGTTTTATTGGTTGAAAGTCTTTTCACAGCCTGAGAGCTATTAATAATTAAAGTGTAATTATTTATATATGAAGAGTTCATTCGCAAAAACCGATAACTCGTTTTTTTTTCAGAAATCACGTTTTTTTTAATGCAAATTCCAAATAATATCAATCAAACTGCAGTTGGGTTGTTTGTTTTATTACAGGCACAATATGTAAGATTTTTTCATTAAAATATCCAAAAACCACTAGAACAGTGTTATATATTTTGCTGACACATGTACTTACATTATCCCAAATGTTTCGAACAATGTTTAAATCCAGAGAAATAAGCAATTTTAACTAGTGACACAGACCGTGTCCATTGTGTCGCCTGCCAATGACGTCATAACCAGGGTTTGAAATTAACTTTTTCACTCACCAGCCAATTTGGCTACTAAATTTTTAAGTTACCGGCCATTCATAATTTCTACTAGCCAAAAAAATTAAACAAATAAATAATGAAAAAAAGGCCGGAGGTAAGCCAACAGCTTGAGGCTGTCCACACTGGATGCGACAAAGTGACCATTGCAAATCATTTGTACTTTGTCAAACAGTAGGCCTACGTCATAAATAGAACGAGGCATCAGTTTACTGTCGGGGATTTGTCGTGCTGTGCTGCGCCACATCCAGTGTAGGCCGCATCACCGATTATAATGGGTTCTATAGTATTTTGTCGCATCTGGTGTAGACA
>NW_015554107.1:195662-204039 GCF_001515605.1 Sinocyclocheilus anshuiensis | reverse complement strand
GCATCGGCTGTGGGGATGAAGACCACAACTCCCATGATTCCACACTCAGTCACAGTGAAACTAGCCTTTGTCTATTTGTTTATTTTTAATACGCGCCCTCCAGCGGCGAAAATGACATATTGTGCCTTTAAGTAATAATAACTTAAACAAATACAGGTAATTTACAAAATTAAAGTTAATTGAAAGTATGTTTTTTTTTTAACATATTAAAAGTTTGTTTTATAGCAAAAAGCAGATAACTCCAACAGTCGTTTTTTTTTGGAAAAAGCAGATAACTCCACATTTCATGTTTTAGATTTTAATCTTTGTAATCTCCTCAGGTGACAATGTAGATGCCTGACAAACGTTGTTGTTGTGATCATAAACTGTTTGGATGTGATTACACGCAATACATGGAGCTTTTCCCTCACCATTGTAACGCGCTGCTTTTGCAAGGTTCTGTGAAAACGTTTCAGCTTTTATTTTCCTTTTTTGCCCTGAAGAAATTATCACAGGTTCATCAAGTTCGTCGAAAATATCCATCCTCGATCACTTTTAGTCAGCTTTGATGAAACTCCTCTTAGCTAGCACGTCTTTTCAAAGTGAAAGTAGCCTTGTCGCCTGACCTGAATACAGCGCGCCGATTCGCTAAAATGGACTCATCGGCTTCTGTTCAAAAACAACAAGGGCGCTTGTCGGCTTCTGCAGTAAAACGTGAACTCGCGATGCCTTGAAAGTGGACAAAACTGGCTTTTTTGACAAAACGTGTTTAGGGTTTTTTTTTTTTAAGTGGCATATATGGATTTTTGCAAGTGAACTTTTCATATCTTCTGTGAAAGTCTCATGACCATAAAATGTTCATCCAATCACTGCATTTGGTCCGAATGCTACAGGATGTCCTATCTGTCTGTCAACCGATGTATTTTCATACAGCCAATAATGAGAGTTTGGGGTGTGGGGTGTGGCTACTGTAGCTGTCTGAGCCAGAGGGTGTTTAGTCAGTGTGGAAAAAGAAATTCAGATTTTGTTACAGAAGTGCAAGCCAAAATACACAGGCAGACAATGGGGTAAAACAAGGGTAAACACTGGCAGTGTTTTTACAAGATGGAGGAATGTTTTGGTTTCAATACGACAAACGTGCGGAGTTTCTTTTCGACAGGTAAGCTAAACTTTAATTTGAAAGCATTCCTAATATGTTGGAACTTTTATTGAAAGTTGCCTTCTTTTACCTGTTGAGCCATGCCTTCACATTTATAGAGCCATAATAGCTGTTTGTGTGATGTTTGAGTTGGTGGAACCGTGAAGTGTGAAAGAGGTGTTTGCAAAGGTCATCTTAAAACATGCTTTATTTTTGTAGTTCTGCTAGATGACACTAGTAGCACAGAAACTGCATACTCCTGATCCTGTGAACTTTTTTGAATTGCATCTTTTTATCTCAAAATGTTCTCAATTCTGGAAAAAATGTCAGAATTTTGAAATATGCATGAGGAAAAAAGTCTAAACTGTGAGATCAAAGGGATCTTTACTCAGGTAAAGCACACAAGTTGTGAAAAATCAAGATTAAAAAAGGCGACATGAAAAAGCAACGCCTAGAAATCCACCAGAATAAGTATCTGTTGACTTCCTTCACTGTTTGATTTGGTACAGGAGCTGGTAATTGAATCCAGCAAATGGGCTCGTGCATTTGGTGTGAGAGTTTTTGGCCGGAGAAAGGGAAATATGCTTGCCTCTGACAAAGAGGATTTATTCTCATTCCTTCCATCATATTTAGCCTTAATAGCCCTGATTTTTTTGTTCTCTCAGTACTGTGTTAGTCAAGACTGATGAAGTAAATGATAGGACTCTGTAATGGTTATGACATCACAGTGTGTGTTACTCCGATCACGGTGGCTGCCTCCCATCACTGTCTCTTGATTAGCCCGCCGACGTTCGCCAGCATCTATTTCACATTCAGGGGGCGTTCGCTCGTCTCCCACTCAATTTACAATTAAGACAAAATTTAGACCACTGAAGCCTGAAGGCAGGTGGGTGTCCTCAAAGCATGTTGCTTAGCAACTGTCATAGAGCAGGGCCTGGCACCTGTGCAGCAGGGGGCAGCGTGGAGAAGAAGCGGGGGGTAAAGCCTCCATCATGGATGTATCTGAGAGGCTGAGATATAGGAGTCAGACTTAGGGCGCACGGGGTCTTATCTTAGCCAGCCATGGTTGAGTGGTAGCAGACAGACAGACAGAGCCCACAGATGGAACACCTCCCCTCCTCGAGGCGGCTCGGGTATAGCCCAAGCCCTGACACAGGTCCGACACTGTTATTCCCCCGATCTCCTGGGAGCTGTATCAGTGTGAACGTGCAGTGTGCAGTGAAGGGGACAGGGGGCACTGATGCTATCGCTGTCTCTGAATCCAAATGTTGAGTCCTGGGGGACGGCCTGGCCGGGAGCTGATCAAACCCTCACAGGTCTCTGAAGAGAAAAATGATGATTTGCTGACAGTGACCCCCATTGCCATGGGGCTTTTTGACTTATGGACTTGGAAAATCAGTTAAATTATTGCTAAAGTTATCACTTATGAGCTATTCGTTTTCTAATACCATGTACAGTGTTGTTGGGAATGTTACTTATAAAAGTAATATGTTACAATATACTTTTTTTTCTTTCTCTTTTTTTGGTTCAGTGGGTGAGTGAACAGGTGCTTATTCCTGCAACATGTTTGGCATCCAATGACATACAGATTTGTATGTGACATACAAGTTGTTTCCTGACTTTCATGAGCATATTTATGTTGGAATAAGTGTTTCAACATGCAGCATGCGTGTAAATGTTCCATTTTTGACAAAATAGCTAGTATCAGTCTTTTAAACAACTCTTTGTGGCTTTTTAAAATAATAAAGGAATATATCATATATAATATAAAAAAATTATTATTAATAATAATAAAATATAATCATATAATTATTAGAAATGTTATAATAATTTAAATGCAATTATTATTTCAAAATATTTTTTTATAATTATTACATATATTATGATATATAAATATTATATTAAAACATTGCCTTTACTTTTAAAGTATTTTGAGGGTTTTTATAAACAATTTTGGGCTACAATCTGTACATTTATGCATTGGTCAAAAGTTTTGAATAAAGAACTCTCCTATGCTCATTAAGGGTGAATTTGTTTGATAATAATAAAATAATAAAAAAGTGAAAAATTGTATATGGTTTAAATATTAATATTGTTAAATATTTTCAAAATTTTAAACAACTGTTTTCTATTTGAATATATTTTAAAATGTAATTTATTCCTGTGATGGCAAAGCTGAATTTTCAGCATCCATTACTCCAGACTTTAGTGCCACATGATTATTCAGAAATCATTTTAATATGCAAATTTGGTGCTCAAGAAACATTTCTTATAGTGTATAAGTAAAAGTGCACACACCCATCATTCTTACACATACTATACCAACCCTAGTATACCCATTTCACTCAATATTGGGAAGTGAGATATTGTGAATTGTATTTGTAAGTAAATAAATGAAATAAATAGAATGCATTTTATTTGAAAAGTAATATGGTGTAAACATGTTACCCCAAACACTATTTATGAAGCACTTTCTATAAAGTATCACGTTTATGTATAAACGTGTAGCTGTTATTCATCCACTCCTTTATGAGTATGGTATAGTTGTTGTTTATGTACTGTTGTCCTGTGGCGTTGTCTTGGACAACTGTAATTGGCACACGAGATGAGTGCTGTGTTCCTCACGCCACGCTGTCCTGACAGGAAGGTTGACTCCAGGCCACTGGCCTTCATTTCCTTCATGTCTCTCTGCTTCGCTCCACTACCTGCCCACATTTCCGCTGTGGCCCAGGAGCGACACCTAGACAAAGAGGGAAAGAAAGAGACGGTGAAAACTAAGATGGGCCATGGGTCTTGTAAAAGTCATTGTATCATTTAGATTACTCGAATGTGAACCTGGGTGAATAAAGTCTAAAGTGTTGATTGAGCGCTTGTGATCATGATGCTCTGCATGTTACATGTAATAGCACAGTCAATGACAGGCAATTTCAAAACACCTCCAGGTGGCATAGATCGTCATTTATACCTCATGTCTTTGCAGAGTCATTAGGTCACACTCCAGACAAGCTCTCCAGAATCTGCTTTTTATCGTAGCTCCTCAAAAACGGCACTGTCTGGAATAGTTTGCAAGCTGTTGTAACACAAACTGTTGTCGCCCGGCACACATCAGTCGATGTATTTGCATGTGCTTGGATGCTGGGAACAGCAAATTGACTGAGCAAATAGCCATATTACCACACAGTGGGGGGAGTCATGTTGTATTCCGCAAACAATGGAGAGCGCTCGCAATGGTCCTCATGTGGAGAGGCACATGCATTATGAACACTTGGAGATGTGAAAAGCAGAGATCCAGTAATAATATGCACTCGTGACACAAATTGAAGAACAAATATCAATGGAGGACTCCGCTGCTGTCGAGTGGCTGTGCGAAGAACCATTATGAGGGAGTGGAACTGGTCAAGTAAAGACAGATATTTTAAATGAGGCTTGTGCCATGATGGTTCGGTGGCAGGGAAAATCACAGTGGAGTACTGAGTAGTTCTGTGGACGTTGTGAGTAGGAGGGTTGGGCAAAATATACAAATCAATTGTAATTTGAATAGGGCACACCCCACAGGAAGTTGAATTGGAATGACAGGAAGTGGAATCTATCTATCTATCTATCTATCTATCTGTCTATCTGTCAAGTCAAGTCAAGTCACCTTTATTTATATAGCGCTCTAACAGGCATGTTGTTGGTTTAGATGCAGTGATAAGTTTATTTAGCTCTTCCTGTCCTATAGTTGTAAAGCACTGCAGTTTATCTTTTGGTGCGATGAATGAAGCTGAAGTATTATACGCTGTAGAATCTACATTTGCTATTGTATTTCTGATGTTATCTATTTTATCAGTGTCTATTTTATCTGTCTATCTGTCTGTCTGTCTGTTTATCAATCTATCCAATGTTGGGGAAAGTTGGATTACGTCAGAGCCGATAGCCTTGTGGGCAACGCGCTGACATACAGTGCCATTGTTCTACGGGTGTCCCGAGTTCGAATCCCGGCTTGTGGACCATTCCCGATCCCGCCCCCCTCTCTTTCTCCCACTTCGCTTCCTGTCATTACACTGTCATATCTAAATAAAGGCAAAAATGCCAAAAATAAAAAATATAAAAAAAATTAATGCTTTACAATATTGCGTTACTCCCTAAGAAGTAACTAACTTAGTTACTTTTATGGAAAGTAATGTGTTATGTTACTTTTTTTTAAATCTTGCGTGGCCTCATTTTTTTCTCCTCAGAAACAAACAAACAAAAAAAATTAAACACAAATGTTATGTTTATCTAAAGTAATTTTTGCTTATTAGTATGGTTGACTTGGATCATCGAAGGTCAGCAGCAAAGACATTAGTTAATAAAATGGGATTAAATCTATAAAGGATATTTGTGTTATTTGACATTTTATTACTGCAGGTTTGCATCATATTCTGAGTTTGCATTTCACAGTTTTTATTTATTTTGAGAAATACTGAATCTGTTTTTGTACAAGTGAGATGAGTAAATGCATGTTCACATTTAGTCTAGATCTGCAGCATTATATCTATGCAACACACACAACATCTCTGCACTTACCCCCCTCCCCCAATTACTCTCAACGTGGGGACAGGAGAGCTGTCAGTCAATACATGGGAAAACAAAGTTACTGGCGTTACTTATTTGAAAAAGTAAATAAGATATTTTCTTGTAAATTAAAAAGTAATGTGTTACTTTACTAGTTACTTGAGAAAAGTAATCTGATAACTCACGTTACTTGTAATGCTTTACCGCCAACGCTATATCTATCTGTCTGATGTCTTTCAGTCGGTCTGTCTGTCTGTTCATCCCTCTGTCTGTCTATCTATTTATCGTTTATTCGTTCTGTATTCATTCTGTCATTCTATATATCATTTTATGAAATGAATATAATATTTATTTTTATCTGAATGTATTATTTTTGATTTTATTTACATGTTTTATATTGTATAAAAATAAATAAATAAATATATATATGCAGTATTTGCATTTATTCATTGAGCTAACAAAGCAAGTCACAAATTATTATTATCTACAATATCTGTCTACCTATCCCTCTTGTCTATTGTTTGTATCTATTTATAATTATGCAATATAATGATTACATTTTATGACCAGTTAATGCAGAAAACCAACAACATCCAATGGGATCACATATATTTTCCAGGTACCTGGAAAAAATATGTGTACCTGGTATAGATAGATAGATAGATAGATAGATAGATAGATAGAAACTTCAAGGTTTTTAAAAGTTGTTTCAAACAGGAAATTTTCACAATTTTCAAACGTTTTAAGAGACATTCTCAGTTCATTTCTGAATGGCGCTCAACCCTGGTGAGTAGGCTAACTTGTCCAGCAAGGCAGAGCATGCATGGTTGATATCTGTGAGTAATGCTGATTAAAGAACAATGACTTAATTTGATCGGTTTGGTCAGTACACATCATTCACGAGATAGCGAGTTTTAAAGGTTTGGAAACAGGCTCCAGTAAGTGCCACCCGCCCCCCTTATGCTCAGCTCTCAGTGTCTTAATGCACAGTGGCCGATATGCCCCGGTGTGGATGTCAATGCCATTGAAAGTCATATTCCCTCTGTGTGAACCCACTGACATGAAAACACACAAACACACACACATACGCAAAAGTTTCACAAAACTGTTTGACTTGCAAGACTGGTAATTACTGATTTGAATCATTCAATAGTGTTTACTTTTGAATGTTAGCAGGTTTTTGGTAACACTATACAAAATGGTTCAGTTCTTTAACATTAGTTAATGAATTAAATATTGTGAACAACGTTTTTACAGCATTTATTCGTCTAGATCATTATTTGTGTATTTAAATAAATTTGTTAAACTTAAATTTTAATTGAAATATACTATTGTTTATGGTTAATTCCTGTTTGCTCATAATGCATTAAATAAATGACCAAAAGTCCTAATCTTAATTACTTTTAAAAGAAGACTTTTATAAGAAGAAACCAGTGTTTCCCGTGTTCCTGTGTTCCCAGCTTTGTGTTTATTAAATGTTTTGGATTTTGCTTACTCCTCGTCTCCTCACTCCTTCGTTCCCGTTCTCCTAGTGTGAATCGTGACAGAACAGCGGACCAAAACACTAAGCGGCGCCCCTTCTCCCATGTTTTTATTTTCGTTTTGAATAGTCTTTTGTTTTTCCATTGTTCTCCCCGCGGTGTGAGGACCGCCCTGCTGTCAAGCTCGCCGGCCGCGCCATTGTCAAGCCCGCCCACCGCTCTGAAGACAAGCCCGCCGGCCGCTCCTGAGTCAAGTTTGCTGGCCGCGGCTCCCACAAGCCCGCCGGCCGCCCCTGAGCTCGCTCCAGTGTCGGCTCCATCCCAAGAGCTCGCTCCAGTGTCGGCTCCAGCCCCAGAGCTCCAGGCCCCTGTCATGACCCATGGAGGGCCTCAGTGTAAGCGTCTCCAAATATTTTTTTTTGAGGGGGGGTAGTAGAGCTCCAGCCGTAGAGGCCAGGGCGGGGGCTGGGGCCGCGGCCTCGGAGGCTGCTCTACCATGGTCTCCTGGACTGTCTGATCCGCCATGGCCTCCTGAGTTCCCTACCCCCCCATGGCCTCCTGGACTGTCTGATCCTCTGGTATCGCTCTGGAGGCCCGCCGTCCCATGTCTGTCCTCTGTTCCATGTCTCGTGTTGTGTTTTCCTCCCCCACGTGCTCCATGTTTGATTATTATGCCCATATTTGTTTTTTTTCTGTTCCTGTCGCTGTTTAGTTCATTTGTTCCCAGGTGTGTCCCATTAGTTTCTGTGTATTTAAAGTGTGTTCTGCCCCTCGTTTCCTGTCCGCTGTTAAATGTCATTTCGTGTTCTTAGTGTTTCCCGTGTTCCTGTGTTCCCAGCTTTGTGTTTATTAAATGTTTTGGATTTTGCTTACTCCTCGTCTCCTCGCTCCTTCGTTCCCGTGTGAATCGTGACAGAAACAATGTTTAAATTTGATGTTTTTTAATGTTTTAGCTTAACGATGTAATGTTTTAGCTTGTAGCATTATAGAAAGTTACAAGCAGTGTTGGGGAGTAACTAGTTACATGTAACAGCGTAATGTAATTTAATACAAAATAAATGCAACTGTAATCAGTTACACACAAAGCGAGGTGTGATCTGATTGGCCAGCTATCCAGTGCATTGTGATTGAATACCTCAAGTGTGTGACGGAAATGTTACGCCCCTTACCATACTGTGATGCCGTCTCCCGGCACGACCAGACAAAACCAATAAAACCCATTACAAACGAGGCATCTGTTGCA
>NW_015554107.1:195119-195622 GCF_001515605.1 Sinocyclocheilus anshuiensis | reverse complement strand
TACTGTTGATGCCGTGTCCCGGCCGGAGCGACGAGACAAAAACATTAAAACCCATTACAAACGAGGCATCTGTTGCATCCAGTGGGGACATAATTACGGATTATAATGACTTATACTGTCTTTGTACTCGCTGCATTGCATTGTGCCGCGTAAACATAAAACCATGTCTGCATTTGTGATCGGAGAAATGACAAACAACAAGCGCTACTCTACACTGCTCAAAACTCGCGTTTGAATCATCAGTGGCAAATCCTTAAAATGAAAACGTACTTGCAGACTCTGAATCAGAACAGCTGGCATTGTTGTCTACTCTCCCAGGATCAGGAAACAGTCCTCCATAAAATGTGCTGCATACATCTTAATATTTGGGTTGAAGTGTTCTGGAACAGTGTTGTAAATACAACTTAACCACTGATTTCTAGTCGTGTCCTTCCAGAAGAGCCGGCGGCTTGAGTGAGCGGAGGCTTGCAGCAACCACATGTGACGACCCCGGGCTGGACTCC
>NW_015554107.1:188808-195044 GCF_001515605.1 Sinocyclocheilus anshuiensis | reverse complement strand
CTTCTTTATGCACCAAGAGCTTGTAACACTCCAAAGAGAAAGGAAAAATTGAAATCGCTTCATATGACCCCTTTAATATTATTATTGCATAATTGCCTGCAGAATGTACTAAAGCGATTACTTCCGAATTCGCCATTCGATAATTAAATCTCTAATAAGATTTAATCGGTTAGTCATGACTGGCAATGCTTCGGCTCGCGCGCTCTCCACGCCTCCGCCAAACGGTTTGGATCAGAGTAATCAATGCGAGAGAGAGCTGCATGGTGTAAATGTTTGAGAATGATTAACAGTTGCAAATAAACATTGATTAGAAATTTAGAAAAGTAATAAAAAAGTAATCAAAAGTAATCAGTTACTTTTATAAAGTAATTGAAAAAGTTACACTACTATTACATTTTAAATAGGGTAACTTGTAATCTGTAACCTATTACATTTCCAAAGTAACCTTCCCAACACTGGTTACAAGTAATGTATTTTCTCTCCTTTTGCAAAAGGAATCCCCATATGATCCGTAAAAGATGTTGTTTTATTTACTCAGTGGGGTTTTAAAGAAGTTTGAGTAACAGAAATAGTTTGTCATGTAGATTTTATTGTATTTAATTAGTATTTTTTTGGCCAATTAAAATAATCCTAAATAGACTTAATATCTTACAGTATGCAGTGTTGTTTCTCAAGTACATTTTGTTGATTTAAGGATTTGTAGATATTTATTAATTTATTTTTACCAAAAAGCAAGCTTTAAAAGACAAATTAAAAAGTTTGTGTTTGCAGTGAAATGTAAAATTATACTGTTAAACATGTTAAACATTCTGATAAACTTAATGTTATTTCCTATTAGCTATTGCATTAAGTAATGTTACCATGTACAACCTTATTATAAAGTGTTAGTTAAATAGTTAATGGAGGAAAAGGGAAGGGCAAAAAATACAGTTTGTACCTTGTAAATTATTGGGGCTAAAGTGTCTTTTAAAATGACTTGGCACATTTTGCTATAGTGCCCCGTATTATATTACAACATTGTTAAACAGTTAAAGTCCCATGGCATTTATATTAAACTTGTATCACAGCCCCATTGCGATAGCCTGCGATAGATTCAGATGCCAAACAATCATCTATATTTAATTAGGGTCTTAATAATTGTCATTGGGCACTAGTTCACTTTTAATAAGACATGACCTTAGAAAGATAATTTACTTGTAATGATCTTTTCCTGTTAAATCATATTGTAAGGGACTGAACAGTAATTTTTAAACAAATTGCACAATTTTTCATCAATTGTTTCACAATTTGGTAATTAACGTATCCTCTAATCAGATAATTGGTCACTTAATATAAAAAGGATCTGTTAGCTTTATAAATGCCAGTTAACACCAGGAGCAGCTGGGCCTTTAAAAGTTTATTGTTGATGCTGGGAATGTGATTGGCGTCTTCCTGAAGAGCCTTGAATTTCACGGGGAACATTCCTGAACGGTGGTGGCTCAGCATGTGCCTGTTTATAACGCAATATCTCCTGATATAGGAGATGGCACTGATAAGATAAGCCAGCTCTTTTAATGTGATTTTTCATGCAGTTACGCCCTGTATTCAATTTAGATCTCCAGATTATGAGCTTATTTATTTATTTTTTAAAAGAGGTTGATAATGCACATGCACAACTATTTTACATTACATCCCTTTGTATTCCATAACTATGTGACATATGTTTTATAGGATGCACTGTGATCTGGCATTGTGAATTGTGTTTGATTAAATGTGAGCATTTAGAAGAGGAATTTGTCACAGATTTGGTCTCACAGTAATGCGATCGATTGGGTAATTTACTCTCTAGGTCAGAAGGGTTTGTATTGGCACTAGCGAGAGCTCTGTTGTCGGTGGCCAGTCCATCTCTATAGACCAGGCCTGGGTGATGGCGGCCCACCATGAAACACTCATCTATGAGTGTATTTTGTGCACATTACTCAAATGACTCACTGTCGAAATGCTGCGGCTATGTTCTTGATGCATTCTCAAGTACTTTTACAAGAATAAACAATGTTTAGATGTCATGGTTTAGATTTTAGCATTGTATAGAAAGTTACAAGTTATGTATCTTCTCTCATTTTGTAAAAAAGAATCCCTATATTATCAGTAAAATATGTCAGTTTATTCACTCAGTGGGGTTTTAAACAGGTTTGAGTAGCAGAAGTAGATAGTCATGTAAACATATAGCTTTATGCTAAGCTAAAATACGGTAACACTTTAGTTTAGGGATCAGTTCTCTCTTTAGTTGCTTATTAGCATTCATATTACTAGCATATTAGCTGTTTAAACCACATATCAATCGGCATGACTGTATTTTAAATCCCTTAATCCTACCCCATACTTAAACTTAACATCTACCTTCCTAACTATTATTAAGTAGCACATTAGGATTTTACTGAGGCAAAAGTTAGTTAATAGTTAATTAATAGAATTGGCCCCCAAACTAAAGTGTGACCTAAAATACTTATTTTTTTAACCTGCATATGCAACTCTTACCATGCAAAATGTACTTTTATGATGAATTTGATCAAGAAAATACATAACAGATATTCAATATTTTACTTATAGTTTACAGAAATGATCTGTGGAATGAATTTTTGTCTTCTTCTACCCTGTAAAATGTTTATTGAAGTTGTAGTTTGCAAGAAAATACTATTTCAGTGTTTATACTTCAAAATGTCTTGTTTAATTCAATGTGTTACTTGTTGTTTCTTTGTAATTGTGAAATTTATTAGCAGTTTCAGAGTAAACATTTCAGTGTACATTAAAAATATCAACAAAAAAAAAATCCTTAATAAACAGCATACATTTACTTAAGAAGCAATACTGGCACATTTTTTTCACTTGTTTATACTATAAAATCTGTCATTGCTGAATAAGTACATTAATCCAAAGTGTTCTGATTTTCAAGTAATTGAACATGTTACAAATGACATTTTGCTTTACACTGTAGTGCAATACATTTTAAAAGTAACACTTTGAACCCTGCGAAGAGGAAATAGATGACAATTAACCAAGTCTGAAAGGCTTTGCTAATAGGCCAGGCTTATAGTAAGTTTAGGTGTTTTTTTTTTTTTTTTGCAGCATGTTTGTTGCAGTATGTCTGCCAGCCCTTCCTGCACATGGCAGAACTGGAGTAATGAAGAATTCCAGCTGCCAAGCAGAGCCGCACCGCTTGGACAGTGGGCATTTTTCATCCTGTAATGTGTGCATGGGTCATTAATTGCGGCTTGCCATGGGTCCAACGGGCTTGTCATTTGGGTATACCACATCTATACATCTGCTCTCACCCTACCCCATCACAGCACACCTCCCCTAGGTCTGTGCGTGCTCCACTGTGGCCTGCATCACCATAGATCCATGTGGGAACATTATGGTTAAAAAAAAATAAAACAGGAATGGCCTTACTTTAATAGTCTTGTTCTGATTGGACAAAAATAATCCTGTAATTAAATGGCGAAGCGTTTTAAACAGTTGAGCATTGTGCTACTAATGAAAACACTTTGGATTTGATTAACTAATAAAATTCATTACTTTAACTGCAGTATTAATTCTATGGATAATATAGTTTCTTATCTAAAAAAAAAAAAAAAATAAATCATTTATTTAGTTTTGTCACCTGTATTTCAAACCTTTCATTCTTCAGCAAAACACAAAAGAAGATGTTTTGAAGAATGTTTCTCCTTTAGGGGCCAATATATGGGATTTTTTTTAAATCAGCCTATTAGATCATATATTTAATTATTTAATCAGAGCCAAATTGTTCTGGCACAGGAAAGGGTTTTTGTCAGGGAAAGGACAAAGTACAGACAAATTTACTAAATATTTTAATAATAATATATATTTGGTAAATGCATTTGTTAGCATTAGTTAATAAATTAACTAACATGAACAAACAATGAGCAATATATTTTTCACAATTTTTTTACCTTTGTTAATGTTAATTAAAATGCTCATGTTAGATCACAATGCATTAACTTATGTTAACAGATATACATTTTGATCTTAAATATGTATTTGTAAATGTTGAGATTCACTTAAATGCTGTAGAAGTATTGTTCATTGTTAGTAAATAGTTCGTTAACTAATGTAGTTAACTAAAGTTAAAAAAAAATTGTTTTACCATTTTTTTTTTAATTATAAAATGTAAAAATACATCATACATCAAGTTTTTTTTTTAAGTACTTCAAAATATCTTCTTTTGAAGTCCACAGAAGGATACAACTTGTACAGGTTTTGAACGATACGAGAGTGAATAAGTGATGACTGAATTCTCTTTAATACCAGATCTGTTGGGTTTTATATATGTGTCATTTTAAGCTTTAAAGTCACTTCATAGTTTCAGTATTTTGTGCTACTGCACAGGGGCTGAGAGTGTGTTTCATCAGTTTGTGCTTGTGAAGAATAGCCCATGGCTGCCCTGAGGCTCATGTTGCTTGCCCGAGGTGGGCTGCTCTCCCGGCCCTTATCAGTGTGCTGTATAGATTGGGGTGCGTATGTGTGTGTGCGTGTGGATGTAGGTGGGAGACACCGAAAAGAGTGGCTGCTCTCCTCCATCTTGGCTCTGAATGAGGCCCCACAGCGGGAGGGGAGGAGTCTCTATTGGTGTGATGTGTTTTGTCAGAAGCATCTGTTTGGTCACAGGACGTGGCATAATCCTCGACCTTGAGCGCACCAGCCGAGACTGAGCACAGTGCTCAGCTGTGGCCCTGCGTGGGCCCATTAACACCTCTCACACACAGGCTCGGGGCCCGCGCTGACATCAGAGCCCACACACCTCTTTTCACAGCGCCACAGGCCTCTGCACTTTTTAGACCACAGTTTGGCTGTGCTGTTCCTGTCTGCTTCAGCTTCATTTTGTACTCAGTGGTTCTGATTGTTTGAGGGAAACTAAATTGAACATTTGGAAAATGCATATGCTGTGCAGTTGGAATCGGGAGACTTGGGACATTCAATCTCACCTTCATCGAGAAGCATCCAGAGAAGAAGTTTAGAACAGCCTACCTGAAAACTACAGTACATACAGTAAATATAAATGGAACTGATGTCTTCACTTCTAGTTATAGCTTAATTTTTATGAAAAACTTTTGGAAACACTTTGGGACCAATTCACACTATTAACTAGTTGTTTATTAGCATGCCTATAATTAACATATTGGCTGTTTATTAATACTTATAAAGTACATATTCTGCATGACCATATTCTACATCCCTAATCCTACCCAATACCTAAACTTAAAAACTGCCTTATTAACTATTAATAAGCAGCAAATTAGCTGTTTTTTGAGGTAAAAGTTATAGTTAATATAATTAACCTTAAGATAAAGTGTATTACTATTTTTCAATATTTTTATTTGTCACAGACTCAGTTTTATATACACTGGAAAAATAGTTGCATATAACATTTTTTTTTTAATTTATTTAATTTTTATGTTTACTACTGTTAAAAATTTGGGGGTCGGTATATGCTGATCAAGGCTGTCTTAATTTGATTTTTAAAAAAGACAGTAAAAACAGTAATATTGTGAAATAATTTTACAAATTTAAATAGCTGTTATCACCGTTGTATCACCGCTGTTGCTAATAGCTGTTTTCTATTTGAATATATTTTAATATGTAATTTAGTCCTGTCATGACAAATCATGGTAATATATGCTGATTTGGCTGATTTGAATTCTTATTATTATCAATGTTGAAAACAGTTCTACTGCCTAATGAAACCACTATGTATTAGTACTGTCAAATGATTAATCACGATTAATCGCATCCAAAATAAAAGATTTTGTTTATATATGTGTGTGTGTGCTGTTTTTGAAATACAAATTACTATAAGTTAGTTTAAAGAAATCCATATAGTATATATATATAGTCTTTTTCTTTTGTGCGAAGTAGTAAAATTTAAACTATGATCATAGCTGCTTATTCAAAGCTGGGGAACAAGATTGTATGGAGGACTAATACTTAATTCTTTTATGCAAATGGGACATTCCCTCAAGCTATGTGTATTAGATTTATCCAGTATTAGTGTGTGTGTGTGCTGTGTATATTTATTATGTATATATACATACACACACATGCATGTATATCAGAAAACAATTTTATGTTTATATATTAAATAGATTTATATATAATATAACTTATATTATTATAAATATATACATGTAAATATTTTCAAAATATGTATGTGTGTGTATTTATATATACATAATAAATAT
>NW_015554107.1:187865-188590 GCF_001515605.1 Sinocyclocheilus anshuiensis | reverse complement strand
TTTTATGCAAATGGGACATTCCCTCAAGCTATGTGTATTAGATTTATCCAGTATTAGTTGATTTTTACAATCTGCATGCCTAATTTACAGTGCAACTGTAGAGATAATGTGCAGAACAAAGAGACCTGTAATTAGTATCTGGCTAGCTTGCACACCAAATCTCCTGCTCCGTTGCTAATTGGAGGATGCCGAACACCAGTCTCCGTTATGCCCTTCCGAAGGTCAAAAATTCTCCTTCATAGTTTCTCTTTATTCTTTATTTACATTTCGGTTTATTCGTTTCGCAGGCTTCTGCGGGTATAGTGGTGATAAGTGGTTCCGCGGGTGGCCGATTAGCGGTGGAGACGGCTGTGCTTAGATCACCGTTAAGGGAGACGTGGCAAACATCTCATCATATTCTCAGGGTTATCTCACTCCAGCTCAATGAGCCCATCCCCACTGTGGCCAATTAAACAAATTGCTGCAAAAAGAGCATTTTATTAGTATTTACCCATTGCTCTCAGTCCATCGCCATAAATTCTCCTTGAGGCCCGCTGGAAAACAAATTGGCACATTAACTCGTGAATGGCTAAAGAGGCACTCCGGCTGCGCCTCAGGGGCTGCTGGGTATCAAAGTGTCTGCCGTTCTGAGCAATCTGTCTGCTTTATCATTCAGTGTGACAGTGGGGCTGAGAGAGCCAGGCCTGCCGCAGGGGCTGCATGAGGGAGAGCATTAGCTCTCTTTC
>NW_015554107.1:186756-187784 GCF_001515605.1 Sinocyclocheilus anshuiensis | reverse complement strand
CTTTCCCTTGGCAGGCCCAAGCTGTTTGCCATTGTATCCCAGAGAGCCCTGTCTATTTATCTGTTATTACATTCGAATTGGCAGATCAAAAGCAGGGGGCCCTTCTGCCGCGACCACGTTGGCTGCGTTTCTCTGTTTCTCTTTTTCCCTTTCTTCCTCTCTTCTGGACCTCCAGCACCTGCTTTATTTCTGTCTCTCTTCTGCCCTCCTTCAGTCTCCCGCTCTCTCTCTCTCAATTCCTCACCATCCTGTTACAGTCATCGCCTCTGTAGATGAGCGGATGAGAGGGGTCTGATGTCTCCTGGCTGATGGGGACTGTTGTGTTTTGGCTGCTGTACTCGTAGCTCATCCTACAGGGGCATCAGTTGGATTGCATTGGTGGGGCTTTCCAAGTTTTAATGAGGATTACCATGTTTGTGTTTGTATGTGTGTCATGATAATCCTTTTAGTAATAAGTCATTTCCAAGAGCAGTAAATAGGCTTGTCGTGAGCAACCCCACACGCGGCGCTCTGATGGGTGGTCTCGTTTATTGTGTTTTTAAATGGTGTGTTGTGTAGTGATCCTGTAGCCTTATTGCTTTAGGTAACAGTTACCACATAATAAAAATATTTAGTACACAGTTTTCATTTACAGGTTATTTCATTAAGCAATTTAAGAAATCCTTCTGTGATTTTCTTACAAAAATATAAGGGCAGCTATATATATTGGTTATTATCATTAACTAAAACTAAAACATTAAAAAAAAATTGATTAGCTGAAATAAATTAAAAATGTATATAATTTCTATAATTAAACATATTTGTGTGCATGTATTTATAAAATAATTATATATAGAATATGAACAGCGTAGTATATATTTTATATTATTAACTAGATCACTGTATTCTTCAAATACTGTATTCTTGGCCACTTACTGCTTCATTTTTTTTTTCTTAATGAATTTGAATGTTTTGTTTACTTTTTGTCCAGCAAAAATATAAAAAATCTTTAGCCAATCCAGGTGGATGCTGCACACTGGTGGTGGATG
>NW_015554107.1:179810-186620 GCF_001515605.1 Sinocyclocheilus anshuiensis | reverse complement strand
GGTTTCTTGCCATGCTGCGGACGCAAGCTTCAGACGAAGAAGTGAATGATGTGTGCTCCCGGCGCCTATTTATTCTACTGGTGGTGATACCCCCTATACCCCCTGACAATGTAAAGCGCTTTGAGTGCCTAGAAAAGTGCTATATAAATGTAATTAATTATTATTATTATTATTATTAAATAACATCCAGGAATGGAACTAGACTCATTTTTATCTTTTGTCTGGAAAATAAATAAAAAATAAAGCACATGGTTGGCCTTCAGACTTGAATTTATGTTATATTGCATGCAAACTAGCTTCAGATTATACTACTAAAATAGTAATGCATTACTACCTTGCAAGAACATCTTAAACACCCTAAAATAACTTATTACCAGTAAAATTTAATGGGGGATGACAATAGCTGTTTACCAGAATTACTACATTCCATAAGAAGGAGACAATACAGCCTGGACTCAGACCAGTGAGGAGGAACACAGCTCCTCTCTCTCTTTCTCTCTTTCTCTCTTTCTCTCTCTCTCCCTCTCTCTCTCTCTTCTCTTTCTCTATACGTGTAGTATGCAGTATGGCTGCTTCTTTTGCCAGCCCTGCCGGCCCATCAAAGGGTGATTTTCCATGCCGGCAGGCCAGGAGGCTCTGAGCTAAAAGAGAGAGAAGGGCCTGTCCAGGGACAGGTGGGAGGCGGAGCCCTGGACTCTAGAGTGCCAGAATCTCAACTCAGGGACGCTGAGTGAGCTCTGGGCATGGGCCAGTCAGTCACTGAACTGAAAATAGTCATGCCCTGACACCCTGACAGTGCTGGACAAGCTGAGATGGACAGATACAGCCAATGGATGACTGTTTAAATTATTAGGCCTTGTCTGTATATTCTCATATAGGAGCTACATAAACAGTGTACGTTTTCCTTCTTTCTTTACCAGTGCTGCTATCTGTAGACCCCCCCAAAAAAGTATATGAGAGTGGACACTAGTAACTTAAACTACATTTGTAGTAGCATGGTGGTAGTTAGTAAAAAGTTTTAAAAGTGGCACTTTTTAAGTAACAAGCTACTTTTTCCTACAAGTAGCAGTGTGATGCACTACAGTGCTGATTTTTATTACAATGTCTGACTCATTTAAATAAATTTGTCTTTTTAATACTTCTATTTAGTGTACATTAAAAGCCAAGTTTGATTTTATTTATTTATTTATTTCCAGAAATGTACCACTTGAAAAAAGTGGCCAACAATGCTTTAAATATACTGCAGAAAAAGAAACTTCTTAATGAGTTGGAAAAGCAACAGTTTATAAGATATTTATCTTTTATCTCAGAAAATGTATCTTTTATACTGGTACATTGTCTTTTTTCACTTGTTGCGATGTAATAAAACAAAATATACTCTTTTTAATGATACAGTATCTTAAATTTATGCAGCATTGTTTCTCAAGTACATTTTTTTGTTTTAAAGATTTTTTATATTTTTGCTGGACAAAAAGTAAACAAAACACTACAATTCATTAAAAAAAATGAATCAGTAAAGTAATAGGCTATTTTTAAATATTTTGACTGGAAATCAAAAATATTCATTACAAATAACAGTTTTCCAGTGTAGTTTTAAAGGGATAGTTCACCCAAACACACCCAAATTAATTTACTTACCCTGATGTATGACTCTCTTAAAAATAAAGATATTTTTAATATTATTTCAAAATTGAAAGTCCACGCAGCCAAAAGTTTGTCCCACGTCAAGCAAGCACAGTTAAGATTTTGTTTACCATATTTGACGTGCTCTATGTATGTGTGCCTAAATTAACTCTGTTCATTATATAAAGTGATTGTTTCTCTTCAGAAGACTTTGATCAAACTGGTCAGTTAGTAGCATTACATTTACATTCTCATTATTACCTTTTTGAATTGTAAAATTTTGGTTGCGTGGATTGTCAATGGATGAACAAAAGACAATATAAAAAAAAATCTTAATTTGTGTTCCATTGATTAACAAAAGCCTTATGGGTTTGAAACAACATGAAGGTGAGTAAAATGATGACAGAATTTATGTTTTTTGGATGAACTATCTCTTTAAGTTGTTTTCTACTCTTGTAGTGTAGCTAGTAATATATCGCCTATAGTTTTACTTTAAATTACGAGTAGCTTGGGCTCCAGTTTCAAACAAACTACCCCAGTGCTGAAATAAACAAGCCAAATCTAAAGACCAGCATGCAGTGCTGATTCCAGCAGTCATCTGGCCCACTGCAGGATAAACAGCACCACAGTTACTGTCCTTCTCTGGGAGAGTCTCTCCTCCGCCATATTTCAAACTTCCTCTGGCCAGCTCTTTTATTCAGGCTCAAATGAGATCCCACAAAATCTATATCACATCTTTAAAATGAAATAACTCTCCCTCTCTGCAGTGGCATTGACCTCGGTGGGGCAGTTCTGGTTCAGTGCACTGGGCTCTCCGGTGGCAGCGAAGGGGGGATTTAAGGCCCCGAGCCACGCCAGACCCCAGGTGTGCCAAGGCAAGCAGTTAAATTTCATCATTACCCTTTCTTCAGCGTGTTAGCTTTTTATAGGTCTTTTACAGCTAGAGAGGACGGTGCCGCACTGGTCCCTGTGGTACAGGGTGGAGAAGGGAAAAGTACGGACAGAGATATGGACAGAGAGTGGGGAGAAGGCGAAGGGAGAGAAAAAAAGAGAGAAAAAGAGACTGGGACATCACTTGTCAAGTTGACTACAGGATGATGTAAAAACAGCGGCGAGGGCAGGGGATAAGAGCGATGATGAATGGGCTGTGGAAGTTCATCCATCCAGTTGAAGGATTTGCAGCGCAGGAATTGTGTACAGATGCTGACATCTGAAGGGGGGAGAGGCGGAAAGAAAGAAAAAAAGGAATGGTATTTGGGAGTAAGACAGAGCACTGCTGATGCGGAGTGATGGGGAAGAAGGACACAGTACAATAAGATGCTCGCAGATCTAAAGTTGGTCGTATGAACACAACAGTCAAAGCAGGTGTCACTCAAAAGGTCGCCGTTACAACAGAAAGAGACACTGCGACTTCTGTTAGCAAAGAAAATACAATGCTACTGGGTTCCATTGCTTCGACTTCTACTTTCATAATTATGAAAATTAGGAATTTTGAAATGAGATTCCTAGAGAAAAATTTTGAAACCTGCTCTATCATTAAAAAAGTCTTTCTTTATGTTTCTAATCTAAAATGTGATCTATATCTCAAGATTAAGATATATAATTATTTTTCAGATTTAGAAGAATCAGAATAAGAAGGAGTTTACTGCCAGGGTACACTCCAGTGTACACTCCAGTTACTTTGAATATTACACATATACATACAACAATACAAAATAAGTAAATGCATAAATAAATTAAAATAAATAAATAAATAAATAAATAAAATTACATTAAAGAATAAAATATGAAAAAGTTAAGTCAGAAAAATTTTGAATATCTAGAAATATTTACAGATTATGTACATATATACAGTGTTATGGATAATAATAATAATATTAATAAATATGATTAATGTTTAAATGTTGGCTGTCATAAAAACCTGTTTTTGAAAAGATATTAACAAACCATTAACTACGACTTTTGCCTCAATAAACTCCTAATTTGCCACCTATTAATAGTTTGTAAGGTAGTTGTTAAGTTTAGGCATTAGGTAGGATTAGGCATGTAGAATATGGTCATGCAGAATATGTGCTTTATAAGTACTAATAAACAGCAAACATGTTAATAATAGGCATGCTAATAAACAACTAGTTAATATATAGGTCCCTATCAGGGGTGTGAAGTAACGAATTACAAATACTCACGTTACAGTAATTAAGTAGTTTTTATCAGTAATTGTACTTTTTTGAGTAGTTGAAAAAATGTGTACTTTTACTTTTACTTGAGTACATTTTAAGTGATGTATCGGTACTTTTACTCCGCTATTTTCCTCCGTTTGTGGTCGTTACATGCTTATTTTAATTTTATTTTTATCCATCAACGTGATTGGATAGAGAGTAATAGGTCTCGTGACTTTCGTCAAATCAAATTGTCCTATTTCTCTCAAATATTGTTCACAAATCTGTCTAAATCTGTGTTAGTGAGCACTTCTCCTTTGCCGAGATAATCCATCCACCTCACAGGTGTGGCATATCAAGATGCTGATTAGACAGCATGATTATTGCACAGGTGTGCCTTAGGCTGGCCACAATAAAAGGCCACTCTAAAATGTGCAGTTTTAAAAGTGCATCACACAGCACAATGCCACAGATGTCACAAGTTTTGAGGGAGCGTGCAATTGGCATGCTAAGGTATCAATTGCGGTGTACAGCGTTTATTATGAGGGGGTAGAATCCACAGCTCAGTACTCACTACTCAATACTCTTTTTTATAGTACTTTTAAATAGTACTTTTTTAGAGTACTTTTAAAAAGGCTATTCTTTTACTCTTACTCAAGTAATTTTTTGGACAAGTACTTTTACTCTACTCACACTACATTTTTTGGAAGGTAATGATACTTTTACTTGAGTATATTTTTTCAGTACTCTTTCCACCACTGGTCCCTATACTAAAGTTTAACCGTTTAAATTGTAAAAATATTTCACATATTGTTTTTTTTTTTCACAATATCTACTGCTTTTAAATGCACCTTATTGCAGCTCACAACTCAAAAGCTATCATATATTGGTTTGATTTTTATTATTTACACCACACAGGTCTGGGTATAACCACTTCAATTTCCAGTCCTCAGGTTAACCTAGATTAATGTCCCAGCCATGAACAAGCTCTCATTGTCTCTCTAAATATGATTAGCACAGGGTTAAGTACCTCTTCGCTTCGTTCAGTCCAGTGGGGTTGTGTTTGAATGAGGGATAAGAAGGGAGAGAGGCACACGGAGGGTGGCGTGCTGTACCTTTGCACCGTGCCAATGTCAGCAAGCTGTGCCAGTCTCACCGGGCGGCCGTCCACGTCCCGGGCTCCGCCGCGCTACGCAGAGGCTCCACAAACTCACTGCATATGCGCCGTATGGCCCAGACAGTCCGTCCAATTTTCCACCATCTGCTGGGCCTGCACTTACGCACCACAGAAAGGTCACCGTCAGCTCTGCTTGACTCGTAAAAATTCAAATGACACTGTGAGAAACCACCATGATTGTTGCCATCACCAACAACACCTGATGAGGCCAGATCCTCTCAATGTGTGTGCAAAACTGGCCATGGAAATGGCATCCGGCCAATCGGGTTAGTGCTGTATCAGCTGATTCCACTGCACACAGGGATGATGTAAAAACACAGACAGGCCAAAAGAAGCCGAGACGAAGCCAGAACAGGACGTCTGGTGTCTGGTCCACTGTAAAAAGAGGTTTTCACACAGCTCTGACAGGGAGAGTGGTACAATTGCTTTATTCAAAGAGCTTGCGTATCTCTAAATAACATCAGCGGTGTGCAGATGGGTCCCTGCGTCTCGCTACAATGGGATGGTTCAGCCTTGCCTTCACTTCAACAACACGCTAGGGTTGTGATATGAGAAGATTAGCACAGCTGCCTTCACCTGACCGATGCATTAATTAGCTTCCTTTCATCTCTTTCTATATAAAGACTTTTACCTTTAGAAATAAATAAATGTGTGTACACCAGCTATTGGGTTGTTTTGACCCAACTATTGGGTTGTTTTAACCCAGCGGTTGGGTTCAAAACAACCCAACCGCTGGGTCAAAACAACCCAATAGCTGGGTTTGTCCCTTTTTAACCCAGCGCTGGGTTATATTTAACCCAGCATTTTTTAGAGTGTATGTATGTGTGTACAGTATGTGTAATATATATATGTGTGTATAAATATATTAATAATCCTTAACATTAATATGAAAAAGGTTTTGTACACTATTCAAAAAGACAAACTACTATTAGCATTAATATGAAAAAGTTTTTGCACTGAGCTAAAAAGAAGAAAAAGCAAAGCTTATGATACCATTGTTGTCAAATTTTATTGCTGATCTGAAACATGTTGTTGAAAGTAATTTTGCCAAACAAAAGAGATTTAAGTTTTTCTATATTAAAATAAAGAGCTGTACTATGCAGTGTTATTTTAGTGTTATGTACTGTATATACTATACCCTATAATATGTATGAATATTTTGAATTAGGTTTTATTTTTATATGTTCAGTTTTCATTGTAATTCTTGTTTTAATAATTTTGTTCAGTAATTTTAAATAGCTTTTGTTTTATTTATTTTATTTCAGTTTTATTAATTGTAGTTTGTCAATTTTAACTTAATTTAGTTTAGTTGTTTTTGGAACAGTGTCTTAAGTTTAAGACTTTCAAAAATACTTTTCATATATATATATATATGAAGAGTTTATTTGCAAAAACGGATAACTCAAATTTTTTTAATGTTCAAAAATAATGTCTTTTATTGTTATCATGTTTTTATTGTGTTAGTTAGCTGTATTTTTGTAGTTATTTTTTACCTAATCAAAATAACCCAACTGCAGTTTAACTGAGATTAATCGGAATGCACAATGCAAAAACGTGATTTTTGAAAATTGTTAAAAATGGAGTTATCTGTTTTTGCAAATGAACACTTCGGGCCCTATCATACACCCGGCGCAATGTGGCGGCAGTCGCAACGCAAGTGTTTTTTGCTAGTTTCAGCCCAACGCAGTACTCATTTTCCCATCCTGCGCCGCGTTGTTTAAATAGAAAATGCATTTGTGCCCAATTGTGCGCCCATGGGCGCGTTGGTCTGAAAAACTAGGTGTGTTCAGGCGCATTGCTGGCGCGTTGCTATTTTGAGGCAACTGAAATAGACTGCGCCATTGACCAACA
>NW_015554107.1:161531-179731 GCF_001515605.1 Sinocyclocheilus anshuiensis | reverse complement strand
GCACGAGCAGCTCCGTTTCATCTCTGGAGACGCGTTCTGTCTTTGCGCTTGCAAATTCCGCCGTGTAAATAGAAAATCCACCATGGCACGAGCGCAAATGGCTCTTAAAGGGAATGGGAGATGAGACTCTGATTGGTATATATATATATATATATATATATATATATCAAATTTTACCTTTTCAATTACTGAAAATTATGTTTTTAGTTTTAGTTATCAAGACTTGTATGCTAGAAACCATAGAAAATAGCGGCCTGGGAGGAATTACCAAGATGGCCACCGAATAAACTGACTTGCCTTAAAGTGACTTTGGCCTACATGCTGCTGAGGTGAGTCAGGCATTAGCAGTGCTGTCCATGGTCCTAGATCACTCCTAGAGACCCATGAATGACAGCTTTGATTAGATAAAGCCGCTGTCAGTTATCATGTATTGATTTATTTTTTGCATATGTCTCTATTATCGTCATCTGTACATTAGCATGTCGGAGTGGTGGCTTTGTTTAGATGCACATATGTGTTCATTTGTGTGTATCTAAAGGTGGGGGAGGCGCGTGTGTGTTTGTGCGTGTATTTGTGGGTGCGTATGTGTGTGCAAGCATTCGTGTGTCTACGTGTGTAAATGTGAGAGGAGACACAGGGGTGGGCGGGAAGGAAGGAGGGGTGGCTTGTTCTAACGGTTCTTTGAAAGAGATAAATGGCTTACAGATGGCCCAATCAATATATTCAAATGAGACATGTAAAGTAGCCGGGCAGCCGCCGGAGATCAGGCTTGGGCTAGCTGAAAGGAGCACAGCCAAGGAGACCCGAGACTGTCTCTCTCTCTCTCACACTACCTCATGCACGAACACAGACGCAGACCTCACCTGCCCTTTGCCCTGTCCTAACCGCTTTGAACAGCCGTTGATGTTCTCAACGTTAAATTAATTTGGAGTTGTTGTATAGACCCTTGGATGTTATATAGATACATTTACATGTGGTTTACACATTAATAAATCAGCTTTAATATCAACCAATCGTGACCCTGAGAATAAAATCAGGGAATGCTGATTGGTAGATAAAAATAACAAGGAAGTTGAAATAAAAAAAAAATTAAATACATATTTTTATTTATTTATGCCATTCATTTGGTTTTCACAAATATATTCCATAATATGTTAACATTTTTAATAAAATAAAATAATAATATATTTTACATTTTCTGTTGTTTATGGTGTGTGTGTGATACGCGTACAATGAAATTTAGGCTGCTTGTATGCCATTCATTTGTTTTCACGAACAGTGGCTGTATGTTGTTGAGTAATGCACAGAGAGATTAGCTCCGTGTCTGTGGGTGAGCAGGAAAAGGCTATGGCCCCAGGGCAGCCTCCGGGGGAAAAATGTTCCCCTGACACAGATAACATCCAATTCCTCCCCTGTGAAATGCAAAAATCCACCCCGACATCAGCAAAGTGTTTTATCATCCTGTATCAGATCCTGCCTCTCTTATCGTTTTGTTACACACACTTACACGCAAACGTCCACTTCCTCGAAATCAAATTTGTGTAAAAAAAGAGGAAGATCCTGGCAACTGTTCATGTTTTTTTCACACATAAACACATAGGAGACACTGAACAGCATCACGGAGACAAGTGTGGCACTGCTTTTGTTTAGTTGTCATGATATAATAATGCCTTATGGACACTGATACAGAGAAATGAATGCTAGTTTGGTGGTGTCCTTGAGTAACTCTGTTGACATGATGCCTTTTTTAACATCTTTTCACTGCGTCCACTATGACACTGCAGTTAAAGCTGAAAGATTTCCTGCGGTTTGCTTCATATGATAAGAAAAGAGACTCAAAACAAAGTGTAAGATAGCATTAAAGAGATAAATATGATTTTGAGTATCGATTTGAAAAAAAGTACAACTAATAAAGGAATCAGAGCACACATAAATCAGCAGAAAGCTCCACAGTTTTTAACCGAATTGCAAAGTTTATATGGCTGCCGCCATTCATTTAGTAAACATTTGGCAAACTTGATGATGCTTTTAGCTACTAAAGAGTGTAGTATGATCTGTTTAACATTTTATCATGTTTAAATGCTGTTCCAGCAGCTCCGATGGTAAAGGAAGGTGTTTTCAATGCCAAAGTCATGGGTTCGCTTCCCAGGAAAATGCATAAACCAGGGCAATCAGAAAATTGTCACTATATATATTTTTTGGATACATAGATGGATACATTTATATAAATTGTCTTTGCAATACAAAGTCGAGCTGCATTTTTCATTGCTTGCAAATGATTCAAAACATTTGCAGGTTTCATTTTCTACAATAGATTTAAGGCAAATATCTTTTTGTTTTCTGTCTTATAAAGTATCCCGATACTATTTTGGTGTGAGCAATAATTGAAAAGTGTGTGAAAGAGTGTGTGAGTGAACTGTCCGAACAATTCAAACTGAATTGTAAACAAATTCAGAGCATTTTGCAAACCCATTGATCAGATTAGGTCAGAAGGGTCAGTTGTTATGATTCTAAACAGCAGATAGAAAACACTCAGCATGATTACTGAAATATTATCAGAAAAAAATATACAGTAATTCCTGTGGTCAGACATTGATTTAAAAGTACTATTTTACTGGGGCACAGGCACAGCAATATTTCACTGGGGCTCATGTCCCAGTAAAAAAGGGTCTAGCGACGCCCCTGGCATAAACTTAGAAAACATGTACTTGCAAATGCATAAAAGTGAATTAACGCCACAGAATTTCACATTCTTCAAATATGTAAAAAAGTTCACAGATGCTGTCTTGACCTGTTTATTACTATCATTTGATGCAGTATGAATCCATAACCGAACGTGTTAACCTCTATGCATTCTCCAGTGCTGATGGGATGCTGTAGGACGTCTTGGCTCCTGTATGAGAGATTCTCGTCTTGCCCTCTGTCTGCTAACCCAGTAAAAGGGTCCTTGGCCTATTAATTGCCTTGACAGTGATAAAGGAAACAGAGGGGGATGCTATTTGTCTTTAATGCAATACCTCGCATATTACCCAGAGACAAATTGAAAGTGTTTCCTAACATGAGCTGCTCTCATTTTTCTCCTAGCCTTTGAGAAGGTGAAAGAGGTAGGTCATGGGTAGAGACTTGAGGGTGTTTGGGGCCATGACGGAAGGTTTTCGCACCTCATTCTTTCTCGTGTCAGACCTGAATATGTGCATGTTGTACGTACGTGTGAGGCCAGCACCTGTGAGCAGTCAGGGGTCAAATGTCAAGGAGGGGGCAGGCCCTAAGTGTCTACAGGGTGTTGTGGAGGTTCTAGACAAACGGAGGAGAGAAAGGGCTGTTCCTCTGTGTAATGACCATTGTTAATCCTGCCTGCGACACGTGGCCTCTTGTCCAGTCCGCTGTTTTGTGAGTCCGCCTACTCACAAAGATGCTTCACTCAGTTGCTGACCTTGGCTTGCCCTGCCTTACAAAAGCAACAAAGATGAATGCTTATTTGGTGAGCCGCTCGCGCCATTATCTTCCACACTTGTCATTTCCTTGAGTGGCTCATCCTAACATGACCTGCACTGAGTCAGGTCTGCTCTTTCTCTTTATGCATAATGTTCACATCTATAAACTCATTCTGCAATAGAATCGGGCTTGGTTTTACTGGGGTGCTTGATGGTTTTAAGTTCATCAAGTATGTAAAAACGTTTCTTTTTTGCATTACATCCATATTCACTTTTAAATTAGGCCTCAAAATGGCTCCTTTCTTCCTCTTTGAAGTCTTTGCAATCCTTTATTTTTCTTTAAACCTTTTATGTTAGTTGTAACACCCACCCCAAAAGCTGTATGAGAAAATCTGTCTTCAATTGCTCATTCATTTTCATAGGTTTACATTCACTGTTATAGTAAATTGCCATAATAGTCCTGCCATCATAGAATAATTTATAAAGTAATGACTTCATAGAACTGAATTTAAAGTGATTTGTTTAAAAACCCAGGATGGATGGAAACTTGGGAGATTGGTCTTTTTTTTTTATTTTTTACTTCAAACACTAAAGCAAACAATTTTGAGAAGCAAAAAAAAAAAATAGAAAAAGAAATGTTAATTTGTTAATTTTTGTTCATTAGTTAATTTGTTTTGCAACGAGGGTAAAATGTTTTTGTTCATAGTTTGTATCAGATCATTGTTTTATTTCTATTTTAGTGGTCTGACCAATGAGTCCCATGACTAGCTCACAAAATTTCAAAATCACATACATTACATTCAATCACATTCAAGAGTTTGATATTCAATCAGTGCAGATTAAATTGCCCAAGGTAAGACTATCTTCTCTAGTTCTCACATTTCAAGGAAAAAACGAAATACGATTATGCATATGGGCAAATTATACAGAGATGAGGATAGTATTAATATGCTATAATGATTTGACAGGATATACTTACACACCGATTAGCATATCAGCAAGACCAGACAAACATAGAAAGGTAGTGACTGAGAAATGAAAGGGGAACATTGAGAGATAAGAGGCTTCCCCAGTTCTTCCACATGGACACACACACACGCACACACACACACAATCCTTAAATGTAGATCAACAGCGGGGACACTGGGGGGTTGTGTACATTACATGCCACACACTATGTGTTTCCTGACATCTTCAAGAATATGTGAATATAAATTACCAGTTTATTTTATTTTATTTTCTATATTTTTTAATTCAAAAATGAAAAGCAAATTGATTGTAGTGACGATTCCATTGTCTGCAGAACTAATTTCAGGCATTTAAGCATAAGCCTTTAGGTTTTTAAGTTCATGAGAAACAAATGCAGTTTAGTACATCCAAACTTTTGACTGCAGTGAACTAGCTGGATGCTAAATTTGCCCTATACGGAGAGGGCCATCTCTTGTTTATGCAGTATAAAAACTGCAGGAGTGCAGGATTCAGTTTGGCTCTTGTCATTTAAAGGGACTTGTAGATAAAGTGCTGACTGTCTGTGTTGGGCATCTGAGATCTCTGTATCTCCATGTTGTTCTGTGTATAGCAATACGTCTATCTGTCCTCACGCGTGTCATATTGGCTCCCTGCTGTCGATACCCACAGTGTGGTGTCGTCCTGACTAATGCACTTCTGGTTAGTGCATACATCATTGCCAATTGCAATTGCCGTATTGATTATTATCATCACAGGAATCTTAAATCACATAGACTAATATCAGAGGAGAGATGTTAGCAATACTTATTTGCCTGCAGGTGGTCCAGCTCTGTGTGTGTCCTTTTAAATGCAGAAAATATTCTTTTATTACACTTGATTTTTGCTTAAAAAAATTACACAGTCAAAAATGTCTGTAAAAATAGGGCACAATGCTATATATATATATTAATATGAAGGAATTTTCTGTATTGATTTTTCATAGGTGTTTTACCCATATTTTGAATTTCGCATTGCATTGTGTCGTGTTTTAGGATTTAAGGAATAGTTCACCCCAAAATGATATTTTTTTGAAAATTGACTGTAGATGAGTTTATTCATTGCAACAGATTTGGAGAAATGGATAAGTTACTAATCTTCCATCTGTAATATTGCTTTCTTCAGTGAAATTGTTGTCTTATGTGGAACAGGTGAGAAATATGCACAGATCAAGCTCTGTTTATTAGGGAATAAAGTTCTAAACAGCTCTAAACAAATATGTAGGCAGATTTTGAAGTGAGAGGACAACAGGGAATTGACTTTTTCTACTGGAGAAAGCATTATTATAGATTATAGACTTTTATTTTGGCTAGAAGGGACATCTTAAATTTAAAACGCCTTGATGGATTTGTTACTTTCAAACATGTAGCTTTTCACTTCACAAGACATGAATTGATGGATTATTGTGATGTTTTTATCAGCTGTTTGGACTCTCATGACAGCACCCATTCACTGGAAAAGATTAAATGATGAAGAAACAAACTCATCTACATCTTGGATGTCCTGAGGGTGAGAAAATTACCAGCAATTTTTAATTTTGGGGTGAACTGTTCCTTTAAAGGAAATGTCTGTCATTTTAATGGATAATATCCTGGCAGAAAATTACCAGTATCTTTTTTTTTTTCAGCTAGCAGAGTCATTTTTATGTTAAGTTCAGTTTTGCATTTTGTTAACTTGTCACACAAATAAATATCATTAACCATCTCAGGTTTAACAGTTTTGAAGATGAAGCCCCCTATAGAGCTATACAGCTTTCATTTTGCATTGTGAGCTCTTCCACCATTAAGAAGTTACTTGGCAATGCTTAAATCTATGGAGGCTATGTGATTTTGTCAACTGTGACATCCAGCTCGAATGCAAGCTCTGATGCGGCCCCAGAGGATATCAAGCCTCTGACACATGAGTCCGTAATTTTCTGCTTCCACGTGCAGGATGCCATAATAATCAAACTAAAATGACTTTGTAACTACCCCATCTCTTTTGTACGGCTTCACTCATGCCCACTGCCCTAATTGAATCACCACCGAGTCACTGTATCAATTCTAACTTTGGTATTAGGGTTTAATCAGGCATGCCGGGGACCAGCTTGGTGAGGTGAAGGGTGTCCTTTGTGTGGCGCCCATCTGTTTGTGACACAAGGCCCAGTTGGGACTCAGAGGGTGCAGCCAAGACAAAAAAAAAAAAAAAAACAGACAGACACTCTCCTCAATGTCTCAAAGTAGGTGCTAGTACCTTCACCTTCCCCAAATATTCTTCATATATTTCTCATCCAGCCAGACAACCCGAATCTCTTTTGTATAATTTGTGTATTGCCTGATTTTTTCCCCTCTGCTGGCTCCCTGCCTAATATTTTCGCATGGCAGCTCATTGGGTCGGTGATGTAGATATTGCAGTGACTGCTGTTACAGACTAGTTGGGGAGGGCTGCTTTATTTGTCCCTTCAGTTGCAATTGATTGTGACAGTGGTGTTGCCCCCTGCTCCGCCTGTGTGGGAGGAAAAGGATGGGGATTGAAGGAGGGGGTGCCATTTAGGTTGGCTCCAATCCGACTCTCCCATCACTCAGCCAGGGTCACGACCCCACTGTAAACGAGGCTGAATGCTTAGGGTGCACTGTTGATACCTGATTGTGTGGTGAACTAGACTGATCAGCTATGGAGGAAACCATCTCTCACTTGCACTGGGATGCTGAGGACATTAGCTATTTTTCCATGAGCAGTGCTTCCCGCAGAGAGAGCCTGTACTGGCTCAGCAGGTGTACCTGATCACCGCACATGGCCAGCACTCAGAGCGCAAGACTGGAAGAGCACAACCACAACGCAAACAAATGGTGGTACAGGCTGTCAACACAAACTCCCATATGGATAGGGACACTTTATTCATACTAATGTGACCTTCAGTAGTTTATTTGGATTTTTAAACTTGCCAGTTGGGTTTAGTTGGTGGGATTTGGTTGAGTTGTTAAATATATATGATACAAATAAATAAATGATAACAAATAAAAAATTGTATTGTCATATTTTACAGGTTCAACTTATGGTAACACTTTATTTTAAGGACCTATTCTGGCTAATAACTAGTTGCTTATTAGCATGCATATTACTAGCATATTGGCTGTTTATTAGTATTTATAACCCACATATTAATGCCTTATTCTGTATGACCATATTTTAGATCCCTTAATCCTACCCCATAGTTAAACTTAACAGCTACCTTAATAACTATTAATAAGCAGCAAATTAAGAGTTTATTGAGGGAAAAGTTGTAGTTAGTAGTGAATATGTGTTCCCTATTCTAAAGTGTTACTCAGCTTATTAAAGCTTTATGCATCATAAGCTAACAATACTTCGAGGTTAACATTATTTTATACTTACATTAATATATTTTTAATATTTAAGTTAATATATTGTAAGCAAACATGAATTAACAAAGAGAAAACATTGTATTAATAAATTAACATTGAACTACACTACTGTTCAAGGCAGGGGTGCCCAAACTTGGTCCTGGAGGGCCGGTGTCCTGCAGAGTTTAACTCCAACTTGCCTCAACACACCTGCCGGGAAGTTTCTAGCATGCCTAGTAAGAGCTTGATTAACTGGTTCAGGTTTGTTTGATTAGGGTTGGAGCTAAACTCTGCAGGACACCAGCCCTCCAGGACCGAGTTTGGGCACCCCTGGTTCAAGGGTTCAGGCTCAGTGAATGTTTTTGAAAGAAGTCTCTTATGCTCATCAAAGCTGCATTTATTTGATCAAAAATATGGTAAATCAGTAATTGAGAAATATTGTTATAATTTAAAATAACTGTTTTCTATTTGAATATATTTTAAAATGAAATGTATTTCTGTGATGGCAAAGCTGAATTTTCAGCACTCATTATCCAGTCTTCAGTGTCACGATCCTTTAGAAATCATTCTAATATGCTGATTTTGCTGCTCAAGAAACATTTCTTATTATTATCAATGTTCAAAATAGTTGTGCTGCTTAATATTTTTGTGGAAACTCATATATTTTTGTCAGGATTTTTTTGATGAATAGAACGTTTAGAAAAACAGCATTCATTCGAATTAGAAAACATTGTAAATGTAACTATATTTACTGTCACTTGATAAAAACAATAATGAATGATTTTTTTTTTACTAAAAAACAAACTTACCTCAAACATTTCAACAGTAGTGTAGATTAACAAATGCTGTAAAAATATTGATTGTTCATGATACCTAATGCATTAACTAATGTCAACAAATTTAACCTTATTGTTAATTTTCTCCACTGTGAGTTATGCATCAAAATGGTTTTAAGAAGACACATCTCATCTGTCTGGCAGCATAAAGTTGGTAGAGAGTGTTTATCTAAATTGTAGAGTACTGAGCACAGTAGATCTGTACATCAATCCGTAGGATGTTTACACTGGCAAGTCTCGTTCTCATGTTTACACATTCCCTCAAGACAAAAAGCTCTTACCACAGACTGCTGGTAGTTAGTCACAGCTTACTGCCAAGTCTATCGAGGGGTGTGTGGAAAGGTTGGAAATGGTTAGTATAGTGCTTTCCTTTTGAGAAGCACTGGCATGGACTGCCTTGCAGATGGAGAGGATGGGTGGCTGTCACGGCCCCACTCGAGCAGGGGGTGATGTGACCGTGGCTGTGTGCTTGTGTATGTGTGTGTGTGTGTGTCTGTGGGTATCTATGTACGAAGTGGTGAAAGTGTGCTAGAGTGAATCTGAACGGCCCTCTGCGGTCTTCTCCTCAGCCGGGCCCCATATGCCAGCCCACGTTGCCCTCCCGCACCTCCTCCTCCTCCTGGCCTGCCCTCCCTGTCTACACTGGCTGCACAAATTAGCACAATGTGCAGGCAGGACTCCTCAGCTGGCCTCCACACCCCACTTGACATGGGCCTGACCTCTCCAGTGTGTGCCTCTCTGGTCCGGCTGGGCCCTCTCTGGCTGCCTGTCACTCCCACAGCCCACCCCGGTTTTGCCAGCTAAGGGGGCGGGACACAGACTGCCAGGTCTGGGTGAGGAAGTGGGGATAGATGGGAATGTGCAGGGGTGGTGGACTTTTGAGGGAGCCTCTGGGGTTGCCTGGTCAATTAAATTCACATTGTGGATAAATGATTTGCAAATGATATACAAACAAGTAAGTGTCTTTGAGAGATCTTTTCTCATGGCCTATTAACAAGTGAACTAAAAGCAGGGCTCATCTGTCAATGCACTGTAGATAGACACTTACCTCTACAGGATACTGATAAACCAGATTGTCTGTGATACTTAAAGCATCCCCATCTTCCATTGTTTAGATAAACAGTTAGTCCTGCTCCAATCTTACCCTATATATTGAGCTAGAAGTTATTTAATTATAATATGCATTACTATTGTCATATTTGAACCTGAAATATGTTCTATAATATTATTATTATTTGATTGTTGTATTAAGTATAGACACCAGATGTAATTTTTGATATTTTTTTACTAGTGGGTGCAGGACACTATAGTTCATTTATGTAAGTGAGGATAGCAAAATAAAGTAAACTGTGACATATTATACCCAAAAAATCTTCATACAGTGGACAACCAGTAAAACTGATAAAAAATGTGGGACCAAAAATTATTCAGAAACTTTTTGACTGACCATGTTTTGCTTAAGTGTTTTTTCTTTAATTGCTAATGCAAACTTATTACACCACAGACTGAAAGAAATTAAGCATTGCTTGGTAATTGGTTGACCTAAATTGGTATTATCTAATTGTTTACTTAAATTTAACAGCTGAATAATTTTTGGTTGATTGAAATCCATTACAAACCTTTCTATCAAAGTTATCTGACATTATCAAGATGAATTTGTTCTGACACTCTTGAGTTCTTGTTCTTGTCACATTTTCTAAACTATATCGAATAAACTCTTATACTGTGAGAAATGTTGAACGTGTCTGAATAAATTTTGGTTTGACTATCTATCTATCTATCTATCTATCTATCTATCTATCTATCTATCTATCGTTGCTCACTTATAGCCGCCTCTGCCTGTATTTTTACATCAAAAAAATTACAAATGCAACATACTTATGGATTTTTGGAAAATAATTCAAACATGACAAAGTCAGCCAGTCTGAATTGTGCTGATAAAACGTTAGTAGCTTGTGTATTTTTATGTGATGCTGTATCTCTATGATCTGTGAAGCAGACAGAGAGACATGCACACACACACATGGAAACATTCATCAAGCAGACACGCTCCAGTCTTGAGGGCATATGCAGGAGGTTGAGTGCATGTGTCTGTTTGTGCGCATTCATGTGCTTGAATGAAAGGCGTGTAACAGTCCCTCTGCCTGCTCCCTGAGGAGTAGATGATACTAAAGACACTAAACGGGACCCCGGCGGTGAAAGGAGGGAGGAGGGGAGGGGAGCAGCCTTAGCCCTGTGCCATTCTGCTCCTTTACAACTTTACAAAATAGGCTTTTAATTTTGCTGAGCGGCTGGGGCGTGTGTGTCCTGCCTGCATCAATCATCATCATGTGGCTGCAGGCGCAGGGCTGCTCCCCCGGGTCTGCTCTCCTTCTGCAGCCTGGAGCTTGCAACATGCATTCTCTCTCTTTCTTGCTCCTGCTCCGTGGCCTCGACTGCCCACAGCGCCGCTCTGTGTTGTACCGTGGTGGATTCAGCTCCTGCAGGAGAAACAGACTGAGTGTGATCATTTAGAATGCAGGACGGCAGAGGTGACTTCCTCTGTATAACGTCTGCATCCAGCAGATGCCCTGTCTGAGACTCATTCTGTGTTTCACTCCCTCATTCATGATTAGAAATCTCAAGGTTGAGGAAAACAAAGTACAACGTGCCCAAAAGGTAAAATCTGTCATCATCCATTTAAGCAGTACTTCTGTGTACTTTCTTTACAAACCATACAATAGAGAGCATGACAGATTAATGATTATCTTACTGAAAAAGGAAAAGATGGAGGGACTTCTCTCTTAAAACGGTTCAAGAACAAATAAGAGTTGTTTTTTTTATGAAAAATAGTAACATTATCACTCTTTAAGGATTACTGCATTTCCTTGGAATCAGTGTAACAAATGTACATGAGATACAAGTATGCAAATCAGAAAATACTAGAGCAATAGCAACTATAACAGTTGTATACACTGTAACTTAACACATATACTGAGTATAGCAGATGAAACAAACCTTTAAACTGAGAGTATGGCACATCATTCATTGAATGTCAGACATCTTACTGACTTCAGTCCATATTTAGACATCACGCCACTCGTGATCTGAAAGGTCCTGAATCAAGGTAAGGACTCTTGGGTTCACGTGAAGACGGGCTGTGTTGGTCTTCTCCACTTTGGTGCCCTTTTCTGGGTTGATGGAAAAAAAACACCTTGGGAAATAAGAAAACACAATTGTATTGATGAAAAAAACAAACAAGCTTCATTAAAAGCATAAAAAATGTTTCTAATTCAAGCTATTAATAATTACTTTCTTGTCACTTATTTGTTCAAAATTAACAAATATTATTTAATAGGCGAGTACACCATGAATCCATCTCAAAAAGGTGTTTTTGTCTTATCCTGAATCCAAACGGTGAACCTGTAAGTGTTTATATGGGGATTACTTTAGATCGGTTGGGCCGATTCCTGTTGTAGCCCAGTACCTGCGTGATTCATCATATCCATGAACAGAAAGAAGTAGCCCTAACGACAGTGTTCTTCCACAAGAAGTTATTTATTTATCAGTAGAGCCCCCCCCCCCCCACAAAAAACAAAACAAAACATGCATACATGTATATGAAGACTTCAGATGCAAAAACCTCTAAGTCCATCTGACATGTTTTCTTTTAAATTAGCATTTTTTAATCAGGCTCCTATGTTTAGGTTCAGTAATTTCTTTTTAATGACAATAAAAAGGTTAGTAATCAATTATTGAAATGCCTTATTTTCAATTATTCTCAATTTAGTAAATTCATGGGTATTTAACAAACTTTACTGTCTTTTGCTGTAAACCAGTTAAGTCCATGGTGCTTTTTTTTGGCAAAAACCTCCAAGTCCATCTCTTTGAACAAGACAGCTGTAAAATCACTAAAGATGCAACTTGGAAACACTCGAAGCAGATTCAAAATGTATCAGTGAAGAAACTGATCCACACAAACAACATGTCTACACTGGACGAGAACGGTAAAGCGCAAGACAAATTAAGACAATAAAACTCAAAATAAACAGTGATATATTGCATCCAAATGTGTGTGTGTGTGTGTGTGTGTGTGTGTGTGTGTGTGTGTGTGTGTGTTATATAATACACATATATATACTACTGGCATAGATTTTTTTTTTAAAGAATTATACTTACAAGTCATTCTGTGAAGCTCAAAGAAAGATATAAAAAGTCCACATCATATTCCTAAAAAAAAAAAAAAAACCTAAGGACTGGCCAGTTGGCTGGTGTTGGAGGGGTTTTGGGCAACTGGTGAGGCTAGGAATATCTGAAGAGCAATTTGGCCAGCCTGGAAGACCTTATTAAACCAGCAAACCAATTTAGGCTGGTTTAAGCATTTATTTATTTTTTTAGGAAGGTTATTCACTGATAATGTTGTTACCCAAAACTCATGTCTAGACCACGTTCAGAATTTAAAAGCACATGCATGAATCAATGCTGTTTTGGCATTAATGACATGCTATTTTTGCTAGTTATTGTATCTTTTCGATGATACATTTATTGAGTTCTTTGTCCTCTTTAGAGCTTGATATATAAAATAAAAATTATATATATAAATAGATAATAATATAATAATATATATCTAATAGATAGATAGATAGATAGATGATAGAGCTTTTATAGATATAGCAATAGATAACATAAATATCATATAAATATATTTTATTATAAAATACAATAAATCAAAATAATATATATTCTAGATAGATAGATAGATAGATAGATTATATATATTAAAGGGGTCCTATTACGCTTTTTCACTTTTTCAACTTTAGTTAGTCTGTAATGTTACTGTTTGAGCATAAAAAAGATCTGCAAAGCTACAAAGCTCAAAGTCCACTTCAAAAGGAGATATTTTATTTAACAGAAATCACTTTTCAAAAACTACAACGAATGACTTGTTTGGACTACAACGCATATTTTCTGGGATTTGTGACATCACAAATATCGACGAATGGGACGAGACCTGGTTGAGCTGCACTAGAGAAGGCAATGAGTGTTATCACTATGTCGGAGACACGCTAGCTTTCCCAAGGCAGACAAACTTAGAGTGGTTACAATCATCCGGGTTTAAATCGCGCTTAAATTGATTTGATTTTGACGCAATATTTACACTGAAGCCCGCAGGCGGCTATGGTAAGGGGTGAGTGGTGGCAATCACAACACACACTGGCCCAGCTAACCAATCACAGCACATTTCGTATTTCAGAAGGCGGGCCTTCATTTGATACAGGAACTATTCGAGCCGTTCATGCCAGACTGGGGAGAGAGGTGTTGTAATAATGTAAAATATGTGAAAAATAATGTGTTTTTCAAACAACCTAGTATGAGAGCCTGTTCTAGTACACCCCCAAAACAAAATCTTGTTAAAGAACTTTGTAAAAGAGCATAATAGGACCCCTTTAACTGTAATAGTACAGCAAAAGATGTGACAATGTTTGCTATTAAACAGCATGATAAATGATTGATTTTTTTTTTATATCCAAGAAAGTAAAGAAAAGTTGCACTAGATTTGTGCAGTAAGACGTACCTGTACTTTTACCTCATGCTATATAATTCAGTGTCATTGCGGCCTCGCTGTGGCCTCTGGGTGTCAGGGTGACACGAAGCACTGCGCTGCTCTCAAAGGGCAGATGGAGTGGCAGAGGGCACACGCCTCAGGGCATGACCGATCTAGGACACTGGTGAGTAAACACTTCTGTTAGCAAACATAGCCAAAATCACAAAGACACACGTAGTCTGACAAGCTCCATGGCATCATTCACACGTTTCACAAAACGAGACAAGTATAAATGAGAAACAATCTACAGTTATTGTGCTGTTCTCTTCACAACCCCATAAGCAGAACGATTACACAACAGTCTCCGTTTGACACCAAAACAAACACATGAAAATGGGTCGGTGAAGAGCCAAGGATGTAAATCTCTTTAAGTACATCAAATGATCCGTGATGAATCTGTAGGCGTACATACACAACATACGGCGGTACCAGTCGGCGGCTCTAAAGCGAGGGTTTAGTATTAGATTATACGCAAAAATGGGATGTAGCATCTTTCAATAAGCGAGCTAAACACGGAAGGAACTTGGCACAAGTGTAGAACTGATATGATGCCTAATTAGGTTATGAGACTAATCTGTGTAGATTATTTTGAAGCTGTGATTAGCAAACGTATGCCCATATGTTTAGGTGCCTGAGGACGGAGTAATGTAAATGATTAGCCGACAGATTCCAGTCCTTATTTTGGGAAGAAAAGACAAATGGAAATGTGGTGGCACGGGCGACTCCTCCTTCATTTGGACTGGTAACAGTAATTCAGTAACAGCATGAAGTGAACGTCTGATTGCTAGACAATCAGAGCAGTGAAGTGTGTTGCTGGTCATGTTACACATCTCAACTGTACTCACGCTTGACATGGAACAGAGTGTGTCTCTCTTTCCCGTTCTTTCTCGGTCCTTGTCTCTTCTTCTCCTTGTTTCTTTTCTTTGACTTTCCTCCAACACCCCCATCACCCTCCAAACCCACTTTCTCTCTCTCTCTCTCTCTCTTCTCATCTCGACTGCCGGTGGCTCTAATCTGATAAAGTGAGCCGAGAGGTGTGATAAGGGTGAGCCGGGAGCAGCAGGCCCCCCTTGCCAGGCCGTTTAGTATGCATAGACCTCAGCTATCTGCTCCGCTGCACCTTGACTCCCACTGATCAGCCTCTCTGACAACAACCCCCACATTCCCTCCGCCCCCATCCCGCACATGCCCCTAACAGCACCCTCTTGCCCTAGGGGAGAGAGAAAGAGGAGGGCTGGGACACAGGTGGAGGGAGGAGACCCGGTCTGTAGCAGCCCATAACTCAGAAATACCCCTCTTCCACTAAAAGGGTGCTGGAGCCAATGCCCCATCATGTCCACCAAAGAATAAAAAGGGACTGGACCTTCATAATAATTCATATAGGATGGTGAAATCTTATTAGATAGTACGAAAAAAATACAACGTTTAGAAAGGGATCGGACTTGGGTATACTGATTTTGAAGTAGAAAGACAGATTTTTTTTTATTTTTTTTTTATATATATAATTTTTATTTAAAACTTTGAAAAATCTTTTTTTATTTTTACAGTTTAGGTTTAGGTTATACATTTCTGTACTTCTTATATTACTCATATTTCTTCCAGTTATTTAAAATTTCTTAAACATTATGACTTTTTGAGATTGTGATGAACTCATAACATAAGTTTGGGAAATTAAGGTTGTCTTCACCACATCAACATACAAAACTAGATGTTATCAAGTGGATTGGTCCCTTAATATGCAGTGAATCTACATTTCAAACATATATGACACACATTCAGCTGACAAACATGTTTGTTGCTACAGCCACTTTATTTTCCCTGTACATCTGAAGTTACCTTCATTATATAGTTTTATACAATACAGATTGTTTCAGAGCAGCTTCACAGTATGGAAAATAACACAATCAATGATTCAAACTTCTTCAAATATGAGACAAATTCAAATTCTGCTGTAAAACAGCTCTAAAATCACAATAGTGTCATTATTCAGCTTGAATCAGTTGATTCAAATCCAGTTCAATAGCAGTGTCAATGTTAAATGAATGTATTTTATTTGTAAAAATGATTGATTACTGTTTACTTTTTGATATATATATATTTAAATAACCAATGTTACATCAAAGATAGCTTGAGATGAATACAGTGATAGACAATATAGTAAATGTCAGACTCTGTTCCGTGTTTTGTGGTTGTTTTCCTCATGTGCCTTCCTTTCCCATGTTTAATTTGTCCCAGGTGTTTCCCATGATGTTTAATTGCTCCCAGGTGTGTCTCGTCATCCCTCCTCCTGTGTGTATAAATAGTGTTCCCTGTGTGTGCTCCAACGTCCGGTATTGTTTGTGTCTACAGTGCTACGTGTGATTCCCCGTGAAGATGAATAAATTCCCAACGCTGTTCCGGATCGGAATGACATTCCATCATCCCACGGAGCTCCGAGACACCACCGACCTCGACTGGAAGGAGACAGTCATCCGGTGTCTGGAGAGTCTCCGATTCCGATCCGGAACCCGATCCGGAAGTTCCCGAGTCAAGAAAGCCGGCTGTTCCCGAGTCCAGTCAGCCAGCAGTTAAAGTCCCCTGCTCCGCCTTGGCCTCCCGAGTCCCCTGCTCCGCCATTGCACCCGGAACGGGTCCCGTGTCTGTCCTGAGGGACCTCCAGAGTGCCCAACCCCCCCCTCCCCATTGGATGTTATATGGCGTGAGGACACGCCTTCCGGAGGGGGGGTGTTATGTCAGACTCTGTTCCTTGTTTTGTGGTTGTTTTCCTTATGTGCCTTCCTTTCCCATGTTTAATTTGTCCCAGGTGTTTCCCATGATGTTTCATTGCTCCCAGGTGTGTCTCGTCATCCCCTCCTCCTGTGTGTGTATAAATAGTGCTCCCTGTGTGTGCTCCAGTGTCCGGTATTGTTTGTCTACAGTGCTACGTGTGATTCCCCGTGAAGATGAATAAATTCCTTGGTTTCTGTACTCTTGGTCTCCTCGTTCCTTGCTCGGTGTTCCCGCACCGTAGCAGATCGTGACAGTGAAATAGATGTCAACTAAGTTACTTTCAATATTATACTATAGAAAATCCTATTCTTAACCAGTAGTTTTATTTATTTTAAAGTTAAAATATCTAAAAAATAAATAAAGACATTTAATTGAGAAGCAACACTTTATAAAACCTTATCATATGTGGTGATGCACTGTTATGTAGTAATATACTACATGTATCTGTTGCATTTTTTTTGTCTATGAAGTCAGTGACCATGTGGGACTGTTCTAATAAAGGTGTGCAGATCCACTGGTGAAGCTTCAGTTCAAGCCTTATTTTAGGTGGGAAATGGGTGACAGAGTCCATACTGACCTGCTTAAAGTGCATCTCTGTCTTAGTATATCTGTAACACATCAGCATGTTGCACCCTTGTTATCCTCTCACTCTCTTTTTGATTGATTGCTCGACTTCCTTTGTATGTTTGTTACATGTTGGCACAGTTTCCAATCATTTTGCTTTTTTCTCCGTTTCTCTTTCTCCTCTCCTTCCTGTCTCGTCTTCCTCCCACTAGTCCCTGTGCTGCCACTCACCTGGGAGGCGTGCTGCTCAGTGATAATGGCAGTGGGAGAGCCAGAAGCGGCTATCAGCCTCCGGTGATGCTGAAATGGGATTCGGGCTGTGCTCGGGCGGAGGAGGTTATTACGGATCAGGGGGGCCTGGTTTTGGAGCAGAGATGAACTGGGCCGCGGTACGACTAGAACCGCTGCGATGTCTGTTAGCTTTCCTTTCTAACAATGGCAGATAAGACAAAAGTGGTTGTTTGCCGTCTCTCTCTTACACACTGGCCCATTAAAGGTGTGCTGTTATCTGATAAGCCATGAGGGGTGTGATCACCTACACACACAAATACACACCTCAAGTCCCTCATTCAGTGCTCACTTATGACCTCAAACCCGTCTCGCTCGGTCCACGGTGTCCGTACGCTGAAAGAGAGGGAGAAACTGTTATGTGGCTCTGTGCTTTTTT
>NW_015554107.1:158639-161399 GCF_001515605.1 Sinocyclocheilus anshuiensis | reverse complement strand
TATATATATATATATGTGTGTGTGTGTGTGTGATATAAAATGAATAATAGAATAGAATATATATTATTTTGATTTATTGTATTTTATAATTAAATATATATTTATATGATATTTATGTTATCTATTGCTATATCTATTCAGTGCTCACTTATGACCTCAAACCCGTCTCGCTCGGTCCACGGTGTCCGTACGCTGAAAGAGAGGGAGAAACTGTTATGTGGCTCTGTGCTTTTTTTCTGTTGTTTTGTTCCCGTTCAAGTGCTCTCCTAGCTTATTTTCCTTTATTCTTATCGTTTCATCTGGCTGCTAGTCACACATTAATCTAAATTCCAAACAGGGTTCCTCCAGTGGCGTTATCAACTCGCCGTTGATGTGAGCGTTGGCCCAGGAGAGGGGATGCGGGCAAAGGGGGGAAAAACAACACACAGCACAACAAATTGATGTGGATGGGGGAGTGAGTGAGTGAGAGACAGAGAGAGAGAGAGAGAGGGAGTGCTTTCTGGCTTGCATGCTTGACAGTTGTGCCAAGATGCATCATGACTTCAGTACAGGTGTGAGACTTAATCACAGGTATAAAAATTCTCTCAGAAGACTGTCTCTGTATATTTGTTTTAAATGTAATTTGCAGTGCTGTGTAGCCCACTGCAGGTTTGTCTATTAATACATTACACTGCTGTCCACTTTATTGTGATGGAGCAATATCAGAGTTATTGTTTGCACTTACCTGTCACTCAGATTGAAGGATTTTTACCTAAAAGTAAACATAGGTAAATAGATTCACAATAAATTGTAATATTCCTGAAACCCAAATTGTCTGTTGTGACTTTCATTTAAAAAAATTTTTTTTAAAGAAATTGACTACAAAACATATAATAATAATAATAATAATAATAAATCCATCTGTCTATCTGTCTGTCTGTCTGTCGATCCTACACGTTGTTTCAAACCTGTAGGATTTTCTTTATCGTGGGTTTTATTTATTTAGATTTTTTTGTTTGTTTGTTTTTGTCCATACAATGAAAGTAAGCTGGGTCCAGTGTTGTCTTGTACCCCACTGTACTTAATTGTATGGACAAAAACAGTATTAATATCCTATGTTTACAGAATCCTGTCTTCTTTTAAAAGTTATACAGGTTTGCAACAAAACAAGGGTGAGCTAATAATAATAAAATAATAATTTTTGGGGTAATCTACATGTGTTAAAGGAGCACTGAGTCCACAATGTCTGTTCACCATTTTCTTTGGGCTTGCAGAACTGCCTAAAGTCATGACACAGGGGCCTTTGAGAGGTATTACTACACTGAGCAAGTGCACTCACGCTGGGCCGGGGCTAAACCCCCTGTCCTGTCCTGACAAACTGGGCTGATAAAGTCTTCCTGGAGCTGCGTCGCATCCTTAAATTAGTCCCTGCTTGTCTCCCCTCAGGTTCTGGCTCAGGTAGACTCCCAGTGCACTGCCAGAGGGAAGTTCACTGTAATCTACAGATTTAGCAGCAGGGTGCCACACATTCCTCTGCCAGTGCCGTCCTAAGTTGAATAGGATCTCCTCCTTTTCCCTGCATACTACAGCCCTGTGTGTCTGATGTTTCATTTCACACTTGTTTTGCAAAGACAAAACCAATGATTTGACAATTACGTCTATAGAATTAACCCCATTGTTACCACGTCATGTTTGGCTATAAATGTTTGTTTGTTTGTTTGTTTGAATTATTTTCGTTCATTACGTTACCATTTAGGTCAGAGCTGGAATAATTAGGGCTGTACTGAAAACTAATAATGTTATGGATTAATGTGGGAGAACTTGACAGAAGCACATCATTGAGTGGGACAAATCCATTATATAAATTGGCAGACAAAGCACAAGGCAGTCAATACGGATTACAGCTAAGCCTCTCTTCTTTGCCGGCGTTTGGACTGGCATTGATAGGCTCTCACAGGTCTGCAAGCCCACAATCGGGCATGCTGCCACGTCACCCCGAACACCCCCTGCCTCCACCCGCTGGTTCCACCTCATCCCCTCGCCCCCCACCCAAACCCTAAAGCCTGTACCCCAGGCACTGTGCTGGCACAACCTTGGTACGCCGGCGCCAGCTGGGCAAACACTCAAGTCATTGACAAAATAAACACCTTTCAGATAGAAGCAAAACAAGACGACAGTCTGACACAAACAACAGACTAAATAAATCATAAGTGTGATGCTGGGAAGGGAGGAGAAAAACAGGAGGAGGAGAAGAACTCTTCAGAGAGAGATATGTATCATGCAACGTGCACTGACAATATGAAACTAAACTTCATAAAAAGTGTATGAGGATTTAATTTTGTTTTTGGAACAGCAAATTTAACAGTGTTTAATATTACTAGTTGTATGTCTGTTTGTGCTAATCAAGAGTTTTTAAACTTTTTGATGCCCAAGACATATGATCTCCTTGCCAGGCAAGGCAGCTATATTTTTCCAAAATGATTGTCTTCTATTGCCGTTATACTAAAGCAAATAATTTAAATATTATCTGGAAATGTTTTATTATTAAAAAAATATTTTATATTATTATATATAATTTTAATTTTTTTCTCTACATTCTAATTAATGTTAGATCTTAAAATTAAAAATATTTAAATAATTAACATTTGTAATTCGTTTTTAAATGCCCTAATATATATATATATATATATATAGTAAAAAAAAAAAAATCTCCCATATTTGAAAACCCCTGTGTTTATATCCGTAATCACTGGTAAGGGGAAAGGTTTGGGTGAACCATTT
>NW_015554107.1:155305-157577 GCF_001515605.1 Sinocyclocheilus anshuiensis | reverse complement strand
CCCCCCGCTGGTTCCCCCTCATCCCCTCGCCCCCCACCCAAACCCTAAAGCCTGTACCCCAGGCACTGTGCTGGCACAACCTTGGTACGCCGGCGCCAGCTGGGCAAACACTCAAGTCATTGACAAAATAAACACCTTTCAGATAGAAGCAAAACAAGACGACAGTCTGACACAAACAACAGACTAAATAAATCATAAGTGTGATGCTGGGAAGGGAGGAGAAAAACAGGAGGAGGAGAAGAACTCTTCAGAGAGAGATATGTATCATGCAACGTGCACTGACAATATGAAACTAAACTTCATAAAAAGTGTATGAGGATTTAATTTTGTTTTTGGAACAGCAAATTTAACAGTGTTTAATATTACTAGTTGTATGTCTGTTTGTGCTAATCAAGAGTTTTTAAACTTTTTGATGCCCAAGACATATGATCTCCTTGCCAGGCAAGGCAGCTATATTTTTCCAAAATGATTGTCTTCTATTGCCGTTATACTAAAGCAAATAATTTAAATATTATCTGGAAATGTTTTATTATTAAAAAAATATTTTATATTATTATATATAATTTTCATTTTTTTCTCTACATTCTAATTAATGTTAGATCTTAAAATTAAAAATATTTAAATAATTAACATTTGTAATTCGTTTTTAAATGCCCTAATATATATATATATATATATATATATTGTAAAAAAAAAATATTTTTTTTTCCCATATTTGAAAACCCCTGTGTTTATATCCGTAATCACTGGTAAGGGGAAAGGTTTGGGTGACCCATTTAAAATTATGCTGCATGCAGGACAGACAAATCAATTTTCAATCAATTTCTCTTTTATTTTTTTCAATGTAATTTTTTTTTTCTTGTTCCTGCCCCATCTTAATATGCACAGACAACTGTAAGTAAATATTTTGGAGACTGATTTCCCTAAAAAGTGTAATACTGTGACTCTGTTGTGCTATCAGAACATTTCTTTTTGTTCCCAACCAGCAAAATTGGCTCAACCAATAGCATGTTTAATTCAGGACTATCCGTTTAGCCAACCAATGGAAGACCGATTTCAGTAAACAATTATTTAATTCATTTATTATTATTTACATTTTATTTATGTGATTATTATTTCAATTCCACTTAGAAATCTTAACCTCTAAATCTAAAAATATTAGTGTCAAGTGCCACACACAATCCATTGCCTCTCCTACTGTCTGGCCATGTTAGCAGTAAACACATGTTTACAGCAAATAAAGGCAATTAATCCAATAATGGAAGAATGCAGCAATCCCCCACTTTGTGGGATGAGAAAGGAGGGGAAAATGATTTGAGTCAAGGCGGGTGGAGATTTTTATTCATTTTATTCATCCCTCATTCATTCAAGCTTGTTTTATAATTCTTTAATTTTTATGTTAATAGCCATTGGTAGCTGAATGAGACCATTTTGATGACATATCTCCAGTCTCGATCCATGGCCAGCTTAGCGGCTGATGAAAATAGCGGCGAAATCCAGAGAATAATGGGGCTCGGGAGGATTTTGTGCAGCTGAGGCTTTGCATTCAAATGTGTGGCCATCTCAGCAGAGGCCCTGTGCCGCTTTATCATGTCTTTACAGCCAGCAGCTTGTTTATGAATAAAAAATGTGGCATGAAACCAGAGGAGTGAGTTGTCTTTGTTTTGTCAAGTGTGCTGAGACAAAATGCTTCCCGCTCTCCTCGCTCTCTCCGTTTCTCTCTCTCTCCATCTCGAGGGACCTGCAGGGGCAGCTGAACCCCTAGCCCCCTACCTGACGAACTGTTGCCATGGGAATTGCTATCCCTTGGTGATCCTTTGATGCTGCCCACCCAACCCCAATCTCACAAACAAACCCCGCTGCACACTCCGAACAAGGGTGCGCTGAACGCAGCCCCGACGCCAAATGCAAGCAGACACCATCCTTAAGCTCACCCACCCTAGCATTTTCTGCTCACTGCAACAAGTTCTGTTAAATATTAATGATGTGTGACTACAGGAGGGTTTGCACCCTCTCACATCCCTCCCACCCCCTCTGTCTCCCTGAGCCTTTGTTTTGGGACTTCTGCCCTCCTGCCCAGCCTTTAAAGTAAAAGCAGGGCTGAGATGACAGGCAGATGGCTTTTGGTGGATTTATTAGACCTCAGCAGTTGTCTTTAAAGTCAGCAGTGAAGGGAGCACAGAACACTGGTTCAACTCTATATGAAGAACATTGTTCACACACACACATTAAGTTTACACTTCTACCATAAAACCTCCATTATATATATATA
>NW_015554107.1:154739-155082 GCF_001515605.1 Sinocyclocheilus anshuiensis | reverse complement strand
GTGTATATATATATATATATATATATATATATATATGGGTCACAGGTGTATTAGCGTATTATTTCCCATTACAGGCACGGTTAGTTCTGCACAGGCTAGTTCCACACAGAAGGCTATGTGTGTGTCTGGGGCTAAGATGATTAGCAGGCTCAGTGATTTAGGCAGGCTGGTATGTAAGATGCTGCCCCAGGACATGCAGGGAGGCTGAGGGGGCAGGTGGGTGGCTGGCTGGCTGTCTTGGTGTTACCTGGGTGGCGCAGCGTGTGGGCCGGGCTAAGCCCCAGCTCTCCTTGCCTGAATGGACCGCTATAGCTGTGCCAGCCTTACTACCCTGTTCGATGCC
>NW_015554107.1:149196-154426 GCF_001515605.1 Sinocyclocheilus anshuiensis | reverse complement strand
CCCTACTGGGCACCGTCGGCCTCTGCCACCATGCCTCAGCGCTCAAGGCTGCTAGCGCACGCGCCGCTGTGTGAGCACGAACACCGCGTTGCTGTCTGTCTGTGCATCTCTCTGTCTTCTTGAGGCAAGTGTGCTTGTCAAAAGGCAAAGTTATTCAGAAGATGACACTGTGCGTCGCTTGTTGTTGTTTGTCATGTGCCCTACACTTTAGACACTGAAGGAGAAAGGAATGGAGAGTGTTGCTGATGCCAGTGTGTGCCCAGACACCTGCTAGGCGCCTGTTTTCATGTGTTTGTGTCAATGTCAGCTCAGGACTCCAGGTCTCTGACACAGGTTACCGGCCCAGCAGGACAAGCGCCTCTTCTTGCTCGATCTCTCGCCCGACTGGGAATCACCTGCCCTTGCCAGCCAAATCACTGACGTATTAAAACCCTCCAACAGTCTGCCTGTCCATATGTCCACTGTCCACATTAACTCAAACATTCAGTCTAAAAGCACCAGAATAAGTTACTTCAGGCATCGTTTGGATATTTGAACTGAATTGACTCAACACTAAAATGACTTGATCTGAATACTGACCGGATTGTTGAATTAGTCTAATATTTGAGGTTGATTCTGTTACTTTCTTGTTTATAACTCTGAAGCTGCTCTTTAACAATCTGTATGTCACAGGTATTTTGTGTTCTGCGTTCCATTGAATTTAGGACTAATGTTTTGAAGATTTCATGAACTTTTAGTTTGAATTTTTTCTCTTCCTGGGTATTATTTCTGTTCATTTGTCCCCTTGGTTATTCATGATGTTCACTTGTTCCTTGTTTAGTTTGTCATTTAGTCTGTATAGCCCTCTGTTTCAGTGTTATTTGTCCATTCCCATCCATATAAAGTTTGTAAAGCTGTTCTCCTGTGCACCCATGTTGTTGTTGTTTTTTTCACTTTAGAAAATAAAAATTCTGTCAACATTTAGTCACCTTCCACTTTTTTCCTTCAGCTGTTGAACACAAAAGAAGATATTTTGAAGAATGTTGGTAACCAAACAGTTGATAGTAGCCATTGACTTCCATAGTAGTTTTCTCCATACTATAGAAGTCAATGGCTACCGTCAATTCTTTGACTACCAACATTCTTCAAAATATCTTCTTTTGTGTTCAACAGCTGAAAGAAACTCATATTGGTTTGGAAGAAGTGGAGGGTGAGTAAATTGAAGAAGATAAACACAAAAGAAGACATTTTGAAGAACGTTGGTAACCAAACAGTTACAGTTTTTTACGATTGCTTACACACTAAAATTCAAAATATTGTTTTTATAAAGTTGTGTATAGTTTTGACAAAAGTGTTCCATTTTGCAAATGATCTGAAGTGTTGTGCTACTTTGGTGTAGGGTTGTGTTAATCGGGTGTAGTGTTTTGACAAACCGGGCCCTGTTTTCAAAATTGTGCTTAAGCAATCGTAAAAAACTGTAATAGTAGCCATTGACTTCCATAGTATTTTTCTTCATACTATAGAAGTCAATGGATATCGTCAACTGTTTGCCTACCAAAATCCTTCACAATATCTTCTTTTGTGTTTAACAGCTAAAGGAAACTCATACGGGAAGTTGTGGGGAAATCGATGGGGAAGTTGTGGCCTAATGGTTAGAGAGTCGGACTCGTAACCCAAAGGTTGCGGGTTCAAGTCTCGTACCGGCAGGGATTGTAGGTGAGGGGAGTGAATGTACTCCCCTCCTCTTCCACCTTCAATACCATGACTGAGGTGCCCTTGAGCAAGGCACCGAACCCCCAACTGCTCCCCGGGTGCTGCAGCGTAAATGGCTGCCCACTGCTCCAGGTGTGTGTTCACGGTGTGTGTGTGTGTGTGTGTTCACTGCTGTGTGTGTGCACTTTGGATGGGATAAATGCACAGCACTAATTCTACATGACACTAATGACCACATGACATGTCACTTCACTGCAGGTTTGGTACAACTTCAGGATGAGTAAAAGATGACAGAATTTTCATTTTGGGTGGTCCCTTTAATAAATATAACACTTGCGAACAGATCCTTCCCTCATCTCTCCTTGGCTGCACATGAAACTGTAGTGTATAAATCACTATTTAAATAAAGGTGACTAGACCTGACTATTTGCAGGGTTGCAAATGTCTGAATGTCCGATACTTGCATGAGTATCAACGCACATTACTCTCTCATAGTTCAGCCTTTGTTCTAGGCTTTCCAAAAAATACTTTTGCTATCACTCACTTTCTCTTTATTTCTTCTCTCTCAACTTCTTATATTCATTCCAACTCTCACTGTCCATACATACAGTGGCTCGCAGCTCCACCTCTCTCTCTCTCTCTCTCTCTCTCTCGCTCTTTCTGTCTCTGTCCCCTCCCTATCTGCCGGACTCAGCAGCAGCTCCTATAATCTCTTGCGCTCCGGCGGTGCAGCACACGCTGGCCCCTCATGGGCCTACAGATGCCCTCTGTCCATGGGAGCACTTCCTGCGCAGGTGTGCAACGGGGCAGGGGCGGCACTAGACAACATGCATCCGTGCCAGTCTGAGCATCCCCATTCGTCACCCAAAGCCACCCAAACAGCACTGGTCCAGATGCCGTTTCGGATGCGTCTCATCCTGAAGCACGTATCTGACTCGATCGAATTTTGATAGTTGTACTTTTTCTCGTGGCTGGCATCTCTTAATCAATGTTAATTGGCTCCAATTAACATATGTTAATTAATGATATTTACCTCAAATTAAAGGTATGAATGGTCCCAGAGGGTTTCCTGTTCATCCAATTAGAACCAATTAGCTGCAATTAACACGTGTAAATGAGATGCTATTGAGTCCAAAACAAACAGTGTGTAGCCTGCGCGATTCCCATGCAGTTTAACCTGAGCTGTGTGTGTGTGAGTATCTCATCACAGACACACACACACAAACTCTGTTGAACACACACATATACAAGCTCTGTGGGGCAATTTGGCAGGTCCATGGCCAGGATTTCAAGCTTAGCCATCTGACACTTCTAAGCAGACTGCATTTATAAGCATGTCATGCGAGGTGGTGTTATTTAAAATACTGTTATCAAAAGAATAGTTCACCCAAAAGTGAAAAAATACTGAAAATTAACCCTCAGGTCATCCGGGATGTAAGTGAGTTGGAATAGATTTACAGAAATTTAATAATCCATCAATGAATGACTTGTGAAATGAAAAGCTGTGTGTTTGTAAGAAACAAATCCATCATTAAGGGATTTTAACTTTAAACCTTCGCTTCTGGCCAAAATACGAGTCCATAATCCATTCCCTGTTGTCCTCTCACATCAAAATCAACTGACATTTTTGTTTAGAACTGTTTTGTTTTATAAACAGTGCTTGATCTGTGCACATTTCTCTCCTGATTCAGACGAGATGATATTTTCACTGTAGAAAGCAATATTTCAGATAGAGGACTCATATTTTGGTCAGAAGCAACAGTCTTAAATTAAAAACGCTTCACAGGATATTAATTGTTGGACTGGAGTCATTTCGATTACTTATGTATTATTGTGTATTATTGTGAAGTTTTTATCAGCTGTTTAAACTCTCATTCTGACGGCACCCATTCACTGCAGAGGATCCATTGGTATATATAAGATGATCATTCAAAATCGGGAGCTTTTGTTAATATAAGAATTTTTTTGTGTGTGTAAAAAGAGCTTGTTTATAGACAGCTATTGATTCAACAAGAGAAAATAGTGTGAAATACATTAGGATTTTAATGCGGTGTAAACAGGCAGCAATAGCCAAATGAACATAATACAGAGCAGCAGTAATGTAAAAAAAAAAAACTTATTTTATGGCAAAATAAATGTGCCGTGGGTATTCCAGACTGGTCTCTTTTAGCCAGCTATACCATTTACTTTAGAAAATTACATATTTTCCAAAACCAAACACTGAATTCTTTACCTGGGTATTAAGACTCAAGGGAAGCCATTTTTCATGCCTCTTTTCAGTTCATTATACCAGCAGCAGAACCAAGGTAGCAATAACCATGCAAAGTTGACATCAATAACTTCCATACACCCTCTATCTGAATAGATGCAGATTATTTCACGTTGGGCTTGAATAAGCGTGCGAGCCTTTTGAAATCGACATCGAGAGCAGACTCTAATCTGAGTTTGCAGTTTATGGAGAGTGTTGACAGCAATCTCCCCCAGCGCGGTGTGGTTGTGTTGCATTAGTCTCCAGGTTTTACAGTGGAAATGGAGAACGCCTCCGATACTTACCATTGTAACAATCGGGGGTTTCTGAGCTTTGCGATGGTGGGGAAGAAGCCGCTTTGTTCGGTGATAAGAGCGGAGGGGAAATATGAGCAGAAAAGGCGATCCAAAGGGCTGAACAAATCTGGGAGCAGTATTATGGGATGGTAAACACGTCTGCAGCTAAGAGGGAGCGGATTTGCTGTTTCTTATTTTGGGGACGTGCTGTATTTGGAGAGGAGCACAAAAGGTGGAAGGGCATCAAGGGTGGGAGGGATCAGGGGGTGTGTCTTGTTGGAAAACGTGCAAAAAAACCAAAGGGGTAAAGCAAGAATCAAAGGACAAGAGAGGAAAATGTCCCACTGTAATACTTAACTTACGCACATGCAAATAAAACAGCTTATCGGTGTTCCCCATATCTTTACACTGTCCTCATGACTTTTCCCATTTAATTCTCTGTTCTACTGGCAGTGTTCATGCACAGGACCGGTGTCTGGTGTGGATTGATATAACTCATTTTGCATTGGAATTCATAGAAATAATTTGCCATTTTTAAAGATTTTTATTATATAAAGCCTTAAGCGAAGGCCTGTTCACACCAAGAACAATAACTATAAAGATAACTATAACGACGACTAGTTTGACATCCATAACAATGCACAATCGTGTTATATGTATTATAAGTACACACTGCAGTTGTCAATTGTCGCTTTAAATGTTCAAGAAAGCAGGTTGGATTCTGACTGTCAAAATTTTTAACATTATCAGCTGGGGGAAAAAATCTGAAAGTGTTTCCAGTGATATTGTTCCTCTGTGCTGTTATAGTTGTGGTGCTATTTTTTGTACATTTAGATACATTTTTAAAAGTATATATTTATCATTATCATTATCGTCCTTAGAGTGAATGAGCCTTTAATGCCAATTTGAATGTACTAAAAATAAAATGGTTTAAAAAAAAAATTGTACTAAAAATAAATGTTAATTTTTTTGGTGTGTGTGTGTGTGTGTGTGT
>NW_015554107.1:124284-149129 GCF_001515605.1 Sinocyclocheilus anshuiensis | reverse complement strand
TGTGTGTGTGTGTGTGTGTGTGTGTGTGTGTGTGTGTGTGTGTGTGTGTGTGTGTGTGTGTGTGCAAATAAAAAATTCAATTTTAATTTAGTACAATTTATTTGTGAAATAAGAAACCTATGAGTAAACACACAGTGGGAAAAACACACTAAAATCAATTTTTTTGTGAGAAATGTTATATTTATTGAAATTTGCATAGTCAAATAATTTTAAAATTGAAACTTAAATGCATGTGGATGCACCATTTTGTCAGTTTTTGCTCTGTAACGGCATCTGTGCACAGCACCATAAATCCACATATATTTTTCTCTCATTGCATTGTTCAATTCTACCGTAATATTTCGCCAGCTCTCTGGTAATCATTAAAACCATGCATGTCAATCCGCTCACACTGTTTATTTACAGTCAAATCCATTTCTGTTGCTGATCCATGGAAGATCCAAGGAGAAGTATATAAGCTGTTTAAATGGGGAAAATCTTGGAAACACTGTACAATATCAGATTGGTGCTCACATGTTTTTTGTGCATTAATTCTTCTCTCCATCTCTTACTCTGAGCAGTGAAGGTCTTCGGGGGCTTTTCTGTGTGTGCAAAGCTGTCCCGGCGTTAATATTTTCAGTGTCTCAAGCTTACAGAGAGTGAACTCTCACCCCTCCCCACTGCTGCCGCACAGAGATAAAACTTTCCACTTCCCTTTTTTTTCAGCAGAGAATTACAAGAAGAAGTCGATAACACCGCCACAATCAGCTTTTACACAGAGGATTGGGCTCAGGTGAATAGCATGGGACTTCTCTCTAGGCTGACAAACAGACAGGACCATACAACACACCTGTGGGACTCGGGAAGACCACTTCATCCCATTGTGAACATGACCAATGAAAAGAAATATCCTATCAAGCAGGCTTTTGTCTGTGCGATGCTACAGGAGAGTGGTATTTGTCTGGCTCTCTCATCACAGTGAAACTAGCTCAATTACATTATCTTCTGCTAAAGGTAGTTCCAGGGCATTCTGTTGGCAATCAATCAATCAATCTTTCAGTGTGTATCTTGATGTTCTTTCCCAGGTCTGGAATCTCTGACAGCACAGAATGCCACAACCAATCTTCAATCTGTTCCATGTGCATGGACAAGAGTAGAACATTGAAGTACTAACATAGGACAGCTACAAGTTCTTGAAATCAGTTTATTTACAAATGTAAAAGTTTATTTGATTTGATAAATAATAATGAAATAAAATAATACAAACAATAAAATTATTTTAATTAAATTAATAAAAAAACATTAAGTTATGTAATAAGCATAATTAATAACATTACAGTCGTTATTTAATTGAACATTGTCATTAATTCTCATCCAGTTGGATTTTTTTCTTTTCTTTTCTTTTCTTTTCTTTTCTTTTCTTTTCTTATTATTATTTTAAAATCTAGCCACTATATCTGAAGCACTACTATACTACAAAACAATTAAAAATTATAAATGAATTTTAAAACGACATGTTATCAATATAGGAATTCTCTCTCTTTTTTGGTAATTTTTTATGTATTTATTTTTCCCCTAAAAATCTGGCCAACTGCAGCAGGGTCCCAGCTGGTCTAGGAAACACTACTGTAATACAAAATAAATATTTAATTCATAAATTAATTTAAAAAGCAGTAAGGCATGTAATAATCAATATAGTAATGACCATACTTCATTACATAACATTCATTACTTAACTGAACATTGTCAGATTTTTTAATTTTTTTATTTATTTGTTTCCAATAAATATCTGCTCAACTTCAACAGGATTACTGGTAGTCTAAGAATCACTATTTTTATAGTGAACACTATAAAGAGGAAATCCAGTATATTTACAGATGATTTCTATCATTTAAGTTCAAGTGTAGTCCTTGGATATTTGACGATAAACAAAAGATATTCAAGATCAAAAGCATATTAAATATATTGAGCTGTGGTTGATTAAACAAGCACAATTCATTCAAACACAGATGTATTTTTTATGCATGCAATTCATATGTTGCACTAAAAGGTAACCACAATTGATTTGTGCCCCAGTGTGTTGGACAGAGGTTGATTCATTGAGCCTCTCCCTTTTGTTGAAACACCCTTAAAACTCTGCAACCGTCTGTCTATCTATCTTTAACAGATATATAGTTATCTAGAAATGGAGTGTGTAGGTGAGATTTATGTTCAGTGTAATGCATACACTTGCTGGTCGGCCTAATCGGCATTTCGTGAGGCCGGTCAGGAAGCGGGAGAAACAGTGAACCTGTGATGCTCTGATAGGGGATTCCTGCAGGCCTGATTAGATCTAGGGCATGTTTGTCTTCCAGTAACAGGAATTACATGATTTGTAAGGGGGACTGGCTTCCAGCAGCATTTGAGTATTAATTCCCACCCACAGCCAGAGGAGAAAGCGGGGAATACATATTAAAGAGCCGGGATCTTTCACACCACAAGAGCAGTCAATAAGACACTATATACTGTGAGGGTCTGATGCCTGATGCATAGATCTCCAGAAGGCGAATGGGGAAATGCTGAGCATGGCAGATATAGTTTCTCATATTCAAATATGTAATAAATTATTCCAGATTTTTCCTGTCAGACTGAAATTTAGTTTTTATTTTTTTTACCTGGTATATGCTGGGGCACTGACATGTACACTAGGGCATTCACGTAATACATTTAATATATATAATGTATATACACAATGTGTGTGTGTGTGTGTGTGTGTGTGTGTGTATATATATATATATATATATATATATGGATCTCAGAAAAGATGGATTTCAAAATCATACAGTCACTGCTGGAAAGGGTTCAAATATGCAAAAGATGCTGGAAAACCAACGAATGTGCAGGAGCTGAAGGATTTTTCAGAAGAACAACAGGCAGTTGAACTGTTCAGGACAAACAAGAGACTCATGAACAACTATCTCAAAACATAAAAACAGTCATGGACCATCCAGGAAATGACACACAGTATTAAGATTTAAAGGGCCTCAGTGTGAAAAGATGGATCTCAAAATCATACAGTCACTGCTGGAAAGGGTTCAAATATGCAAAAGATGCTGGAAATTCAAACAATATGTGGGATTTTTCGGAAGAACGGTGAGCAGTTTAACAGTTCAGGACCAACAAGGGACTCATGAACAACCATCACAAAACAAAAAAGCTTATGTAAACTTTTGAATGGGGTAATTTTTATGAATTCAGCCATCATTTTGTCTTGTGGACTACATATAAACATCTTTTACATAAAATATATTGTTCAGGACATTACTAAATGAAACATTTTGAATGTTTTTGTAAGATTTCCCTACATACATTATATATATTCTCAATTTTTTTTATAATTATATTCTAATTTGTAATAAATTATTCTTGGTTGAAAACTGAAAGTGTGATTTTCAGCCTGGTCTATATATACATGTAAATCTGCTTTTTTTTTCTTCAGTATTTTAATATCATTCTATTTGATATTATATAATGCTTCGTTTTGTATATATTTATTTGCTTTTATTAAATTTTTTTCCAGAGGACTGTAATTTGTAATTTATGTGAAGCCTATTTATCAAGTTACGTATAGCCATGGCCCTGACTGCCTGTCACTATGCCAGTGTGCTAATTTACAGCCAGCAACCCCCCTATCCCGTCCTGCCTTGCCAGCCAGCAACTCAAGGGTGTGAAGATGCCAACAGCATGCTCCGCTAAAGACAAATCATCCTCAGTCTCTCATAAAATACCCAGAGGTCATGACCTCTTCACCTTTTCAACCCATCACTCCCCGTTCCTACAGCCCTGCCTCCCGCCATGCCTACCTGATGGCCCACTCAGGCACAGACACACAAGAGGAAAAACAGCTCCAAACAAGGTAACGGTCTCATCTGAGCTCATCGTACAGAGAAAACTATTTGCATGCCCACCCTCTGTTTCAGCTCTCCAGACACAGCAGGAGGAATATGAAAGTCTGTAGTCTGTGAGTAAAGTAGCCGAGATATCTCACCAAACGTACAGTGAGGAACTGCTGGAGTACAGTGGAGCAGCACCTCATTCAACTAATGGCCCTGGAACAACAGGAGGGCCCGCAGCAAAAATGGGTTTGTCTGGCATTCGGCATTCTAACCAGTTTCTTGGCTTTTGTTGTCTGCTGAAAATGAGAATATTTTCTTTTCGGTGCAGCATGCAGTATTTTTTTTCTCTGTGTGAGCAGTTCAGTTCAACTTTTGTCCCTTTCAAATGGGAATGGTTTTGAAAGTCTTGGTTTTGAGAGGCCAATGTCATCATCTAACAATAATTTTCTTTATCAGTGCATGGTACTAGTTTGCTTTATACAGTATCAAAGCCAAGATGAGTAAAACATACTGGAAATCCAGAAAGCTCCTCTTTTTTGAGGTTGGCATTTGCTAAAAAGTTAGCAAAATATGTCTTGAACTGATACCTGACAGAACATGAGTAGATGGACACAGAAATGATGGCGGATAGTATACACTACAAGCTCACTGTTTGTGACTGGGATAGCCACAGCCAATGCATATAATCCACTCCCTGAAATAAACTGTCCAATTAAAATAAAATGTTGCCCATGTAACGAATTGAAAACGCTGCATAATTTGGAGGGGATCCCAAGTAGGATAAGAGGCTGGTGCAAAATGAGATTATTAGCAGTGCGATATATAATTTATTCACAATCTCATAAAACAAAGCATCCTCAATGAAACTCAAAAGCATGCTTATTGTTTATATTCAAGTCCTAACCATAAATTACTACCTTATATTTCTATTTAAAACTACCTGATCTCATGAAAGTGCGTATCAATAGCAGGAGTTTATGTTTCGATTTGGCGTACTATTTATACGCAGAAATGGACCTTGGCGTGCATATGATACGCAATGGGTAGGATTAGGGTTGTGGGGTAGATGCGTATTATATGCACGCGAAAACTGTGTATTATACGCACATCAAACACGTGCGTTACATATGCACGCCAAATTCCATTTCTGCGTATCAATAGCACGATTTTCTGTTTGTATTTGGCTACTATTTATAGCATTTTCATGAGACCAGGCTCATTTAAAACCAGCGTTGCTGTGGTGGTAATGACTAACAGCGCGGAGATTCGGAGTATGGCGAGGAATCCCTTTATAAATCTCCTTAACTATTACTATAACTATCACTGGTCGTATAGGTTTAAAAATGGCACTGTAGGCACATGTATCTGGACTAGTCGAGAACATCACGTATTTATATGCTCGTGTTCAGTCGCGCGCTCGGCTTTCACCGGCCCTAAATCCCGACAGCGCCTGCTGACGTGAGGCATGCTGGGGTGAGTGCGTTTTGCCTATGCATTAGCCATCCATTTCGTCTGTCTGACACCTCTCCGACATAAACCCGTACGGCGGAGGTAAAATATCTCTCTCCTGGCGAAAATAAAGCTTTGTCTCCCTCCTGATCTATAGGATATAAAATAAAGCCATGGCTTTGGTGGTGGCTTTACCTTATGCAGGGCTTGCTTTTTGTGCACACAAAGGCAATGAAGATGAATGAGGAGGGATTGCCGGGGCCTTGTCTCCCGTGGTCCTTTAGGATCACCCCCCTTTTCCTGTGTTCACTGCAGACTCTCGGAGAAGTTAGTCAGGCAGCTTTATTATTGATCCATGGCAGTCGATTGCCATGAGAAGGGATGTGTCCGGTCTGTCCGTATTTTTTGGTTTCTGAGCTTGGATTACATCGATTAGCACCGTTTACATTTTTTGTCAATTTAAAGGCTATAGGTAGGCCTATTCTTTGCGTTTCAAGTGGTTTGTTATATTTTCTGCTAGTCACACTAATGAAGTTCTTCATCTCTTCTGCACGTTTCCTAAAAACATCTTGGTCTATCACGTGAAATCGTTCGTATACAAACGAGCGCTTCAGATCACAAGTATCTACAAGGATGTCCCTGTGGCTCAGTGGTAGAGCATTGCGTCAGCAGCGCAAAATTTCGTCTGTCTGACACCTCTCCGACATAAACCCGTACGGCGGAGGTAAAATATCTCTCTCCTGGCGAAAATAAAGCTTTGTCTCCCTCCTGATCTATAGGATATAAAATAAAGCCATGGCTTTGGTGGTGGCTTTACCTTATGCAGGGCTTGCTTTTTGTGCACACAAAGGCAATGAAGATGAATGAGGAGGGATTGCCGGGGCCTTGTCTCCCGTGGTCCTTTAGGATCACCCCCCTTTTCCTGTGTTCACTGCAGACTCTCGGAGAAGTTAGTCAGGCAGCTTTATTATTGATCCATGGCAGTCGATTGCCATGAGAAGGGATGTGTCCGGTCTGTCCGTATTTTTTGGTTTCTGAGCTTGGATTACATCGATTAGCACCGTTTACATTTTTTGTCAATTTAAAGGCTATAGGTAGGCCTATTCTTTGCGTTTCAAGTGGTTTGTTATATTTTCTGCTAGTCACACTAATGAAGTTCTTCATCTCTTCTGCACGTTTCCTAAAAACATCTTGGTCTATCACGTGAAATCGTTCGTATACAAACGAGCGCTTCAGATCACAAGTATCTAAATCTAATATGTGTAGTTTAAACGGATCTTTCTTCTTGCTTTCACAGTTTATCAGATGCAAAGCGGCACTTAATATGTTATTAATGCATGTTGATTATTGCAAATTGTGATGTCTGCCATTGTAATGCTCTTCTGTTTGCATCTGTTACGTTTTCTACTGTAGCCTATACACTCTTAAAAATAAAGGTGCTTCACGATGCCATAGAAGAACCTTTTTGTCTAAATGGTTCCATAAAGAACCTTTAACATCTGAAGAACCTTTCTGTTTGACAAAAGGTTCTTTGTGGCGAAAGAAGGTTCTTCAGATTATAAAAAGGTAAGAAAGAGATGGTTCTTTAAAGAACCTTTGACTGAATGGTTCTTTGTGGAACCAAAAATGGTTCTTCTATGGCATCGCTTGAAGAACCTTTTGAAGCACCTTTATTTTTAGGCGAAGTAAGATCCACATCTCGTGCACTCATATTAAACGCGTTTATCCTGGGTCACTTTACTTCATTTCTATAGGCTATATGAAGTTGAGCTTTACTATTTCTGATCATAGCCGTAAACATTTTTTATTCATTTGAGAAATGTTTAAGTATAACTTTGTTTTGCATCTCTTCACGCTATTTTTATATGCAGGAGAGTTTGGGTGGTAGTTCAACACCTTTGGGCCTGACAGACTCATTATGTTGCACCGGTTCTACAAAACAAGCGGTCTCTGTGAAAAGGCCCTCCAAAAATAACGTAGGATGTTAGTTAAGAATATCTTACAGCTTGTAAAGAGCCAACCTCGCTTATTGTACAATAATGGGATGGAAGTACGCATCTTAAATCACCATCATACGAAGAAAAAAAAATCTGTTCCCCCAAGTTCATCATTTGTAGCCAGTATTTAATGGCAGCTATTCACAGGATAGTCCTTGGCTTTTTTTTCTTTTTCTTTTTTCTTTTTTCTTTTTTTTTTTAAGGGGAAAAGAGTCATTCTTGGCTTACAAAAAATAAAAATAGAATGTTTTAATTCAGCCCCTGGCTGTTGATATCAGCAGCAGACAGGGCTGTACTCGTGCATGCTCTTGGAGCTTCAGTGCAGAAATCTGCTCCTGTTTAGTAGCTATCTGGTGATTTTCAGCCCCGCAGCCCGTCCCCTGAGCATTGCCCACTGCGCGATAATATCTCAAAGGGAGTGGTTATCGCCACACATTATATTATAATCATTAGTGATCCTGGCCCTTTCACCCGCACTGCAGAATAAGCGCTGGGAACCATTAATCTAAACTAGAGCGACCACTCTCAAAGACTGCTCGTTTCCATTCGGGCCCAGCGGGGAATAATATAATAATTTCTTGTCACTGCTCTTTGGTTGGCTGTCGCTAATGAGATAATGAGGTAGATTTTCTTATGGTTTTTGTTGATGTTTACCTGCATCAAGAACGGTTATCTTTTTGCATACGATATAGCCTATAGAATTAGGCCTATTATACATTTTAAATGTTGATTTTAATAAACATATCGCTTTCCATAGGGGAAAAAAAATAAATTGCATCATGGTGGTGAGTCATCATCGCACTGTCCTTCCTACGTACCTAATTTTTCATCCATCTCAAATGTAAACAAATTGTTAAGACTTAATGTGCCAGATATATCTGATTCATTAATAATCAAATTTGTGGAAGCAATTTTATAAATGAATGCTTATTCTGATTTAGTCGTCTGGTATTAAATTTGAATAGGCCTATAAATGGCTGTTAATCCTTGGTCTGGTATGCGAGGCCTAAGCGGTCGCCGTGTCTGTGTTTGATTCTTGGTTTAGGGGAGAAAGAACAGCTGTTCCAGTGATGGAAGATCTTGCCAGACTTCCGCAGAGTTGGAAAGTCCAGAAAAAATGTTTATGTTGAGTTGTTGGTCAATATTGAAGCTACTGGATTATGTTCGCGTTTTATGCTCACATGAGCATTTCATTTGACGTGGTTGCACTGATGTACTGATAATTATTCCTGAACACTTTATTTAGCCTACCCACAAGTCAACAGTTTTAGATTCGTTGAGTTAGTCTGGGATTTAGAGGTCATATTTGTGGTTGGAAACTGCTGTAAGGAATATAATTGCAGAGGTCTTGCTTCAGTCGTCCCTGACCCCTAATCGGTTTGGACATGCTGTGGGTCCGGGTTTGGTCGCTGCACATCACCTCACTGCACCGCAGAGCCGAAAAGATTGACACAACGCGGTCCTGGAGCGCCACACGCCTACTGTCCACACTGCGAAAATAACGACATTCTCTTGAAAGAAAAGCAAGACACATGCTTCATTGCAGTCATATTTAAATTGCCCCTCCTCCCCTCACGCGTGCGCGCGAGCGCCTACACCACATGGTAGGGGTATGATTCAGTATGCTTGCCATGTCAGGCCTTATGATATGTTTTCACTGTTTGGTCTTTTTCTAAACTGTTTAACATTATTTAAATAAAGCAATTCTAAGAGTAAAAAAGTAGGGATGACTTTACAAAGAAAAAAATAAGAAACGGATATTTGATCTCGTCAATATGTCAACTTTATTCTTTTTGAAAGAAAAAAAAACGTGCATGGAAAATAAACATTTCGATTTTATAGATTGGGAATAAAAATTGCAAAAGAAAAAAATCAACAGATAATAGGCTATAGCTTATACCATCATATTTCTATTATTTTCCAGTATATACTATCATAAAGCAACTATCTGCACATCTGTTCTAGGCTATATCTTGCTTTTGTCGCTAACCTATGCACTACCCTGCCATTTTTTTATTTTATTTTTTTTTTTACTACAGAGCGTGTTAGTAACAGTCATTCCGCATATCATGAATAAAACTTGTAAACAAACAGGCAGCGGTGCAGAGCGATATGGAGAGGGGCCCGAGGCACAGAGCCCCCCTTTACTCGGGCTCCTGGCGGTCCCGGTGCACCAGCTGATCAAAGCCCGAGTAAGGGGTAATATTTCTCACTTTATTACCGGAGTCACAGCGTGTCTGTACGGCCGGCGATCACACACTGCTCTGCCTACACTAGCTCAGTTAATGTATCGTAGCTATATAGCCTAGGATGACAACATGCGACAAAAAAATACACTAAAACACACACTCTCTTAATATTAAAACAAGGCATTTGCTTCAAGATGACATTTTCAAATTGCATTTACGTTTTGTTCCGTTTTCTGTTTGGAGTCCAATTTTAAAACGAATTAGCCTATTTAACGTTTTTTTTTTTTTTTTTTTTTTTTACAAATTAAGCATCTAGCCTATCGCCTAAACAAATGAAAATTAAAAAAAAAAGTCTTAACGTTTTAAAATGAGTAGTCAAATTAACATTAGTCAAATTTTAGATGAATTCCAAAAGATTGGATTCTTAAGGCTAAAGCGCGTTAAAAATAAAATCAGTAGGCTACTTTATTTTTATTTTTTAGATATATTTATTTACGTAGCCTATCACCTGCACTACTACATCACAGGCTGTGAACTTATTTTCCTAAATGCATGGATCATGACGTGAACAAAATAAATGTTTGTCAAAACGTTTTGCCTTTTAACAAATTGCAAATGAATCATTTGATTATGCACTTGGCTAAGATTTGATCTGCAACAAAGTTTGTGTCATGATATATTTCAGAGAATTTTTACCATTATCTATAACCCACTAAGACAACATGAACGGGTTGATTCAGTCGCTCGCTTTTAATGTTTAGCTTATTCGAAAACTATTCCGCGCTAAGAGCATGCGTAATGCAGCGAGTGTAGTTTGACAGGCATTTGGTCTCCCAGCGGTGAGAATTTTTCGATCGATAGCTCCCTCTAGCACTGCCCCATCTCCAGACTCGCCGTTTTTTCCATTCGGTCAGTAGTCCACCTGACGATGCCACTAATTGAAAGCTGTATTCCCATCACGGACGAGTCAGCATGTCAAATATCAGTCTGCAAACGAAATGGATACATTTGTAATTATGAGCATTTATCTAAATATTAATGAAACTTCCCTGGTAGTTTATGTTGTTTCAGAAGATCTACCCAAAGTGGAAAACAGATTTTGTTCATATAACCTGAATTTAAGGTTATAAACGAACGATGGTCACTTTAAGTTATTAAAAAGTTACAAAAATATATTTATGGAGTTGAAAGTAAAAGTGTTTGCAAATAATTGCAAATGAATCATTTGATTATGCACTTGGCTAAGATTTGATCTGCAACAAAGTTTGTGTCATGATATATTTCAGAGAATTTTTACCATTATCTATAACCCACTAAGACAACATGAACGGGTTGATTCAGTCGCTCGCTTTTAATGTTTAGCTTATTCGAAAACTATTCCGCGCTAAGAGCATGCGTAATGCAGCGAGTGTAGTTTGACAGGCATTTGGTCTCCCAGCGGTGAGAATTTTTCGATCGATAGCTCCCTCTAGCACTGCCCCATCTCCAGACTCGCCGTTTTTTCCATTCGGTCAGTAGTCCACCTGACGATGCCACTAATTGAAAGCTGTATTCCCATCACGGACGAGTCAGCATGTCAAATATCAGTCTGCAAACGAAATGGATACATTTGTAATTATGAGCATTTATCTAAATATTAATGAAACTTCCCTGGTAGTTTATGTTGTTTCAGAAGATCTACCCAAAGTGGAAAACAGATTTTGTTCATATAACCTGAATTTAAGGTTATAAACGAACGATGGTCACTTTAAGTTATTAAAAAGTTACAAAAATATATTTATGGAGTTGAAAGTAAAAGTGTTTGCAAATTATTTTTAACTGTTAACATATAGCCTAATGTCATAATGATAATCAGTGTGAGAAAATTATTATTACTACTATTATTATGCAGTAATAAAAATAAGTTTTGGCTTCTAATAATGTGATAAAAAAGATTATTGTAAACTATTCGTTTTTTTTTTTTTTTTATACGTTTCTCTCTGTAATTTAACTCACACTATTACTGCAGTCGAAACATCCCGTGGATTTGCATGCCCTACAAACTGGGAGAAAAGACTAGTTCAAATGAGAGACAGGGGAGGGGTGGTGGCCGCATAGGCGACTGCAAAAGATGGAGTGTGTTCATCTTTTATCTGTTATTCTTTGTGAAACAGCACATGTCATTCAAGGGTCTCACAGTCAAAGAGGAGCGCTCCCTAGACGCTCATCGGCAGCTGTTTCTGTGTGTTGTGTAAGGCCCTTTGCTGCCATGGCGTGGACCAGCCCCACTATGCCGTTTTACATGAGAAGTGGCCCATATGCACAAAGTTGTGTGGTATTGATTCCAGACTGGAACGTTTGCACAATATACGCTGACAGAATGTAAATAGCTGAGATTGTGAGGTTGAGGGGCGTGTGTGTGTGTATGTGTGTGCGTAAATTGGAATGACCGAGTCAGTTTATGGTCGTGAATGTGTCAGTGTCACACATGAAGGCAAAGGTTCAAGAGGTTTGAGATGAGATTAGGATTCGGTACGCGTCCTTTAATGATATCGAATTATTACAATGATACATATATTCGCAGTGAAAAAATCAGATGAAGTTAATGTGCATACAGCAAAAATGAAACAATTCATATTAGTAAATAATTATTTTACAAAAAAATAATGCAATAATTACATATTACACACTGAACATTTTTTATTATTATAAAACAAGAATAAGATAAATGGTTAGAGAGATTGAAAGAGTTATCGAAATTGTCCATACAGAAACAAACCCACAGTTTGAAATTGCTCTAAATTCAGTAGCCCTACCCTAATTTTTATTTGCAATGAAATGTAACTATTACCCACATATACTTGAAGAACTCGATGTATATTGCTTAAAATCAGAAGAACGGACTTAACAGATCTAACAAAACACCATAAGGTGTTTGGGCCATTAGAGGCTGCTGAGGTGATCTAACATCCTGTAAAGTTTAGAGCCCTCTTGTCTTTCACTTTCTCTCGTTTAACAAAGGACCAAAGGAGGATGTAGTTCTTAAGTGTCTTTTCGTTGACTGAGTGACAGTTTAAAAGGTTACACAAATTGTCTGCGTAAATTCCTTAAATTGAATATAAGGAGTCTAGCTTTAAAAGTTAGTTTTTAAATCTGCGTAAAAATTGCATTATTGTTTCTAACTGTGCTAGGAAATAGAATGGTTATAAATTAGATTTAACGTCAGCGAAGAAGAAATGGACTATTAAAGTTCTCGCCATAGACATACAAACGTATGATCTTATAAAACAAAATACGTCATTATTTTATGGCATTCTTCATGAAGGTTTCAGGAAACATTCTGCAAGTGGTCCTAATAGTTACATGTCAGATACAATAAGAATATATATATATATATATATATAAATAATATCATGCTTGTGCTGCTATTCGATATATAAAATAATAAAGAAAAAAAGTACCAATGCATATTCCAGAATAAGCATTTTTACGGCAGATTTCTTATTAAGAAATAAACACAACCACAGCACTACAGTTTTCACAGCATGGCGCATCTCAAAGTACTGACACATGATCTACATATACATAAACAATGCTTAAATTATCAGATATGTACCTTATCAAATGCTTCTCTCGTTCCTCGGTTCCACCAGAATGGACGAATATTGGAAAATGACGAGAAAAATGAACAATAATATTTAAGAAGACTTTCGAATAGCAAGGTCTGTTTTCTGACTCTCCACATTAACTAAGATATGACAGTTTCTGGGATTTTTGACAATTGGTGTCTTCTGTTCCCTATAAATAGCGCAGAGTGTGCCGGTAAAGCGGTGAGGGGATAGCTAATGGTTACTTGAACGGAAAGCCGCTGATTGGCCTCGGCCCGGAGTGACGTCAGGAGGCTGTGAATAAGGCTGGCTCGTGTGCTTTCAGGAACATGCAGAACACCGGAGGCTGTTCGGGGATCATATTCAGTCCTGCAACGAGATGTCACGCGCATTCTGTTCACACTAGCGTCTTTCACCTCTTCTGTCTTACCGAGGAAACAGCACACGTTACAGAGGAAGACGCACTTTTCAAAGCGTTTGGCCATTGCATCTTTCAGAGGGACGTAAAAACAGTGGATACGTGGACATGGTAAAGTGCACTCCAGTGTCTCTGGGCTCGCATGTCTCGTGTGCTAGTTCCGTCCAAGACCGGTTGTATTAGATGCTTGTTTATGAAAGACTTTAATGCACATCATCACCAATGCTTCACCTTGTTGTTGACAACGGCGACGTGCTTTTTTCCGCAATGATGTCCTTGTCTTTGTAGCCAACGAGCAGTTGGTGTTTTGAAAGATTTCTCTATGCTGGCTTCATTTATGCATCTCAAAATTTGGCAAGGAAGAGGATGAGAAATAATGACTGACAACTGAAGCACTACCTCATGAGAAGATCCTCTTTTATCATCCTGATTTTGGAGCGCTACAGGTCCATCCAAACACACAGAAGTGGTGAATATAATTAAAACTTTTTGGTCTTTTCCTTTCGAACCCGTTTGCAAAGACTGACTTGGAGCATCCTTCATCATTGCAACCCTTTCCATCCTCTCTCTGGAAAGAGAAAAAACAGGAGCAGACTCTCAGGTTGTGGACACCACGGCAGTAACTGTGGGAGCACATCCAAAGACAATGGTCCACTGTGCGGGCTGCGAGAGGCCTATATTGGACAGGTTTCTCCTTAATGTTCTGGACAGAGCATGGCACATCAAGTGCGTACAATGCTGCGAGTGCAAATGTAACCTAACAGAAAAATGCTTCTCTCGAGAAGGAAAACTGTATTGCAAAAACGACTTCTTTAGGTAAGTTCCTTGCGAGAGTTCGACTCATTAAATACATACATAATATGTTTAATTTTTTTCCTGGTGTAGATCTATTACTGTGATTCATGGAAATATAATAGTTTATTTAATATCATGCGCTTCAGAGATACTGGTATAATTGTCTACAAGAACAATAAAATAAGTTGGCAATATTAAAAAAAGTCTATATAACAAACATAACTGGTTGTTAAAGAATTTTTACATTTTTGTGTAATTTAGATTATACATATAAAACCAACATATAATTTTAAAATGATATTCATTTGTAAGAGGTTTCACGTATTTGGTAAGTAGCTTAAAACACCAACATGCCTCGAATATAATAAATCAACCATTTCTCAATTACTCAAAAATATTTACAGTGCTACTGAAATTGACTGAATTTTCTTCTTTATTAAACTTAAATTCAAAATCCTGAATTACGCTTTACGCATTGCATACGCGTATCCAATTTTGCATGATTTCATTCGAATTTAGGACTTGCATTCACACTAACATGAAGTGTGATCCTAAGTATTGTCAACACGACCGACTTGTTTGATTCTTTGATTAGGACGCCCATTAATTAAATGCTTGTTAATTTGAATTGTTATGCAAAATGACGAGCAGATACACTAATAGTCTGTGTACTCGTCCGCAGCAAGGGTTTTGAAGGAAATCACACTTTGTTTACAGCGAATGGCAGCCAGGGAAGCCGCAGGGATCAATGCTTTGCCAGGGTAGTTGAAAGTGAAACGCGGCCCAGTGGCAGGCTGTCTGCACAGCCCCGCGTGTGTTTGCAGTGGTTCGCGTTAAGATGTGATAAGTGGATTTGAATAATAAACGACTTTGAGCTGGAAACCCTCAGACAATGTAATCACAGACTCAGAATCAACAACCTGTACAGAGAACCACAATAAACATTATTGGTCACAATATTAAGTGGTGAATATTTACTGCAATGGTGTTTGTATTGGACGAATGTAGTAGCCTACATGTCCTTTTGTTAAGGGTGATTATAAATTATGTTTTAATACACATTAAAATGCATGCAGAATAAATCCAAATTATAAAATAATTTTATTTAGGCCTGCAATTTTATTTATTTCTACAACAGAAATAAAATACCTAAGAATACATATCTAAATTTTATTTTATTTTGCGTTAACAGTGCATAAACAATAACAGCTGAACAAACAATAATTGTGATATATTTTTCCCAAAATAACAGTGATAATATTAAATATTTACGAACACTCATTTTATGTACACTCAAATATAAACGATGCTATTCCATCACCTTGGTCTCAGCTGATGATAACAGATTATTTTATATTTGATCTAATGTTTTACTGTGTTTTAGTGACCTTTATTCTTGGTCTGTTCATTTGCAGGCGCTTTGGAACAAAATGCGCGGGTTGTGCTCAGGGGATCTCGCCGAATGACTTGGTCCGGAAGGCACGGAGCAAAGTGTTTCATCTGAACTGCTTCACATGCATGATGTGTAAAAAGCAACTATCCACGGGGGAGGAATTGTACATCATAGACGAAAATAAATTTGTCTGTAAAGACGATTATTTAAGCAGCACGAACGGAAAAGACACCAATCTCCTTTCAGGTGAGTAAAATGAATTAAATTATATGAGAACTGGGAAAAAACACACACTGCACGCGCTATTATCTCGCTTTATCAGTAATACTTAGGTTAATATAGTATACTCAATACTTTAGATTAATAAGGTGTCTTTTGATCTAAAAAAAAAAAAGAAAATATTTGACGAATATACACTGGGCTGCATGTATTGAAGTCCTTTATTCAATATGATGTCTCACAAAAAAAGTAAAAGAAATCTTTAGAGGGTGTCATGGATAATATATTTTGAAAAGCATTTCATTTTTTTATTCCAATTTCCATGTGAAATGAAATACAGATTTTGTTGCATTCAGTTTGTGGCCTATTTCTAGCCAGTTTGTTTTCTAATAATCTTTTTCACTGCTGTAGACTAGTGCATTGTGACAGATCTTTCAGCTCTAAATACGTGTTTCTTTGTTCTTTCTTCGTTTTTTCGTTTCTTTTGTTTTATTAAATCTTCTGTTTCTTTCTTTTTATTTTTTCTTTGTGTTTATATATTTATTTTACATTCCATTGTTTAGTGTCTAACACTTCTCTGGTTCCCATGTCTAATTCTGAGGTTTTTATTTCGACCCCGTTTCCGACGGCCCTTCTTTGCCCATTCAGTTACAGCTTGCAGTGATCCTAGTTTATCACCAGATTCGCAAGACCAGCTACAGGATGATGTCAAGGATGGGGAAATCGCGAACTTATCGGACAAAGAAACGGGTAACAATGAAAACGATGACCAGAACCTCGGAGGCAAGCGGAGAGGACCGCGTACCACCATTAAAGCAAAGCAACTGGAGACACTGAAAGCGGCGTTTGCGGCGACCCCCAAACCAACCAGACACATCAGGGAGCAACTGGCGCAGGAAACGGGGCTCAACATGCGAGTTATTCAGGTAAACCTACACATTATTACAGAGAAAATTGCATGTAAATATACATAATTACACCAATACTAACAAACTGTATTTACTGGTAACTTATAATTGCTATGTTTGCTGCTAGTAATTTTGAGGACAAACACAATGAGATAGGCCTATGACGAGAATTTATAGTGTGTGATTCTTAAGACATCCTGTGGTACAAATTTCTCTTCCTGGATGAAATAGAAAAAAGCACACGCGCGCCTTCATTGCGCCTCTTCTTTCCAATCCTTGAGGCAAGCCTATTTGAATAGAAATGAGGACACTTCTTTGCTGGCACCTGTAAATATTTGAAAGTAACATTTATATGGTTAGCCTTTTTATACTTGACTCGAGAGATGGAGAGGCACGCCAGCTGGCATCAGACTGGTGAGAACGATAGGAGTCTTGGCAATGCAGCGCCATCACGTTTTGCGACCACATTTAGACATGCTGTGACGGTTCTCAGTCAAGTGGAAACGCAGAAATCTGTCCCTGTGTCTGTCAAAGTACCTCATACTAGGTGGTTTTCAGTGAGAAATTGAGAATCGATCCTTGCTTTTTTTATCGAGTGAACCGCGGAACAATGAAAGTCCAGCCAATGTGCGCAGTACATTGCCGAATGTGCGCCCTCATTTACGCACGCTATATAGGATTTGTCAGCATCGTTTTAAAGAGCCTCATCTTGGTCATTTTTTGGCGTGAGAGATCCGATAAGAACACAGATAAAGCATCATCATCGTTAAAAGCGTCCTAATAGATTGGTGCTGTGGGGATAAAGCCTTAATATGAGACTGAACTTAAGATCAAGTGCAGGGAAGGGGTTGAGATTAATAGAGTGGCGAGCTTGGATATTTAAGACCGTCAGAGTAAACTATAATTAGCTAAAGGAATTCAAGGGTGGATATATAGATTACGAAATAATAACTGCATAGAGCCGGTTAATATATCGGTAACCACCCTCCTATTAAGTATTAATTAGAGATTTGAAGTCCCCGCTGCTGCCCCCTCAGTCGGAGTAAATGGAGGGTTAAAAGATCATTAAAGTGAGGTTAGATCCGACTCTCTAACAGTGACGATAATTACGAGTAATCTTGTCACCACAATACCACAAGAATGTATTCTGTCACAGGCCTACCTCAGTGGACTGTGAAGACACTGCTCTGAACCAATAAAAAATGGTTAACTTGACATGCATGTAAACATTAGGCTATAGTGTCAGACTGTTAGGTCTTGCAGGTAGGTTGTCTTATTTTAATGCACCACTCTTAAATGATTTTTTTTCCCGATGCATAATAATAGAATAAAATAGAAAAGTGCAATTGCTGCCTTAAATGTCAAAATGGTGCTAAAGGCCTGTATTTGAATTTCTGTCCACTTTGAATTACTAATAAATAAAACCGAGTTGACCCTCTGAAACTCGTAAAATTAATTATAAATGGCAGAAATTATTGTGACAAATTAAATGGGTGGAAACAGATGTTATAATTCTGACACCATTTAAGCAATGCAGATCATAAAATGTATCAGTCACATACACAAAGAGGTTAATAAAACGTATTATCATTATTATTATTATTATTATTGTTAGGTGATAATATGCTTTTTGATTTTTCTTCACAGTTACTGTTTATTTATATAACTAAGCACAGAATCGCAATAAATCATTAGGCTACTTAAGTAATTATTTCGTGAAGCTCCACATAGCCTACAATGCACGCTATTGTTGTTTTAACATTGTAATTAATTACTGTGACGAGCTCCTCTATCACTCTGACACTCTTCTGTAAAGTGTTACCGATTTAGCAAAAAGATTTGATAAGCAAGTTAATAGGTTTCTATTGCTATTTGTCCATGTGCACTAGGTATGGTTTCAGAACCGGCGGTCCAAAGAGCGGCGCATGAAACAGCTGAGCGCGCTCGGCGCGAGGAGACACGCGTTCTTCCGGAGTCCGAGAAGAATGCGAACGCTCGTGGACAGACTCGAGCCTGGAGAATTAATTCCAAGCGGCCCGTTTTCATACTATGGCGGTAAGACATAATGGCGTATTGTAGACTTACCTATCTCAAACATTTGTCTGAAATATGTTTTTCTTTCTCGCGCTGGTTTCATTCGTTACGCATCAGTAGTGAAAATGGTTGAGTTACGCGACAAATACAAGGTCAAGAGGTTTGTTATTCGTCTGTTTGTGTTTTAAATAGTTAAATGGTCTGCAAATAAAATTGTTGTTTTGTAATTAGGGGCTTCTGAACGTGGGAAATTAAACTAGCTACTGGCGAAATTTTCATGTTATCCATGTGTTTGATGCTTAAATGTTTTTATATCGTCAAACGATTGATATTTGTTGTGTTGCTCCTTGAACTTTTGACAGCTGCTTAGCCGTTTCGTCGATTTACTTTATTTTTTAACCCACAATGCCGTGCATATTCCGGCATTGTACATGTGCCGATATTGAATGTGTGTTTTATTCAGTCTAGTTTAGTTTTATTTCACTTTATATTTGACCTAGTTTTATGTTTATATATATATATATATATATATATATGGGCTAGTTGTCACACGGGGACTGTATCTTGAATCAAAAGTTGTATTACATCTGTATTTTTGCCATCAGTGGATACAAATGTTGATTTTAAAAACTAGCCTCTTAAATTAGTATAAAATGCCTTTTTTTGAGTTTTGTTAATCCAACTAAAATCCCAGTATTACAAACAAAGTGTAAAAACGTGGCAATAATAAAAACCACAGTATGAAACTCAAAAATAAACATTAAGTACAAACCCCATTTTCCCTATATTTTCATAATCTGCTAGGTTCTTGTCCATATACATGAAACAAGGCAGTTATTGTTATATATACACTATCATATCAATAACAGCTTTGTTTTATAAGTTTTCAGCTGTTCAAAGCCTTCCTCGCTGTAATTAGCAAAGCTTTGTTCTCCCCACCCAGCTACATTTGTGATTTCGGTGTAACATGTTCTGTGACTAATGTGGCATATTGAGATTTGTTCCAAAGCACGACAGACTACATATTCGATTAATTTTTAAACAAGGAGATTTCTCCTGCTCTTTATTTCTATACCTACACCACAATTCTTGTATCCTTTGTGTATCTGCAGATTATCAAAGCGAGTACTACGGTCCGGGTGGGAATTACGACTTCTTTCCCCAAGGCCCCCCATCTTCGCAGGCCCAGACTCCTGTAGATCTCCCTTTTGTTCCATCGTCAGGACCCACCGGTACCCCACTAGGGGGCATGGACCATCCTATCCCAGGCCACCATCCGTCCAGTGAAGTACAGCGCTTTTCAGACATCATGTCTCACCACCCAGGAGACTCACCCAGTCCAGAGCCAGGGATACCTGGACCCCTGCACAGTATGTCCTCAGATGTTTTTGGACCCAGTCCGTCCTTTACATCCCTCTCCCTCAACGGCAGCGGATACAGCAACCACCTCTCCCACCCTTCATCAGAAATGAATGAGGGCACGGTCTGGTAGCTTCTGTGAACGGACATTTCGGCAGAGAGAAATTAGGATAAACACAGGAAGGAGGGAGGGTGGGAACAGGGACACTGGCCGCACATTCTGGTTCTCGTTTTTGTCTTTTTCCCCCCGTTTTTCCACGTCATAAATGTGGTGGGACAGCTCACAGAGAGAGCAGCAGAGGGCAGCATGGGCATTGACATTTACCTTCTTGAACTTGTTGTGTTGATGTTCTGTTTCCTTCTTTCTTTCTTTACTCCAAGTCCGAACTCAAGAAGAGAAAGAATTGATACTGTTGACCTGGGCGCTGTATGAACTCAGCTATGAGGCCCAGCGTAGCAACGACCCTCCAGAAGCTCAACGTTTGTACCACCGGTTAAACCGCCGCTCTAAAAACAGCGATTGCGACACATTAACAGCGTCAGCTACCGTCAAAGACTTGTCAGCTTTACAGAGAAACACCCAAGGCGGCTGATCTAACGCTAACCTGCAATGTTGACTCCAGGAAAGATCTAAGCCGTCAGACTAATTTATTTATTTGAAAACTCCTCAGACCTCCTTGCCTTTCAAGGCTCTGCCATACTGACACTTAAACAACCTTTTCGACACTAAATATGTTTCTGAAGGCCAGGGAGAAAAAGCTTTTTTTTCTCGTTCTGGACATATCCTGTTTGTTTTTTTCCCAAGAATTCCACCAAATCTGAAGAAGTTAGCCTTCAAAAGGCAAAGTGTTAAAATGTGTATGGATGGTGAACCCTTTATTTAATGGAAGAGAACTTGAAATGTTGATAAATGAAGTCTACCTTCTAAAATTATTTTAACAAGGGTCTGAAAGGGACATAGAACAGTCAACTGTTTACGTAATATATTTAATTCAGGAGTTAAAAGTATCAACCATGATTTAGAACCTCTTGATCCAGAAAAAATGTTCCACGCAACCAACCAAACTTTTGTATTGATTTTATTTATATTGTATGAAGAAAACAAGTTTGCTGGGGTTGTGGTTCACTGTGCTAGTTTGTACAAAATGTTGTTTACAAAAAAACCTGGAAAAAATAAAAAAAAATCAAGTAGACAGTTGCCAAATAAAAACATAGCACAAATACTGTAAAAGTGCTTTGCACCATTATCTGCAGAACGTGTTGAAACAAAGTGTAAGTGTTTAAAAAACAATGAGAAGTATTGACTTCTTAATTTTTTTAGTCTGCTGAAAAAAACATTCATAAATTGTTAATATAACATACTTAGACCTACAAGTTTTATTTTTGTGTCTTTAAAGGAAAATCCAAACTATTGAAATTGATGGTCAAATGTGCAGCAAGCAGCTGCTACTTTCTTTAAATATCAAATTCTCATGGTATGTCTTTTATTGTTCTAATAAACCTAAGCTTACGTGACCTCCAGTGCATATTAGACCATTCACTGTATAAATACAACATGTTGAACGAATTTGTGAGTTTTTAATAAAATAGAAAATATGAAATTCAGATGATAGGTGCTTTTCCTTGGACTAGCTGAGCATCAAATACAAGCAAGCAAGGGGATTTTCCATGTCTCGAGATGCTCGCTTTAGTATTTAGAGGCTGGTTTCTGAGAAATATGGCTTCTGAAGAATATACCTGAGTGTGGCAGTCTAGCTGAGAATAGCACTGTGAGACATTAGCATCTCTCAGGATGAACTTGACATGGTGGAGGACACCACATAACCCTCACAAGGTATGTGCATATGTGCAACAGTCTTGTGATGTCCTTTCATGATACAGCATTTGATAATATTCACAAAGCATCATTTACTCATCGATCAAATCAGCTAAATCAAATGTTTTTATATGATGCCTTGTGATTATGGTTGTACCATTTCCACTTTGAGATATACTGTGAATGGAAATGTACTTGCCACGTCCTTGCTGAAAAGAGCGAGGTTTGCTTTCAGTGTAAACAGGGTTAAAGGGCATGTAGTCACAAGCTGGTAATATTTAAACTGATAATATTCTTTTCTGATGCTTTTATCTTAATTTTCATAATCCAAAAGAAACAAAAATATTTAATGCATTCATTCATTCATTTAAAAAAATTGTCAAAATTGTGCCGCTTCCTCAAAATACGTTTTGTTGCCTATGTACTTAAGTAATATAAATTTTTATAGCATGTATTTGACAGTGACTATATGATCAGTTGACAGTACTTTTGTGTCATACAAGTGTATTCATTATTTATATTTTGTATGCCAGCATCATAAATTAATTCATCACTTTTTATTTTTATTTTGGCTATGCTAACAAGTTCTACTGAAGGCCTAATGACAGAGAATCATACCTTTTCAAGAACAATCACTTCACTATACATTAGAAGCACCTCCGAGTCATATCTAAAATGCGAAAAATCTTAAAAGTTGGCATTAGACATGCAGAGCAACACCTACATCTGCGACAATAGATATACGGAGAAACAAGTTCAAAAGCGACAAACTCATCGCTGAACTCATCTCATTTCATATCTCAATTCATAGTCGGGGAAAAACAAAAGAGTCAGATGAGATTCAGTGATTTGACTCTCAGTGGGGAGCGTATGTGGGGGGAATCCTTCACAGGTACGGAGGCAAGGAAGACGGGCATCAAATTGAGCCTGCTATCTGGGGGAAAAGCCTTTATCTCATTGCGGTGTGTGGTTTTAGTGTGAAGGAGCCCAGCGGTGCCCCTGCTGCACCCAGCACATAATCCACTATGAATTAATCATGGTCCTGAGAGTTAAACAGGCCTGCGGACCCTCCTGAGCCCGGGGCTTAACCACACCGCTGACTCCATGCTCTGTCACCCAGGAGGCCAAAGCTCTTTAAATTCAAATCTCATATTGATTGAACATCGACTATTGGTTCGGCCTGACCTTGTCGACACATTAAATATAAATGTTTGGAATGTTTTTTTAAATCTTGAGAGCAGGATATGAATACAGACATGCATCGCACTAATGTCATAATTTTGATGTGATGGTGATGGTCAGTTGGAGGTGATGGGTTTATGTTGCTTAATATTTCATGCATAGTTTATTAACTGAGGCATTTCTCTCTGTGCTGTTGTTATTGATTCCAAAGCTTATCAACATATACATTGCATATTAAACATGGTCATGTAAAAAGGTTGTTTAAAAAAAAATCTATTTCACTCATTCAGTTCTTACTACACTCTAAAAAATGCTGGGTTGTTCCAACCCAACTTTGGGTCAAATATGGACTAACCTAACTTTTGGGTTAAAAATTTAATGTAAAAATTTAACCCAACGGTTGGGTTAGTCCATATTTGACCCAAAGTTGGGTTGAAACAACCCAGCATTTTTTAGAGTGTATCAATCATTATAATGCACATAGAACAAATCTAGTGATATACAATGAGCATTTTAGCTGATTTTCATTCTAGCAAAGACGTATGAAGAAACAACAGAATCAGTGTAGTGTGACCATCCATTTATAGCCAGGATTTGTATCCCTAACAAACAAGGATTTCTCCAACATAAGCTCACTGGGAAGACATACGTGTACCTACATTTTTTTCTCGCAAAACTCCAAAAATATACCTATACAGTACATGCAATTCACTGCAGTTTCCACCTGAAATGAACACTAATGGTAGTAAAACATGAACATATTTTATAATCATTAGCCAATATGTCTTTCGGTGAGTACTTCGGTGAGATCTCTTGATTGTTTTAAACACTGTGCTTTGCATCAGAAAGATGGACAAATATGTCTAGAGGACATGTGAATATCTGCAAGGAAATAAGGAATTCAAATGTCAGATTTCCAAATATCTGGTCAGGTTAAAAACGTGCTATTAATAACAATTTAATATTTAAACTTTAAATGGATTCATGAGTTTACTAGAGTAAAACAAAGAAATTATAATTGATGTACATGTCACTTATTCTAGAATCAAACATAAACATTGATATAAAGTGTAAACCATTCCGTTTAAAGTGTTCATTTTTGCTTATCAGAAAATTAAATGATCAGAATGCAGAATAAATCAGACATATTTTTGCCCTTTTGCAATATGATTTTTCCATATCATATGAGTGAGAAAAGATAAACACTAATGAGATTACAGAGATTTTTAATAATTTTAGTGTGTTAAAGTGTGGCAAATCATATTTGTTAGGCTGTACTATGCTGGGCCTGTAAGTTATACTGCACAGATAATTAATTATATTTTCTATTTAACCCTAAATCTATTTTCATGAGGAAAATGTGTACATTGATAAGAGGACAGTAAAGCAAACAGCACCATTACTTTCGCAGTGTAATTGGTCAGGCATCACAATCAAGATCTCATTAAATCTAGTTTCAAAATAAATCTAATTTTGATTTCAGTGTGACAATCTATTGGGTCTCATATATTTCTTATATAAATTTCGCATTAAATTCAAGGCATTAATGTTTGCCTACAAAACCACCACTGGCTCTGCACCCATTTACCTAAATTCATTACTTCAGAGTTATGTGCCCTCTAGAAGCTTGCGTTCTGCAAGTGAA
>NW_015554107.1:112776-124223 GCF_001515605.1 Sinocyclocheilus anshuiensis | reverse complement strand
TCAAAGAGGCACAAAATCACTTTCACTGACTTTTTCATTAACTGTTCCCTCCTGGTGGAATGACCTGCCCAACTCACTCCGAGCAGCTGAGTCCTTACCCATCTTCAAGAAACGACTAAAAACACATCTGTTCCACCTTTTTTTGACCCTCTAACTCTAGCACTTTCTACTTTATCTACATTTATCTTCTTTTTTTAATTATTATTATTTATTAATGTTTAATTTTTTTTTAATTATTTATATTTTTCTGTTCTATTTTTTCTATTCTATCTACTTGTTTCTATTCTATCTCCTTGTTTTTCTTTGTGTGTGTGTGTGTGTGTGTGTGTGTGTGTGTGTGTGTGTGTGTGTTTATGTGTGTGTATAATATATACACCTTGCTACGTGTACTGTGTACTGCGTTAGGCTAACCGAGGCTTGTCATTTTTACTTATATATTGTTGCTCTTTTGTTAGTTTTGACTGCTTTTATTGTCCTCATTTGTAAGTCGCTTTGGATAAAACGTCTGCTAAATGACTAAATGTAAATGTAAATGTAAATGTAAATATATTTTAAACTCAAATCCTGATGATATGGAGACAGAATCTGCAAACCATAATCAATAATGAGTCACTGGATTGTCCTATTTTTCTATGTGGACTTTTTAAAAATTTTAAACAGTATAATGCATCACTCTTCATTTGTGACAGTCCTATTTTTAAAATGTGAGTAAGCGTTTAGCTAATTGTTGATCAGCAAATTACTAGTTTGATCAATGTTAATGATTAACTGTTTGATGGCTGATAACAATAACACACCAAATTCCAGATGTATCCACAAGTGCAAAATTAGCAGCGGGTCTATAGTCAGATGTGTTTCTAGAAGTTCTTGAAGGGGTCTTTGAAATGGGCAGAAGTCACCCAAAACAAATGTGGCCTTTTCTCTTGAAAACCACCAGCATGAATATTTTTCACATTTTTAAACATTCATTCCAATTAAAGCGGCCTTGTGCGAGTGCAGCCATGCGGCGCTGTTATTCAATTCCATTAAAATGAATGAAGCAGTGGCATGCAACCATGCAGTTAACAGGAGGAATTAAAACTACAGGCAAGATGACAGATTACAGAGGAAATTGAGTGGTGTACGCTGAATGTGCGCGTCTTTGTTGTTGTATTTTACCTGTGTGTAGTAGGAAATGTGCATGCATGCATTTCAACATCTGTTCATATCCATACAGCCCTATTGTACCTCAAGGGCACCTTACGGCCATTAATAGTGAAGGTTAGAACATATTTATTGACATTTTGTGTAACAATTCTTTATGTGATATTTTATATGTAAACACTAATTAACGCATGGTCAAAATATTTAGATGTAAATCCAAGTGCTTCATTTGTATGGGAAGCACAGGATGTGCCACAATGTACAGATTTAAACGCCATCCGCACGTTTCACCTCGGCTCTGACTGAACTTCCAGTAGACAGAGTAGCCATGCAATTAATTAAAAACAAAAGCTGGAAACAAGTAATCAGCTTGGAATCCCCTCTTCTTTATAGACCTTATTATGAGGACGACTGGATAAGCGAGATCTCTGAAATGTAATTTACGAACACTGAGGATGCAGAAGCCAGAAAGATGAATGTTTTAAGTTTTACTCGAATGATTCCTGGTTTTTGCTGAGCTACTAAGAAGGAAAACTCCCAAAGCAATGGGAGATGTGACGGAAAATGGTTTGTCTGCCATTCATGCCCTAAGCTCTTCTGTCCATGTGTGCTACTCAAGGTCACCACACAATGGCACTGTCCACACCTCTGTTTAGGGAACAATACAAAGTTAAACCACAGCTCATAAACATAAAGAACCTTTTAAAATCTCACTATTTTCGACTGTGTATGTGATAATCACCAGCCTTAAGTTACAGTAAAATAGTCTTATTTTGAATACCATGTTTGTTTATTTAAATTACAGACTTTAGGCGAGAGACGGCCACTCCAGCATGCGATCACATGGACGTATGTGCCATTATTTGTGCTCTGATTAGCTCCAAGTGGCTGAGGAGAGCTCTGTGAGAAGCACTTGGATGCTTCTATTGGTCTGTAGGGGGAAACAACATGTTCTTGATTTGTGTGTCGAGCAGAGGAAAGGGCTGCGTTTAAAAGGATAATGTCAGCCAGGCTTTCATTTTATTGCCTTTTCACCTCTGTGTCACAAACAAACAAGTTTTCCTGTCTGCTTGATGAGGTGCCATCAGACAGCCATTTCGTTTTTGCCTTGAGAAAAACATTTAAGTGTTAGCTCCAGACCTTGACACAACTTTGCATTATGGGTTTAAATGCTACTTCTGTTGCATTGTTGTCCTCAATCAGACGTTCTTCATTGGCGTCTTCACTTCGTCAATGTGGCAACTAGAGGAAAAATGAAATGTCAGACAAACAAATGGCTAGATGCTTAGAGGCCATATCAAGGTGGTTTGTCACCAGCCTTGATGTAGAAAGGTGTATATTCATTTATTTGAAAGAAATTAATACTTTTATTCAGCAAGGATGCATTAAATTGATCAAAAGCGACAGTAAAGACATAACAAAAGATTTCTATTAAAAAATAAATGCTGTTCTTTCGAATTTTCTATTCATCAAAGAATCCTGAAAATAAAAATGTAGCACGGTTTCCTCAAAAATATTAAGTAGCACAACTGTTTTCAACGTTGATTATAAGAAATCAGAATTTTAGAAAGATTTCTGAAAGATCAAATGACATTGAAGACTAGAGTAATGACTGCTGAAAATTCAGCTTTGCCATCAAAGGAATAAATTACATTTTAAATTATAATAAAATAGAAAACTGTTATTTTAAATGGTAATAATATTTCAAAAATATCTGTTTTAATTGTATTTTTTTATCAAATAAATGCAGCCATTGTGCAGTCACAATTATTTAGAGTCATTTCCCCACACTATTCTTTATAATTTCCTATTTGTTCTCTATTATCTGTATCAATAAAAAAAAAAACTGCTAAAATTACAGTTAAGGGTCAGGGACAAAAAAAAGACAAAAAATACATAATGAATAGTATATTTCTGATAAAAGTATGAGTATATCACAGTACAACAAAACAATACTGTAAACAGAAAACACACCACGAACAACATCCTAATGTAATTCTTGTACTTTATGAACTAAAAACAACTCTTTACACAGGACATGTTATGACAGCACGGACAGCACATGGTCTCTTTCACCTCTGGGTCTATGAGATAAATCATGATTGATTAACATCTGGATTCTGGCAGATTTTACCACACTGTCTCTCTATCTCACGTTCACATTACTGAAACACTGTTTTAGTATGTTGTGGCAGCAGAGGCTGTGTCCTAAAGCAGCCAGTTCTGGTTGATGATTTACAGCAAAATTGCTTGTAAATTGAAGAAAAAACTGTTTTGCAGACCTGGCAGCTTTCAAGCCCTGCTCCCATTTGTCACCCAGCATTTCCTTTTGTGTATAGCACAGGAATTAATTAGCTGGTGCTGCCGGAAAAGTTTACGGCCATTATTTATGGGAGATGAAATGTCTTGGACAGAAGCCTCTCTCTGGCCCTCTTTTTTTTTCCTGTGTTGTGGTTGTTTTTAAACTTTTGTCTTGCAACATCAATTTAGATTTTGTCAGCTGTAGGTTTTCTCTGACAGGCTGGTGTGTCCATAAAAGTGACTCAGTGATTACTGCTGCACGGTGACTTAAAATACTGACGTATGTAATGCAGTATGCTGTAAACACAAAGGCGGCAGCCTGTTCAACTGGACTCACATTAAATACTCTCTTAAAAAGGTTCCAAAAGGGGGCTTTCACGGCAATGCCATCGAAGAACTATTTTGGGTTCCCCAAAGAACCTTTCAGTAAACAATTCTTAAAAGAACAATTTTTTCTCAGTCAGAACATTTTAATCATCTAAAGAATTAGGAACATTTTAATAATCTAGATAACTTTTTTCTAGAATATTTTTTGCAATGGAAAGGTTAAAGGTTCTTCAAGGGATCTTTATTTTCTCTCTACTCTACACACAATTTCATTTCCCACCTATTTTCCCTATCATTGAAGCACATTAACCTTGTATGTCATATGTAAACTTCACATTTTTAGCACATTTAGCAATATTCTGCTATAGTAGGCATCAATAGGAAATATTTCATTTCCAGACGGCATCATTTTACATTAGTTGAGCCTGTTGTGGATTCATTGAGCCCTGCACTGCTTGAATGACAGTCAGTCAATGGGCATGGAATCAATGGGCACAGCACATGTATACCCACATTTCCACATCTTTATGTCATTTATCACAAGACTAGTTTACAATTAAATCTCTACCCTAACCGTAGCATTCACATGGGTCTTTCGCCTCATGCCGAGGAGCGTAATGTCAGGATGTCTATTGTGGCAGCGGATGTGATAATCTGCTCTTTTTTCTCCAAAGCGCCCCCCTTGTGGAGCGGTGCGGAGCCCGCAGCATTTCCGATAATCACTCATGCCTCTTTGTAATCAATGCCCACAGAAATAGGATTCCTTTGGCCGATGGCAATTAATACATTTGTGTCCTTTTTTAACACTAGCGAGCTGAGCTTGAAATTACCAGTGACTGGCTTCTCCTCATTTGCATATTTATTGCAGCGCGGGAAAAAAAAAATCCAGGGAATGATTGATGTGGAGCCTGCCTACTGAATCCCAAACAGCATATTATTATGGGGAGAGGGGAATGCCAGCGTACAGTTGATTAAAGTTGAAGACGGTGGGATCGCTTGCCGCTACTTTTTTTCCCCTCCTTTTTGTTTCCTCTGCCGTTTTTTCATATCTTCGGAGATGGCGGGCATAAGAATTAAAAGCATATTTTAATGGATGTTGACAAGAAGTGAACTAACAAAAGCCCAAGCAAAGGATTTGCTTGAAAAGACTCAATCAAACATGCTTGCTGAGATTAATTGTGGGTGGAGGCGGGAGATGGTGGGCTTGAATGAGGTTGATTGTTTCTGGGGTCACCTGTGCCGATTCCCTCTGTCATTTTGAGTGATAATTTGGAAATGTCCTATGATTGTAGCTAAAGAGCTAAACCTCTTAGACGCGCCACCCCCTTTCTCAAACCCCATTCTATTGATAGAGTTCTGTTTGTGTGGAGGTGAATGGCGACTAGAGTTAAATCAGACCCTTACTATTCTAATTGGATGACACCATCTAAATGGAATCATACAACCAGGGCTGTTGTAAAAGGTTTTTTTCGATATGATAATTTGTGACCTGTTCCATCATTTTGAGTCGTTCTGACACTGAAATACATTCTGAGTTCTATACAATGAATGAAAGTTCCGTCTCTGCTTTCTAATGATTTAATTGTTATGTTTCAACTCCAAACCGTTGTTGATATAAATCATGTAAATTAAATGGTGGCTGTTGTAAAAACATAAAATGGCCTTTAAGTAACAATATATTTAGGTTTCCACCTACAGTATATTCTCTTCTCTAAAGTTCTTATGTCTAGCAAAGGAATGCGTTATAGACACTGAACCCTAGTAAAAAAGTAATATATTTAAAATACATTTATTTCATACTAAGTATAGTTCAAATCTATTAACATATTTACTGACAGATAACTCGAGACTTACCAATATAAAAATTATAATTAAACTTTATTTGGCGTACTATTTGTGCACAATGCACATTTCTTAATATTAAGTCTAAAATGTGTTTTAATGTCACTTTTGATGAGGATTGTATGGTCTTTAAATGCTAAATATTTAAAGTGTACCTAAAGTATACTTGCAATAGTTCCACTTTAGCACAATCAAATATACTAAGTATATCTTTAATTGGACTTCAGCCCTACTTCCGCACAATTAAAGCACATTAAGTACAAAATTAGTTGTTCCAATTTAGCCGACTTTAAGTATACCAGTTTAGTATACTAAAAGTACAACTGCAGGGCATTTTATTAAGTATAAATATGAATATGTATTTGTAGTATACTTAACATACAATGTTTACTGAGGTAAACGTTGGGTGACAAGCTGTTTTACTGACATCTTTCCCAGTTGAAACACTAATAATGCGATTTCATGACTGATTACACATTATACAGTAGGTTGTATTGTGCCTTTAACTTACCTTCAGATGTTCATTCATGTTTATTTTTGCTATAACTAGTACAGTGTTGCCAAGTCCGTGGTTTTATTGCAGAACTGGGCTACTTTTGCACTGTTGACCCCATGATTTCGACAAAAGAGATCCACTATGGAGAGGAAAATCGTGGAAAAGACACGATTGGGCTAGTTTTGAATAGCAATTGGGCTGGTTTTGTTTTGCAAACCTTGAACTAGTAGTAAAATTAAACAGACTATCGTTTCATGTGCACGTTCACTGAAGTGGCTACAGTGCTCTGTCACACCACATTAAAGAGCGCCAAAACAACATTTACTATTGATTTTTGTATTAACAGATTTGAAATACTTACTTTAAAAATAACAAACACAAAACAGTCAAAGTTCACCTTTGTCAGTTATAATTGCCCAATGTGTTTCTCCTCAAATGGCTCATTGTGACTTCCGACTCAATGATAGCGCAGGTCACATTTGTGTAGTAACTTGATGAAAGTCCACTGTGTGCGTTCAGAGAATCAGGTCTGCCGGCCACGTGCTGGAGGAGCTCTCTTCACCCATAAAACTTCCACAGAAGTGCGCAGCAAAGTCGGATTTGTGCCGGTGAGTGCGTGCGCAGCAAATTGGCAGCTACATCAAATTATTCCCGCATTAAGACCCGCTCGCCGTAATCCACTGCAGGGCCCTGCCGCCCCTCCCCCAACTTGTAACTTTTGTCAACGTAAACTGCAGATTTCATGCTCTGCCATTAATCTGTCGGATTATGGGTGCAGTTCAGGAGGACTTATATTTTAATGAATTCCTTTCCTGGCTTAACTAGAGGGGGGTGGAGTTTGAGAAGGAAGGGGGCCCAGGTTGGACACAGGTTGGTTCCTCATCCTTCAACAAACCCCTCAATCGTATGCGTGTATGCGCGAGTGTGCTCACACATGTGTCTGCCTGCATGTGCGGAGTGCCCCCCACTGTCGGCCCCCTCTCAGCATCTGGAGTGCTGTCACGCAGGGAGACGGCGGAGCACTCCATGGTGCTGACACCTCCTCACACACAGATGACAATCCTCCGCGCCACAATAAATTGAATGTCTCGAGGAGCAGCATTTGTAAAACAAGACAAATAATGAATTATTGTTACAGCGGACTCTTCACCCCCTTCCCTTCAGATGCGCCTGTGCATATCTGCGCTCCATTTCTGTTTGTTGCCTCCTTGCTTTCTCCATCTATCTAGGTATCTCTCTATCTCTCTCCCCATACTGTGCCTCTCTATCTGCACGCTGTCACAGTTCGCTGTAGTCTCTGTCGCTGTCTGCTGCTATCTGTGCTGCAAGCCTGCCCTGCTTCATCCCTCCTCCCCCTCCCTAACCGCTGTCCAGCTCTGTCACTGTACGGCCAAAATGAATTAGGCACAAACCTGAGAGATGCGGATGTGGGAACAGTGGCCTATCTTGCTGTCTGCCATAGAGCCACTCATTAGAATATGCTGTTACCAAATACTCATTTTCTCTAGCCAAACGCTGGGTTGTTGGTCACACATTAGTAACAGGAAATGGTTCTACTGAATCCCAAATAGCATATTAAAGTGCAGTCACACTAGACTTTGAGGAATTACAACAAGGTCACATGCTACGTATGACCCACAAATTCACATAGCAAAAAGATGTTTGACCAACAGGGGATGTAAACATCACAATATAATATAATATAATATAATATAATAAATATAATAATATCAGTTTTTAATTTTGTATTATTTAATATTTTAAATAAGTTAATTTTAATAAATATAATATTTTAAACATATTATTAGTAATCTGTTAAGTATTATACATTAAAAAAGACAGCTTAAAAGCACATCATATCCTGCTGGCAATATTCTTTGTGGGCTTATTTCACATCCTCAAAGGCAACCTTTATTATTAAGGAATACTGGAGAGAAAAAAAAAACAGAAGGAATTTGCACAGCTCATTTTTCCTTGGGATAATTTTGGAATTTATGTTGTTTTATGCTGCAGCTCTGATTCTAACATCAAAAACACCTAAGCTCCTCCTGGATAAAAAAAAAAAAAAGCTACAATGTGCTCCAGTGTTAGACAAAATATACCCATTTTCTCCCCCGCCAAGAAACACTGTGGAACTCCACTGCCCAAGCATTTGACACCCCGCTGCTTGATGCCCAAATCAACACGGCAAGATATACGGCTGGAGGCCAGCGCAAATTTGCATGGAACATCTCTGACTACTTAATTCTGCTTTGATCTCCATTTCCTGAAGAGGGGATTGTCTGCCCTATTGCATGGAAACACTTTTGTGTGAGTCAGTGTGCTGCACATCATCCACCCTATGAAGAATCCCAGGCTTTGCCTCTTTCTAGTCACTCTCTTTCCTCCCTCTGTTGCTCTCTTTCACTCGCTTTTCTGCCTCTCACTTTCTCACTCTTTGACTCCAGCGGACTTTAATGCCTTTTCTTCAAGGACAAGCATCTACTGCACATCATCTGAATAAGACTTTGAGTCAGCATGCCCTCCTGGGGCTTAAGTCCAGCCAAATGCCCCTGAGGCCTGTTTTAACACCAGGCTACTTTTGTCAATAAATATTAATATTAGAACCAAGTACATCCAGTCCTGCAGCCACATCCATTGAGCTCCTTTCTCGCTGTGACTGTCGAAAAAAACAGTGGCATGGCAATGTCATTTTGTGGCTGTGACAGCAATATTCCCAGCATGTAGACATGCATGTGCAGTATATTTAAAGTTGCTGACAACATTAAATTGATATACAACAAAGATATAAAAATTATACAGCTTGTAGCATTGGGAAATCTGGCTTAATGAATCAATTCTTACAAATAGCAAGGAAAGGATTCAACAGTCACAAAAAAAATCTTGCTAGGATTTCTATTTATTTATTTATTTATTGCAAGAAGCATGCACATTCTATATTTTAATTAAACTAATCAACTGGGGTTTTATTAAAAACAGGGGCTTTATTAAATTTTGTGTAAATTCAAGTTCTGATTTGATTTGGCACTGCAACATCACACAACAGCAAAGAATACAAACTATGACTGTGAGAAATACGTTTACTTTACCTCTACTTCATGTTACAATTCACAGTTAATTCCAAAACATGATCAGACCACATGAGTCTAATAAAAAGCTCAACAATAACTAATAAACAAACATTTAAACAACGAAACATCTTCATTATTTAGCTGTAGATGTTATTTTCATTTGCAATCTTTTGATAAAAAATAACACAGTAACAAATAAATTTCCTTTGCTATAAGTCAGCTATTATTAGGCGTTATCTATTTTTTTTTTACCATGTTTCAAATAGCACAAGACTGAAAATGATAACCTTGATTCAGTGTATTTACACAGTATTTAACTGATTCAGTTAAATTTTACCCAAAAACTTTGATTCAGTCCAATCTAAAAACAGGTTCATATCCATTAAGAAGAACCAATCATAATATTCACCAGTGAGACATCACATTGCTCAAAAATATAATGCACCTCTTTACATTATATTTTTAATGATGATACTGAGTACCGTTACTGGAGGACTAAAAACCACTAAAAGGACTACAAGAACAACTATCTAAAGATTAGAAAAAGGATCATAGCTAAATGGGAGGCTTGCACATACATATTTTCTTCAGAGACAGCTAGCTGGAATGGTGCCCAAAACATAGGAAAACACGCGCACGCAGTGCAGGACAAAGAAAAGCATCAGCGATAATACAAACACACAAAGCAAGCACAGATGACACATTACACAGCAAATCAGCAGCTAGCCAGTAAGCAAGTGCAGCCAGTTAGCGACCCTCTCAACCGAGGCACACCTGAGACAGAGCAGCCTCACTGTTCAGCAAGCTGTGGCTGCCGTCCCGGGTCCTTTTTCAGTCTGCTCTCTGAGCCAGATTCATTACCACTTGCAGCAGGGGTATTAAGATATGGCTGTATTAACAAAGTTGTCCGGTATCTTAATTGAATCTATCCCTGCTGCACAGTATCTGGATTATGTTTACCTGAAATATAAGCAGCTCGGCACTGGAACATGGGCCCGCTGATAAAACACTGGGTTAGCCTATTCGTTCCAATCCTAATCCCAACTATAATTTGCTCCCGCTGGATGTATCAACTGAGCATAAGCTGCCGATTCGTTTCAGAATAGAAGTATTTGCAGGTAGGTTAATATATTACAAGCAGTGTTTTTTATTTTCAGATAATTTTCTTCACACAAACAGAACAGGTGCTAAATATCTGGTGCTATAAAGGTGCTATATCCAATGACTGTTTAGGATGTGTAGGAGATCCATTCTGAACATAAACACACTTTATTATGAAAGCAATGTAAAATTGCTATAATGTCTTTGTGTACAGGAACAGTTTTCAGCAATTCAGCGGTAATGCTGCTTAAATCTGGATATAAGCACCTTGCTCAAGGGCACAGCTTCCCAGGATCTGCACCGATCACCCCTCAAACCGGACCTTTGAGCTGAAGCTGGACCGGGGTGAATGTTCAGGTGATATTCAAGATGGGAAGGGGGTCTGCATGAAAGATGGCTTTGTAGTGGCTGGGTGCACGGGCTCAGGGCACTGCAATTTTGTCCTTCACGGGGTGACATACCCTCGCTCAAGATATCTTGTGCAGGGAGGTGCTTATTTCCTATCGGTTGAAGGCTGGTGGGCTAGTCATGTATTAGGGATTGAACTAAATATGCTATTTTGTGTGTGTGTGTGTGTGTGTGTGCACGGAGGTCTACCTGCTGTGCCACCACTCTTGAGAACATTTCAGTCCTCATGTGTGTCATAAATCATACCTCAGCAGCCAAGGACACACTGTGTGTGTCACAAACACACACATGCACATGTGCACCATTGATTTCTTTAGTTTTTATATTGTGCAAGTGAAATTTTGATATATGTACTGAAAAAAATGGTGGTGAAACAATTTACACTTAGAAATTGATAGTATATTTTTGTTTATATATGTGTGTACTGTGTATATTTATTATGTACATATAAAGACACACACATTCAATATATATTCAGAAAATATTTACATGTATTACATGTATATATTTATATTAATATAATTTATATGATATATAAATATGTTTAATATATAAACTTTTTTTTTTCCTTAAATATATACATTCATGTGTGTGTATTTATACATACATAATAAATATACACAGTACACACACATATATTATGTACACAAAAACGTTTAGTTTGGATGCGTTTAATTGCTGCCCAGCACTATAAATAGTTTATGTATAGTATTATAAGTAATATATTAACCATAATACACACACAGAGCATTATAATG
>NW_015554107.1:111753-112651 GCF_001515605.1 Sinocyclocheilus anshuiensis | reverse complement strand
ATATATATATATATATATATATATATAATAGCATAATTTATTACAAGTAAAAAAATACAACAGTTATTGTTTTATAATATATATATATAATATATAAAGCTAGTATTTAATGAGCTTTAACAAAAAACATGATTGTTGTTATGCTCAAGTTGTTATGCTCCCTCTGTGTCACTTCCTGTCCCTCAGCTTCTAAACTGGGTTCAGATGGGCACAGGAAGGTCTATGCGTGTGTTTGAGTGTGTACGCGTGCATACGGACTTGCTCAATGGACATGTTCGCTCAGTGCTCACAGCCACACGGCACTCTCTCTCCCTTTGCCCCCGTTCCCCGGGAACAGATGCCAGGAGTGTGCCATGCACGTGTGCTGGGGGAGTGGGTTAATTGGGGTAGTAGTGGGGGTTAATTTCAATTAAAATTTCAACTAATGGAGGTCAGGCAAGTGTCTGCAAACACCTGATTAAAACAAATGGTTCTGCCAGTCAAAACTTTATCTTGGTCACCCCCCGGCGGAGCATATATTAAGAAAATATTTACATGTATTACATGTATATATTTATATTAATATAATTTATATGATATATAAATATGTTTAATATATAAACTTTTTTTTTTCCTTAAATATATACATTCATGTGTGTGTATTTATACATACATAATAAATATACACAGTACACACACATATATTATGTACACAAAAACGTTTAGTTTGGATGCGTTTAATTGCTGCCCAGCACTATAAATAGTTTATGTATAGTATTATAAGTAATATATTAACCATAATACACACACAGAGCATTATAATGTATAGCATTACATACTATAATATTACATGAGATGATAGATAGATAGATAGATGATTATTTCATCAATTATTTCATCAATTATTTCATATATAACA
>NW_015554107.1:103652-111561 GCF_001515605.1 Sinocyclocheilus anshuiensis | reverse complement strand
GCCCCGGTTCCCCAGGAACAGATGCCAGGAGTGTGGTATGCGCGTGTGCTGGGGGAGTGGGTTAATTGGGGTAGTAGTGGGGGTTAATTTCAATTAAAATTTCAACTAATGGAGGTCAGGCAAGTGTCTGCAAACACCTGATTAAAACAAATGGTCCTGCCAGTCAAAACTTTATCTTGGTCACCCCCCGGCGGAACGTCCCAGCAAGGTGGATGCAGGAGGAAGAGATGACTAATGTCGAACGAACGGGGGGGCACTTGTTAGCATAGCATCTGCTGGTAGCAACTCCGAAAGAGAGACTGATAGAGACAATGAGTGTGTGTGAGAGGAAGAGATGAGTTTGCAGGGAGAACACGCTCTCTTCCCTATCTGATCGTAGACTTGCTGTGCTGACTGCTGCCGTCATGCTTCTCCATGCGTGCCACAGCAGCTTCTAACATCTGGCAGGGCCCTGCAGGTGTGCACCCGGCCCGGCATCCCGCCGATGCTAAATATGGCGCGGGGTTAACGCAGAGCTCCCTAATCACTTAGCCACTGTCTGGCAGCTCTGCCACCACTGCTTCTTACTCAACTACAGACATCTGTGGCGCCACCAGCCATTCTCTCACTCTCTTTTACTGCGTCTTCGTTCTGTACACTTGCACGTTTGCCTGGGATAGGTTAGGTGTGTTGTGTTCAAAGTTTGGTTGTTAATACATAAGTAGAGATAAAATGAGATCAATTATGTGTCTTCTCCATGCTGTTGTTCAAATATTCTTTTATAAAACAGCTTTAAGCATGTTTTTTAATTTATATATTAAAATTATTTTTTTCTGTTTTAAATAATGTGAGGATGATACAACTTTCCTAATATCAAAATGCCCCATTAAAAAAACTTTTTTGAAGCAGTTTGGCATTAATGTCTATTAATAACAAAATATTAGTTTTATGATAAATAAAAAGATTGGTGCAAGTGAAACTATGTCTTGGTTGTTAATACATACAGTAAGTAGACATAAAATGAGATCAATAATGTATAATGTATGTATCTATACTGTTATTCAAAAAAACATTTATAAAATGGATAAAAAAATAGTGCCTCATTAAAAGAATCCTTAAAAGAAAATAATTTAAGCTGTTGTGCATTATTGTCTATTAATAACAAAATGAGAAACAGAAAGTTTGGTGCAAATGAAACTATGCCTTGGTTCTTAATACATAAGTTATAATGTAGACATACAATGAAATCAATTATCTATGTTTTTATTCATGCTTTTATATATAACTGTCAGACTTTGTTCCGTGTTTTGTGTGTGTCTTGCTCCCCATGTGCCTTCCTATGCCCATATTTGGTTAGTTTCCTGTTCCTGTCCTGATTAAGTTCATTTGTCCCAGGTGTTTCCCTTGATGTTTCATTGCTCCCAGGTGTGTCTCGTCATCCCCTCCTCCTGTGTGTATAAATAGTGTTCCCTGTGTGTGCTCCAGGGTCCGGTATTGTTCAGGTCATGTTCATGTCATGTCTACATGTATTGCGTGAGTGTTCCTTTGTATTAATTAAACCCATTTGGATTGATGTACTCCTCGTCTCTCTTCGTTCCTTGCTCCTCAGTCCGCTCAGCAGTGCACCCGTGACAATAACAAACTGATTTAAGCATGTTTTTTAAATTTCTGTATGAAAATTATTTCAATATTTTTTTCAAAATTGCCGAAAATGTCAGGGTGATACATCTCTCCTGGCTCCTGATAGCAAGATGCCTCATAAAAAGAATGAAAATCTTGAAAAGAAAACTTGATTGCACTTGTTTGTTAATACATAAGATAAGATCAATCTATAAATCTATCTATATACTTTTAATCAAATATACATTCATGCATTCATTGAAACATGTTTTAAAGTTCTATATTAAAATTATTTTTGACTATTTTTAAAAATATTTCAGGGTAATATGACTGTTCTAATGTCTTGTTGCCTCATTAAAGGAATAAAAGATTTAAAAAAGAAAGCTCTCCAAAACTCTGATTTATTACACAAATTCAGTCATGTGTGACCAACAAAATCATGTCATCCAACCAACATGCAGAAACTCATTGTCACTCTTTGTCATTAACCTGGATGCTTTATAGAAGACTTTCAGAGAAAACTAGATATATGCAAATGTTTACATGTGGTCATGCTAATGTTTTCTGTGTACATGTAGACATTTCTCGTGCATATGCTAAAGTCTTTGAATTTTTTCTGCCACTTCAGAGGCCCCATAGCCTGATACGAGTCAGGTGGCAAATGCAATTAGCAAAAAGGCCACCAAAAGAGATATGCGGCATGATTTCAAGCTTACGCATTAACTGCGAGTAGCTGCCATGCGTGCATACATGTGTGCAGGCGTACTTCCAGGTCCCCGCGCTCATGTATGGCGGCTGAGCTGTGGTCCCTGCAGAGAGCAGCGAGCCGGGCTCCGTGAGAAACCACAGCTTTATTGTGCTTGGCCCCAGGCAACCCTGTTTACCGAGCCTGCCACACGTCAGCTTTACAATGGCGCAGATGTGTGTAGCAGCGGATTTGGAGCTTGTATTTAGCTGCCAGGAGTGACGGTGATGAAGTAGCGGTGATAAACTGATAGATTGGCTGCCACTGAGATTTTGGGAATGGGTCAGATAAACATGGCAGAGGAAAAGCTCTCTGTGTTCTGGTGATAATAAACTTGTCGTTCTACGGGTGCATTAGATTCTAGACCTGAAGAAATTACAGGGGAAAGAGAGAGGTAGAAGCTGAGAGACAGGAGGAAAAAACAGTAGCCGTTGAAAAGCGAGAGGGTGAGATAGAGAAAGAGAGAGAGAATGGAATAGCATCTCTGCTTGGAATTACAGCGGGCTGCCAACACTAGGTTTTAAGGGTAGCCCCGCAGACTGATGGGATTTCAGATTGTTGGCTCACAAATCATTAGCTGTTGTCACTGTAGTGTAGATATGTTTGAGAAACTCTCTCACCTTCAAAATATATGGCATGGAAGAGGAAGTCTGCGGTCCACAGCCGGCTATGAAACAGCTTTGTGGTCTAATTTACCATTCCCTAAGCAAAAAGAAATGCAAAGATGTAGTTCTCGGTTTTTCACATTTTATGTTCTTCGTATCAGCCAGATTGTATTCTCATTTCAGCATTATTTTGTTATGATTGGATATTCATCACTGAATGCGTAGAAAATCGCTAATGCTTTAGACGAGAGCAAGAATCCTCCCTAATCACCATACGCCTGCATTTCCGATGGCGCGCTCGGTAAGAATAAACAGTGTTCGTTCACACCTTCCACTCCTCGGAGAGCTCCCTAAACAAAAGTGAGAACAGAACCAGAGATATCAGCTTCACCCCCTCCGCCCACTTCCTGCCTCTACCCAACAGCACCACAGACTAAACACCCAAAGATAGTAGAACTAATCCAGGGTGGAACAGGTCGGGGAGCTGGTTATGCATTTGAGGAGAGAGAAAGGAGCTGATGTGTTTGAAATAAGCTCTATATTTGAAAGAAAACTATGTGTTAACATCCTTATCTGCCCATCAGACTGTTGATCTATGATATCAGGACTCAGATAGGGAAGGGAAGGGTTGCCTGCATCTTTCCTGGTTTCCATGGCTGTGTGAGAGCAGATTATTCTAATTCGGATCAACTGCAAGGTTTCTGTTGAAATATCTCAGTTATAATGTCTATGTTGGAACATAACCAAAAATATTAAAAGGATAGTTCACCCAAAAATAAAAATTCAGTCATTATTTGTTCTGATGCTGTTTTCAGACCACAAGGTGGAAAAAAAATCCTGCTTGTGCTTGTACGTAAATAGTCAGTAAATGGTGACCAACATCAAGTTTTAAAGAAAAAGACGAAAAAGCATCTCAGAATTATCCCATACGACTCATGCTGTATTTTCCTAGTATTCTAATGGCACACAATAGAGTTTGGTGAGATATAAACCAACATTTAAATGATTGTTTAGCGAAAATCTAAATTAATAAAGTGTTGCGAAATATGACGGCCAAACTATGCTGTCCAGTTGCATAATCAAAACAACCAAAAACTGCTCTGTGAACTATAAAAACTTGCATTTATTGTGTACCATGGAATACCATGAATTTATAAAAATGAACCCGTTCAAAAGTTTACATACCCTTGAATCTTAATACTGTGTCTTGTTTCCTGGATGATCCACGACAGTTTTTCTGTTTTGTGATAGTTGTTCATGAGTCCTGCATTGGTCCTGAGCAGTTCAACTGCCTGCTGTTCTTCAGAAAAATCCCCCAGCTCCTCCACATCTTCTGCATATTTGAATCTTTTCCAGCAGTGACAATGATTTTGAGATCCATCTTTTCACAATGAGAACAACGGAGGGACTCATATGCAACTATTACAGAAGGTTCAAGCGCTCACCGATGCTCCAGAAGAAAAATAAAAATGCAATAAGAGCCAGGGGGTGAAAACTTTTCTTCTTCTTCATTTATTTATAAAGCACATTTTAAAACAACCAAGGGTTGACCAAAGTACTGTACATAATTGTACACAAAAAGGTACAGTACAAATTTAACCCAGCATACATTTTAGATTTATAATAAGATTTAAGATTTATAAAATCTTTTTATAAGCTCTTTTAAATGATTCACTAATTCAAATGGTAACAGAATTTGTGATTCTTTTTTAATTATTCATTAAAACGACAGTCTCTATGAGACATTTATACTTGAATGGGACTGGTTGCACTTTTATGCTGGTGATTCACTTAAAAGAACCAGTTCGTATTTCAGACTACACAGGTTGCAATGTAGGTTTCTGATTCACCAAAAAAGAACCGGCTCGTGAGAGTCATTTGTTAATGAATTGGACTACATGGGTTGCGCTGTAGGTTTTTGATTCATTAAGAAGAGTCCGCTCATAAGACTCATTTTGTTAGTGAATCAGACTACGCTAGTCATGTGCAACTCACAAGGACTACTCAATAAAAAAGATGTGGTTTCTTGCCGATATTTTGTCGTACACTGTCTTGTAGGAAACACTGGCATAGGCTAGAGTAAAGAATTGATTTAGGGATTTTAAGAATCTAATTTCTTAAAATTTAAGAAGCTTAACATTAATTTGACAATTACAATCAATAAATAGTGCAATGTAATACACAAATAATATGCATTCCATTCAGCTCAAAAGATTATTCTCATCTAGTAGGGGAAAGACAGAATGGGAAAACAGTTTATTAGAACTCACGCAGTACAGTCAGTCACACATGCGATGGAGAGAAAATTAAGTTGTTCATTTATTAGGAGCACCAGATAAACACGAGCTGCTAACACTTTATGTTCGTATAATTAAAGGGTAAGCATTGCCACTCAAGGTGAGAAAGAACATTTAAATTATTTTCCCATGAGCAAGAATTGCTCTTTTAATTTCCCCATCTGAAAGGTCACAGGCAGTGTTCTTGTTTTCCTCCTTAATTGATTCTTAGAATGCATCGCAGTGAATGATGGAGAGTTCAGCAGCTCTGAATCAGCCCCCTTTACCACAAAGGTAAAAGTTGAACGAATCACTAATTGCTGTTATGCAGTCGTGCTACCTTATAAATCATGTCCTTTTGCGAAGGCTTGGTGACATTGCATATGTATGCAAACAGGCTTTTATCTTATCTAAGGCCTTAACACATAAATGTCTCTATCCAGACCCTTGGCAAAACTGTTTGTGTACAGATACTTAAAGGTTGCATCCACAATCAAGAGGGAGGCTATTTTGTTGTTGCCACAAAGTCTGCAATAGGGGATATGTGCAACAAATGTCCATATGTTGTAAAACATGTTACATCACTTCCGGTTCGGGTCTTTTTATGTGCTTCGTTAAATATAGACCTGTTATACTCAAGTTGTCTTTTTAAGGAGTTGTCAAAGATGATCATAGCCGATGCCCATCACATATGCAGTTTGATATCTAAACGTTTTTTCTTCTTCTTCTAACATTCAGAGATTAAAACTGAATAAAACACCAACAATAAAAACCACTAGCAATTTTTGCTCCCCCAACGAAAATATCCAAACAACAGAACCATTACATGCCTCTGATTCATTCATTTCTGTTGTGAACAAATCGATTGAACAAGTGATTAAATTAATCACTCATAGTTGAGTCACTTGTTTAGTTCAAAATTGAACTGAATCGGGTAAGCAAATGATTCAATGCATTTACTTATAAAGAGGGTCCTGAATGAATCTGTGTGTTTGAACAAATCGGGGTGAATGAATCAATGACTCACTAACAAAGACAGTAGCTTATCGCCATCTACTGGTGGAAATAAAAAAAGATAAGAGTGATAAAAACACTAAAAAGTTCCAGTGATATACTGTATATCAGCACACTTGCCAATCAAATTTCGAGGGCCAGAACGAAAGTGTGTTGTATAAATGCATTTATGCACTTCTTTACTTTCTCCCTCTTTAATGAGTTAAACAACAGGCTTTACAGTGGGAAAACTCCATTATGTGCTAGTATAAAAAGAAGAATATTTCTTGTCACATGGTGGATAAACAGACTCTATATGCATCTGTTTATTGCACAGTGAATGTTTGTGGTTGTTGCTAAAACTCTGTTTTTACTGCCACTGAGCTGTATTCATGCAGATAAAACCCAAAGTGTCATTGAAGTTTCTCAATACATCTGCATTGACCCAGTTAGCAATGCTCCTGTATGCATTGAAGTGTAATATAAAGCACTGAAACAGTCAATAGTTTTCTGTCAAGAATGAATGCAATCCATTATTCCTTTTTCCTCTCAATCAGAAACTTCTAGATGGCAGCTACAGTATGAACTCCCCCTATACACCTCGAGACTGAATTCGCCTGCGCTTGCTGGCCGGAGTGGCATGAAGGATAACTGGCTGCGAGAAAGGGATTAATACCGTTCATCAGGCATTCCACCTGCCCCTCTCTTCCATTGACCCATTCCTCAGCCTTCCATCTCTTATCAGATCACCATTCCTCAGTGCCGTCAGTGATCTGTCACTGTCTCGGTCCACTGTAATTTTTTATACCCCAAAAATTGTCTCTCTATATACTGTACGCTCATTGCTCTGATCCCTCCCTTTCAGAATGAGCGACTGTTGTACCTTAGATTAATGATACTTATATATAATAAAAACGAATTAGAGTTAATGATCAACATTACAATTGCTGCATGTTTCCTATTTGCTTATTTTGTTTCCTTCTGGGTACAAGAAATTTAAAAAAAGAGAAGAAATAATCTAAATCAAACAGAACTTGTTGATTTGATTTCACCAAGGGCCACTGCATTTAGATCAGAAATTAAACTACAAGAACAGTTTGGGTGAAGTCAGTGCAGGAACAGTGTCTCTTCATCTCTTAACAAAGTGGTCTAGAAGAGTCTCTTGTGGAATGTCTCCGTTTCTTCACTTTGGCACCTTTTCTACTGAGGAAAAAAAATCGTAACAACTTAACCTAAAATCAGCAGTGTTAGTTTTAACTAAAATTATCAAAAATTGTTTTCATTAAAGCTGCAGTCCGTAAGTTTTGCCTCTTTGTCGCCATCTCTGTTTGAAAACCTGGACTTGCAGTTACTTGCGAAATTATCTTCCTTGCGTGGGTTGTACTCTGGCACGGCTCCAGCGCGGATTAATCTAATGTTTTGAGGACGGAGTATGTGTGGCAGTCCGTCAATATATGACGCAAATAAGAATTTTCACCGGATATTGTCATCTGAACAAGTAAGTAAAAAGTCTGCCACGTTTGTTCTGACCAACTGAGGAAAAAAAGCATTACAATAAATCGTGCTACCAATGGCGATTTAATCTAACGATCGATTAGCTCATATCATATCAAACCGTGCAAATTATTATTATTGTTATACTTTATTCTCAGATTATTAATGTTAACAACATCAGCATTGCGTGACTATGA
>NW_015554107.1:91778-102669 GCF_001515605.1 Sinocyclocheilus anshuiensis | reverse complement strand
TCTAATCTCTAATTGTCATACCATTCTAATTTCATATTAAGAAATTATTTTAACCCAAAAAGCAAATTATGCTCTCTTCGAACTGGTTGTCTTTAAAATACAAATCTTGTGTAATCCCAGGCTATCTGTAATCAGAAGCACATTTAAAACTAATATAATTTAATTTCATTCACATGTGTTTCATATAATCCTTTCTGGATTACAATCCGCCAAAATGATTTTTTGACATTTAATTATTCCAGCTGCTGTGAGCAAAGGCTATAAACGATCGGCCACCTTCAGGATCCTCACATGGGACAACCTAGTAGCCGGGACAACTTCTTTATGTTTACAGACGTGACGTGTAAAACTGGAATAAAATAAACTATATATATATAAAATGAAAACCTAAAAAACTAATTTAAAAAACTAACGAAAATTAGAAATGTTCCCTTGAAAACCAACTGAAATAAACTGTACTAAAATTTATAAAACTAAATATCAAAAAAAAAAAAAAATTAAAGCTAAATATAACTACTATAAATAATAAAATGACAAAATCACATAAAATTACTAAAGCTAAATGAAAACTAGAAATATAAAAATAAAAGCTAATTTAAAATATCAATAAACATTTTAATATAAAGGATACTAAAATTACACTGCCTAACATGGTTTACGTCATAGACCAGCTTATAACAGCTATAGACCTCACTGTAAAAAATGTTCACCCCTTTCAACTTAAAAACGTATCTTAAATCATATTAAATAGTTTCATATGTTCATCTAACGTTAGTTTGAATAGAACAAACTGACACAACTGGTGACGATTAGTTCATGCGTCGTGTTCAACAGCTCGGGCTTCTTCTACCTCAAGTTAACTTATATTATCCCAGCTTGAACGGTTGATAAAAAAAATAAAAAAACCGCGTAACTTTACTCAGTAACGAATACCAACTCAAACGCACGAAGCCTGACTGACTGGGATAAACTTCCAGTGGGCGCGAAAATGCCGAGCCTGCTCAGCAAAGCCAACTGGTAACGTTACCCACTTTAACGGTCAAATACACCTATAATCGCTCAAATTGCCCATCTTAACTATGTTTAACAGGTGGAGAAACACATCTGTGTCGTGATGTTCCCTTTAGGAAAAAAATAATAATTTTACAACAACCTAAAAAGGTTTGCTGGTCTTATACTGGTTAGGTTGAGCTGATTTTTCAGGTTTAAGCCATGATTTGCACAGTACTGCAATGCTGGTAGAGGCTAGCTGAAGACCAACCTGGCCAAGCAAGGAAACCACTTAGACCAGCTCACGCTCAAACCAGCCAAGTACAGAAAAACCCAGCTCAAACTGGTATAAAACATGCTTTTTGTCAGCATGGCTATCACATTTGCAGACAATAAAAGAAAGGTGCTCAGATTAGTGGTCAAAAAATAGGGGTTTTTCAGTGACCGATTCTTAAAATTTTCTCACATGTGGTTCTAGGTACTATTTTTGAAGCATTTAGTCCTCCACGGGGATGTTTTATAACAAACATGATCTACAGAATACCAATTAGCCCTGTAATAGATTCATAAATCATAGCTGTTGGCATGGCTTTTAATTCACTTTGATTAATAGTGACATGTGGTGGAGATAGGCAGCAGTGTTTTGAGGTCTCCTTTTGTCTTGGGTGGTTCAGATGATTTCCAGGGAAATCATACAAGAGGATATGAGACTATGATGCTAATGGATATGGTTCTCCGAGCATACTTAAAGACAAACAAATATGTACTGTACGTGCACCTGGACACCATGCTGCACTGCTGAACACCTGGACCTCCTCACAAGACGGTCGCTTGCTCATGTGCACACATTCCTCTCTCATAAATGTCTCATAAATAAATGTGAATTTCGTGCCATCCAACCAAACAACTGATACATATTTGCTGCTTTTAATGGAGGTTTTTGTGCGGGCGGCTCAACAAAACAGGAAATTCTCTCAAGTGGACTTTTGTTCAAACAAGCACCTCTCATCAGTCTTTCAGGTCCATGGATACAGCGTCAGATGTGGTATCATCCCACTCTACACTCTTAAAAATAAAGGTGCTTCACGATGCCATAGAAGAACCTTTTTTTCTAAATGGTTCCATAAAGAACCTTTAACATCTGAAGAACCTTTCTGTTTCACAAAAGGTTCTTTGGGGCGAAAAAAGGTTCTTCAGATGATAAAAAGGTAAGAAAGAGATGGTTCTTTAAAGAACCTTTGACTGAATAGTTCTTTGTGGAACCAAAAATGGTTCTTCTATGGCATCGCTGTGAAGAACCTTTTGAAGCACCTTTATTTTTAAGAGTGTAACATCTAAAGGATCTGTCATGAGCAGTGTGCATTTATAGAGAGAAATGCACTGTGAGTGTTTTTCACATGTGTGAGAGAGCACTGAAACAATATTGTGTTCCTGAATGACGACGAGAGCATAAAGCGCTAGTGTTGACTTAACAAAAAGAAAATAAATATTTTTCACTCTCAATATAATAATCCATTTCTTGGTAATAGTCATAATAGTCCATTTCTTGCATTGATCCTGATGTGAATCCACTCAGTTTGAGGTTTATTGATGGAGCTACATCTACATCCACTCCTTGTGACCTCAAACAATATAGTAAGCGGTGTCATTGATGTTATATCGGAAGGATCATTTGTTTAGGCTGAGCTGAATTAGGAAGTGAAAAGACACCAAAGACACCTAGTTTTCACTAGGCTGAAAACTTTCTTACTTTATGTGATTGCTGGTATACATACAGTAGATGACATATTGATGACATTGTTGTAAATAGAGTCCATTCTACCCTACATGTTGCACTGATTTAAGTCTGATTTAAGTTTGTCCACTGAACATTTGAGGAAAGCTGTATCCTCAATGTTTTATCTGCTGAAAGATTGACAGATACACAACAGTACAACATTTTGAACAGCCTGCATTTACTTCTATCTTGTGTTTTTCAACCTTTCTTGTTGTTCTATCTGTACCCTTTCATTGACACCCAACTGGTTCATTTAAACTTATTATGATATTGGATTTCAAATAGTATTATAATTAATCAAGCAAAACAATGCAATCTACCTATGTACAGTTTATGTTTTGCTTTAAGTCTATATTATATATTTTAATTTTAAAAAAGTATATGAACAATCAATCTCCGCACACCTGACGGCAATTGATAGGTGCGTAGGAGACAAAGACCAAAAAGATCAAAACTAAAGGATAAAGAAAACAAATCCCGCACACTGTCAATTAGTGCAAAAATGATCAAAATATGTTTATTAACAATGTTTCGGTCGCAAGACCTTCATCAGGTATCTTCAAACATATGTTTGAAGATACCTGATGAAGGTCATGCGACCGAAACATGTTTGAAGATACCTGATGAAGGTCATGCGACCGAAACATATGTTTGAAGATACCTGATGAAGGTCATGCGATGAAACGTTGTTAATAAACATATTTTGATACTTTTTGCACTAATTGACAGTGTGCGGGATTTGTTTTCTTTATCCTTTAATTTAAAAAAAGTAAAAATTTGGACTGTCCCAATTAATGTCAAGAATTTTGTAGCATTAGCTACAAACAATGATATGTATTATGATTAATTGTTTTAATGTACTTATAGCCAAAACCTTTTAATTTGTAAAATCTGTAAAATAACCCCTGGAATCTGCTAAAGTGTACTCTTAAAGGGATAATTCACCCAAAAATGAAAATTCTGTCATTAATTACTCACCCTCATGTTGCTCCATGCGCGTGCTCTCCTCTGAATGTAAACGACGCGAAACGACGGGATGAGAAGGAGAAGAATTGATGAATGAAGTCGTTATTTTTGTTTTCTTTGTGCACAAAAAGTATTCTTGTAGCTTTGTAAAATTACGGTTGAACCACTGATGTCACATGGACTATTTTACCGATGTCCTTACTGCATTCCTGTGCCTTAACTGTGGTAATACCCTTGCTGTCTATGGAGGGTCAGAGAGCTAAAAAAAATATCTTAATTTGTGTTCTGAAGATTACAGGTTTGGAACGACATGAGGGTGAGTAATTAATAACAGAATATTTTTGGGTGAACTATCCCTTTAAAAATAAAGGTACTTGAATGGTTCTTTGTCAGGATGTATTTATGTTTCCAAAAAGAACCTTTAAAATACATTCCATTGCATAAAAAATTCTGTGGACTATAAGGCCAGTTTTCTCATTCAATATTCTTTATCGTACTAAGAAAAAAAAAATGTTTCTATTAAATACCTTTCACTGAAAGGTTCTTTTGAAGGACCAGAAATGGTTCTTCTATAGCTTTGCTGCGAAAACCCTTATAGAAACACTGCCATATAGCCTTGATTTTGTCCAATGAAATATGTCCTCTATTCTGATTAAGTTCTATGGTGCCACTTCAGCTAACACATATTGCAAATTTCTTGTCAATGGAAGTGTCTGTTATATCTATGCATTGAACAGAGGACAATGAAGCAGGGGTCTAGGACAGAAAAGTCTTGACTTCAAGAAGGTGGGCCAGACAAAACAAAGGGGAATGATTTCAAATGGCTGAGTGATTGATTGAAGTGGGCAGGGGGCAGTGGTGGCAGACAATGCCCAGTGCCATGGCAATAGAGATGGAGTGTTGTTCCCACTGCCTGTGCCCTCTCAGCCAGGCATCTGCTGAGAACAGCGCTGACAGGAAATCAACTACTCTCACACTGCCAGAGCTACCACTGGGACTTACCACAGAGCCACTTAAAGCCAAAAGGTATTTTACACAAGTGAAGCTCATTATAAAAAATGTCTGTTAAATGACTAAAGACTTGAATAAAGTAAAGATTTTTCCCACAAAAGTAATATATTTTGTTAAACAAAGTAGGCTATGCAGTTTCTGCGCTACTGGTGTCATTTTAGCAGATCTACCTAAAATGGTTGCAGATCTATCTAAAATGGTTGCAGGAATCTCATTTTTCATGGTATCTTCTTCAGATTTGAAATAGAAACTCATGAGACATGTGACTTTCAACCCATTACTTTTCTGGATTGCTCCAGGACTGATTTCATGTATTTTTATATGAAATACAAAAAAATAATTCAGTGTGGTACACTTTTTTTCAAGGCACTTCAGTGTCTACAACTTTTAATTTGTTTGAGCATTATCAACTCTGGATGATGGATAGTAAAGTCCAAAGGGTCTTCTTTCCAAAGACACCAAAATTGTGTGTGTAGCACACTGTTGTCAGGAACTGTTACCATTTTAATTAGGTAGGTCATTTTCAGCTGTGAGTCCCAAAATGGGGGGTGCAGTTTAACAGGTTAAAGGGGGCCTATTATGCTTTTTCACTTTTTTAATTTTAGTCCGTGTGTAGTGGTTATGCTTGGGCATAAAAAAAGATCTACAAAGTTACAAATCTCAAAGTCTACTCCAAAGGGAGATATTTAATTTAAAAAAAAATCCCTTTTCAAGAACTACAACGAATGGCTAGTTTGGACTACAGTGTTGCTTTCCGGGGTTTTGTGATGTCACAAAGTGGTCCATTAGAATATCATTAAAATAATTCCCGCCTACGGAAATTCGAATGGTTGGGGGGTGGGGAGGGGCGAGGTCGTGGTTAGAACGTTTGGTTGAGAGCATCAGACAAGACTACGATGAAGAAGAAGTGCTGCTGCAGAGTTGGTGCATCAGAGAAAACAAAGAATAAGAAGAGCTGCTGTGCGTCAAGTTTTCGCCATGTCCGTCCATATCCATGCATTCAAAGGTTCTGCGCGATCCTCTTGTTCAATATTCTCGGGGTCTGAATCCGGCTCAAATTGATATGGCAATATTGACGCCATCCTTAACTATACCGGAGCAGACGGAACTTGCTGCTTTGCCTTTGGCAAGGGGCACGGCAGTACTGAAACACCGTCTAAGCTTTTTGCCAATCACAACGCACTGGGACAGCTAACCAATCACAACACATTTCGTTTTTCGGAAGGCGGGCCTTCATCAAACCCAGAACTAATCGAGCCGTTTGTGCCAGGCTGGGGAGAAAGGTATTTTAATAATGTAAATTATGTGAAAAATAATGCGTTTTTCGAACCACCAAGCATGAGAGCATGTTCTAGTACACCCCCAAAACAAAATCAAGACTTTGTAAAAGAGCATAATAGGACCCCTTTAAGAATCGGATATGGTCATGCTGTATGTTTCATGCTGAATAGAAGGCCTAATACAGTTTATTCAAAATATGATGTTCTGTCCGCATTGTCAAAAGAAGATACATGCGAACAGCTTTAGAACCAGTTCTTGTTTCCCCAACCCTTAATGTAGAATTTTAGTATCAATATATCAGAAAATACCATGCTAACTGTAACATGGTACTGCCATAGTACTGTCACCTCTAATGCAAAAGTTGTTAAATGCCACGTCTGAAAGTATGCTAGACAAAAAAAAAACAAAAAAAAACAAGAGCAACAGAAGCATACAGTGATAACAATAAATAAATAAATAACAAGAGCAACAGAAGCATACACTGATAACAATCTCCCTCTATTATGATCTCAGAGATACTGAGCAAAATAAATATTAAGCAGAAACAATATGACCTGACCTAAAAGATCTTTATCACTGTTTGAGTGAACAAATGTGAGATTTCGGCATCAGTGTATTTGCAGAGCTAAACTGGGAGGCGATAACCCACGTTCAGCATGCAGGGAGGGTGCGGAGCACTCGCTAACCTCCCTCACTGATCCATGCACAAGGTTAGCCTCATCTACATACGATCAATACACTACAGTAATAATTGTGATCTATTGCGTAAATATTGCAGCGGTCATTGAACTGTCTGAGTAAGAGCCGGAGCGGTTGACCTGCGGGGTAGCAGCTGGAACCTCTCAGCACAACTCAATGGGAGGCGGCATGGAGAATGACACGGCCTACTGGCTCTATGAATGCTAATGTCCAGCCAGGGGACAGGGGACGAGGACACCCAGAGGAGCCTGTGGGATTGCACTGACATGTTCCTTCAGGCTGTGGCCTGAAGGAACATGTCAGTGGGAAAGAAGCCCTAAGCCTATCTGTTTGTCTCTCTTCTTCCTTCACTCTTTCTCTCTCCTCTTTGATGTGGCCCTCCCCGTCTGCTTCCTCCAGCTCTGTATTCACGGGTAGCATTATGGGGCACTCTGTTGGAATAAGAATGCATTAATTATTTGATAATCAGAGTTTATTGTAATCCTTGACCCTGGCCCTGCATTTCAAACAGGGATTGAGGATTAGCCGCATGCTGGCTGGTCCTGACAGCCTGACTCCTGTCTCCTCAGGGCAGCTCTCCTCCGTGTGTGTGTGTGTGTGTGTGCCGTGAGCTTTTTCATGTCACATATCATATATGTCTTTCACATGCAGCCTCTGTTTCCATGAGATTCTACAACCTTCTCAATGTCTATGAATAATCCAAGTTCAAGGCTTCTTTTAATGGATAAAGACAGGATTTCTGAGGTAAATGTTTTGACACTAAAGAATCACATCACTGAATTGTCTTTAAGACGTGATTAAAAGAGACTGATTAAAAATATATTCATATATCTTCTCAGCTTTAGGTCTAGATGAAATTAATCATTCGAAATGGTAAGGTAAGGAGGTTTGTGCATTTATTATACAATCAATTCTAAGAGGGTAATTGCTATACATAAATAAGGAGCTACAGTGTAATGCTGGGTCTTTAGCTGCTTGCACAAAAAAAGTAAACATACAAAACTTACGGAGAAATATCCCTAAAACACAAATATCATTAATAATATTTACATATTATAATATAATTTTATGCATCTTTTAGGATATATAACACCGGCCATTTCATATTTCATAAATCTATCTTCTCATCTTTCATATGTCTTGAAGAAATTAATAATATTCAAAATTATAAGATAAGGTGGTAATCTGTGAACTCTTGTGAACTCAGTACTGTGCAAAAGTGTTAGGACTACTAGTATTTTCACCAGCTAAACAAATGGTTTAAAGTCAGTTATTTAAATTTTTCTACTTTTTTAAACTTTCTAAAATTTGTAAACTATTCAAAAAAAATTTCAGACAAACTTAAGTCAATCACTGAATCCATTACTAGAGACACCACTCTTACAAGTGATTTAAATGTTAAGTTGATGACAGTTCACCCAACAAACTCTCTCTCTGCTTTCTCTCTAACTACTGCTACTGCTGTAAGTGATCTAATTGTGAAGTCTAATCCCACATCCTGCCAGCTTGATCCTGCACCTACTGCCTTCCTTAAGTTGTGTGTTTCTGAGGTTTTACCTTTTATAACACATATGATAAACTCTAGTTTGGCATCTGCCACTGTCCCAGCTGAATTGAAAATGGCTGCAGTGACCCGCATTCTTAAGAAACCAGGCCTTGATCATTTAAATTGAATAATTATAGGCCAATCTCAAATTTACCGTTCTTAAGTAAACTGCTTGAAAAAGTAGTGGCTTCACAATTGCGATCATACTTAAACGCTAATGGTCTTTTTGAACCTTTTCAGTCAGGATTACATCCAACTCATAGCACTGAAACTGCCCTTGTTCGTGTGGTTAATGAAATACTTCTGTCCTTGGATTCAGGGTCAATGAACATCTTGATTCTTCTCGATATAAGCTCTGCATTTGACACAGTTTGCCATGACTTACTTATTTCTCGTCTTTCTGATATCGGTATCACTGGTTCAGCTCTTTCCTGGCTTGTTTCCTATATACGCAGCAGAAAGTATTTTGTCACTATACAGGGGTGTAAATCTGCCACTGCTCCACTGTCACAGGGTGTTCCTCAAGGTTCAGTTCTCGGTCGTCTACTGTTCATTATTTATATTTATCCGCTTGGTAACATCATAAGCATACATGGATTTCAATTTCATTGTTATGCAGATGATATCCAAATATATCTTACCACCAGCTCTGCTAGGCCATCCATACCTGATTCACTCACTGCTTGTATCAGGGATATCAAACATTGGATGTCCCTGAATTTCCTTAAATTAAATAATGACAAAACTGAAATATTGATGATTGGCTCTGCTACGTCAGTGAAAACGATGGACCTGTCCTTTGACATTGATGGGATTTGTGTTACACCTTCTTCATCTGTCCGCAATCTTGGTGTTTTATTTGACTCAACTTTATCTTTTGACTCTCATATTTCCACTGTTGTTAAAAACTCCTTTTTCCACCTCCGTAATATTGCATGTCTGCGATCTTCTCTTACTCTAGCTGATAGTGAAATTTAAATTCTTGCTCTAATCACATCACGTCTGGATTATTGCAATTCTCTATTTGCAGGCCTTCCCAAAAAATGTATTGCAAGATTACAGTATGTTCAAAATTCTGCAGCAAGAGTCCTTACCTCCACCAGACGTTCTGCTCACATTATTCCATTACTGCATCACCTTCACTGGTAACCTGTCGCATCACGTATCCACTTTAAGTTACTGCTTCTAACATTTAAGGCACCAAATGATCTTGCACCACCATATCTGGCTGAGCTACTCCACCCATACTGCCCTGCCCGGTCTTCTTCTGAACTTGGCCTTTTGTCCATCCCTCGTTTTCGATTGGCTACTGTAGGTGGAAGGTCATTTAGTGTTAATGTTCCTAAATTATGGAACTCACTACCCCTCACTCTCCGTACCATCCCATTTTGACTGTTTTCAAGAGTCAGTTAAAAACATATCTGTTTAATATGTACTTTGGATAACGGCTATATGTTGTATATGTGTTCATATTGTATTTGTATTGTGTCTATATTGCTTGTGTGGATGTACTAAACTACTTGTTATATGTAAAGTGACCATGGGCTACGGAAAGGCGCTATATAAATAAAACTTCTTCTTCTTCTTCTTCTTATTTCTATCTTTTGTTGTAGTGTGTCAGTTTACATTTCCAAACATTCATTTTGCCATTAACTGTAACAATCCAGTGTGATTTTTGTTTGCACAAGGAGTCTGTAGGTAGGTCGCTTGAAACGTCTTGGAGACATTGCCACAGTTCTTCTGGATTTAGTCTGTCTCAGTTTGTTCTGTTTCTTCATGTCATTCCAGACAGACTGGATGATGATGAGATCAGATCTCTGTGTGGAGCACTGGCTGTTGTCAGACTCCTTGTGCAAACAAAAATCTCACTGGATTATTATAATTAATGGCAAAATGAATGTTTGGAAATGTAATGTAAACTGAAATTTCCTACTGACACACTACAGCAAGAGATAGCTGGTGAAAATACTAGTGGCCTAAGACTTTTGCACAGTACTGTATATATATATATATATATATTGTAAATCATGTCACATAATACACATAACAAGGAAAAAAAATTTAAAAAGTACATATTTACATTTTTTTGTGAGAAAAGCTTGTCGAAAAACCACATTAAACCAGCCTAAGCTAGTTTGCTGATTTTATTTCGTCTTCCAGCCTGGTCTGTTGGCTGGATTTTTTGAGAGGTTTTGGGCCAGTCCCCCAGCTAAACTAGCTGAACACCATCTGGTAGACCAATGTAACCTGGGTTAAAATGTGTAAATTTCATAAGGTGCAATTAAGGTAATTAATGTGTACGTTGTGTTTAGTGCAATTCACAGCTTTCCATACATATTAATCACGACTCCTTTGAAGGGGTCATATGATGCGATTTCAATTTTTCCTTTCTCTTTGGAGTGTTACAAGCTCTTGGTGCATAAAGAAGATATGTAAAGTTGCAAACACTCAAGTCTCAAAACCAAAGAGATATTCTTTATAAAAGTTAAGAGTTAACCACGCCTACCTAAAACGGCTCGTTCTAACACGCCCCCACATACCTATGTCACGATCTGGGAAGATTTGCATAACGCCGCCCAAATGTTCACACAAAGAAAGAAGGCGTAACTTTTATTCTCACT
>NW_015554107.1:74235-90372 GCF_001515605.1 Sinocyclocheilus anshuiensis | reverse complement strand
GCGCCAAAACACACTTGTAGCCAATCACCAGTAAGGGGCGTGTCCATGTTTGATGGGGGGAGGTGCCTGTGTTGCATTGCTACCAAGATAGGGGTGTGATCCTTTTGGGTGGGGGCGAGTTTGTTTTAGTGATTTCAAATATCAACATTGGCTACCCGAAATCACTTACTCTGCCTTTAATCACGACTCCTTTAAAATTATTTTGGTTTGTAAGTGTGGTTGAAATGCACTGCTAAAAAAACTTGGTTTTGACAAGCAAGTTTTCTATCTGTTCATTTATTGGGTTAGGAATAGTTAATCCCTCCTTGTAGAAAGGAATCGTGACAGCGATTGGCTGTTATGAGGAAGAAGGCGGTATGATAACATACTGAGAGAGTAGGAAAAACGTAGTAATCCAGATCGGATTGATTTGCGTTGTTGTTGTTTGTTTACTAACAAATCGTTAGTAAAGGGATTTAAACCAACTGCTTGCGATTATTTTATGAAGGACCATATTTTTGTTTGAGTTTCTTACAAAGAGACAGATCGGAATACGTCCAGTTTGACGCAATTGCTGTGACGAACTAACAAGACTATCGAGACACGCATCTGCAGAGAACATACTGGGGTTTTACGCTGTATTTCTAAGACGATAATGGTTCCAGATGGATAATCATCATTAATTGTGATGACGAACCAGATAGAACTCTGAATCACCGTGAGGTTCAGAGTTCCTCTGGCAACGGGGGACACCCGGAGCAGCGGACTACTTCAAAGGAGAACGCAAGGGAGTAGGACGATCGTTACCGAGCCCGGCGGACAGCTGATGGACTCTCAGGTATTTGATTTAATTTTATTTTGCTCTTCGGAGTGAAGGGGCCAATTCTGAGTTTGCTTAAGTGGCCGCAACGCACGCCAGCAACGTTTCAGGCCTGCAACGGGGGTGTGCGCACTTAAGAGTGAGTGTTTGTGTGTGGGCCCACGATTATTTTGTTCAGTACCAATTAAAAGAGGATCCTCACTAATGTGTTCAAGTATACTAATTCTGTGATTTGTTGGTTTGGGTTGATACCTAAATGGTAAATACTTACCAGGAGTAACATACTTATTTGAGTGTGTACGTTTAAGTGAGGGAGATTCATTTGTACTCTTTTATTTGCAAGGACAATATTGTATGTAATTTAACTAAAACTTGCCTACCTTGTTGGTATTAGGATTATTCAGGTAACTTAGTTGTGTGGGAAATTGCGATTTTTTTTGTTATTTTATTTGTATATATTTTTTTTTTTTCTCTATTGCAGTTTGCAACAACCAATGTGTTTCTAAATAAAATTGTAATTGCCTCTGGGGAAGAGAACTGATTAGCTTCCTTAATTTTGGTGTTTTGATTTGAGTTAGTAGTTTGGTTAAATACAGAGTTTGTTTCCTATCCATCGCCCTGCACCAGTGCATATTATTGTTAAATTGGGGTAAAAAGGGAGGTCTTATAATTAGTCGAGAGACACTTCAAAAGAACCCGTGTGTTCATCCTAAAGAGCTTTAGAAAGGCAACATCTGAGAGTAGGGTGTTACACAAATTGGTGGCCCGTACAGGGACTCATATTCTCTCTTTTTGTATCCTAACTAGTTTATTTCTAGCTGATGGTTTGGTGTTATCTGAGATGGATTCCGCTAGCAATTTTGATTATCAGTCAGAACTCACTAAATGGTGTGAAGAATTTCTGATTGACAAAACTCGTGCCCTGTTGTTGGTAGGAGTATCTGCAGATGTGGAAGTGGCACATATTGAGGATGTCACACAGTCTGTAAAAGTTTGGGGAAGAGTGCGAGTCAGAGCTACCAAGGCAGGTTCAAGCCCACATAAACAGCTTGTGTTGTGTGAGTGTCGAGAGACTATTAATCCTGATCTTATACCAGCTGAATTGTGGTCTTCTGAAGGGGAAGAACATTGGAAAGTTGTTGTGTTCCAGGAACGTGTATCTACCTCTGCAGATTTTGAAGAGAAGCTTGCCAGGTTTTTGGTAGGAGAAGGAAAGACGTTGCCTGATCTGCAAGCTTTGCTGTCTCCCTCTGGTCCGAGTGCCAGTTCTCCCGAAGCTATCATTCGCGCTGTAGGGGATCTGTTAGAGAAGCCAGGCAAACATCCCAGTGATAATGTCTATAGGCGATTGCGCACTTATTCTGGCACTGTCCCCACACCTCAAGGAGAAGAAACGTTAGATGGCTGGGTTGATCAAGCCCGAATGATGATTGCTGAGTGTGAGTGCTCCGAAAAAGAGAAGAGGAGAAGGATTGTAGAGAGCCTAAAAGGGCCTGCATTAGAGATCATCAAGGCAGTACGATTCTCTAACCCTGAGGCTAGTGCTATACAATATATAGAGGCACTAGAAAGTACTTTCGGAACGTCTGAGTCAGGTGAGGATTTGTATTTTGCCTTTCGCCTTTTAAGACAATGTTCTGGTGAAGCCTTATCAGATTTTCTGCGAAGAGTGGACAAAGCGTTAAATAAGGTAGTGCAGAAGGGTGGAGTGTCTCCACAAATGGTAGATCGGGTCAGGGTGGAGCAATTGATTCGAGGTGCAGTTGAGTCAGACCTAATGCTTCTCCAGCTGAGGCTTAGGAAAAGGAAAAATCAACCGCCAACCTTTTTGACTCTTCTGAATGAGATTAGAGAAGCTGAAGAAAACGAGGCTGCTAGGCAGAAAATAAAAGCTACCGTAAAGACTGTTCAAAGTCATGAGGAAGGGAAACTTAGTTTTTCTGTGGTGAAAGCGTTAAAAGCAGAAATGAAGGATCTGAAAACCAGGTTAGGACAGGGGATAATCATCATTAATTGTGATGACGAACCAGATAGCACTCTGAATCACCGTGAGGTTCAGAGTTCCTCTGGCAACGGGGGACACCCGGAGCAGCGGACTACTTCAAAGGAGAACGCAAGGGAGTAGGACGATCGTTACCGAGCCCGGCGGACAGCTGATGGACTCTCAGGTATTTGATTTAATTTTATTTTGCTCTTCGGAGTGAAGGGGCCAATTCTGAGTTTGCTTAAGTGGCCGCAACGCACGCCAGCAACGTTACAGGCCTGCAACGGGGGGTGTGCGCACTTAAGAGTAAAAGAGTGAGTGTTTGTGTGTGGGCCCACGATTATTTTGTTCAGTACCAATTAAAAGAGGATCCTCACTAATGTGTTCAAGTATACTAATTCTGTGATTTGTTGGTTTGGGTTGATACCTAAATGGTAAATACTTACCAGGAGTAACATACTTATTTGAGTGTGTACGTTTAAGTGAGGGAGATTCATTTGTACTCTGGTATTTGCAAGGACAATATTGTATGTAATTTAACTAAAACTTGCCTACCTTGTTGGTATTAGGATTATTCAGGTAACTTAGTTGTGTGGGAAATTGCGATTTTTTTTGTTATTTTATTTGTATATATATATTTTTTTTCTCTATTGCAGTTTGCAACAACCAATGTGTTTCTAAATAAAATTGTAATTGCCTCTGGGGAAGAGAACTGATTAGCTTCCTTAATTTGGTGTTTTGATTTGAGTTAGTAGTTTGGTTAAATACAGAGTTTGTTTCCTATCCATCGCCCTGCACCAGTGCATATTATTGTTAAATTGGGGTAAAAAGGGAGGTCTTATAATTAGTCGAGAGACACTTCAAAAGAACCCGTGTGTTCATCCTAAAGAGCTCTAGAAAGGCGAGAGTAGGGAGTAGGGTGTTACACAAATTGGTGGCCCGTACAGGGACTCAGATTCTCTCTTTTTGTATAGTTTATTTCTTATTTCTAGCTGATGGTTTGGTGTTATCTGAGATGGATTCTGCTAGCAATTTTGATTATCAGTCAGAACTCACTAAATGGTGTGAAGAATTTCTGATTGACAAAACTCGTGCCCTGTTGTTGGTAGGAGTATCTGCAGATGTGGAAGTGGCACATATTGAGGATGTCACACAGTCTGTAAAAGTTTGGGGAAGAGTGCGAGTCAGAGCTACCAAGGCAGGTTCAAGCCCACATAAACAGCTTATGTTGTGTGAGTGTCGAGAGACTATTAATCCTGATCTTATACCAGCTGAATTGTGGTCTTCTGAAGGGGAAGAACATTGGAAAGTTGTTGTGTTCCAGGAACGTGTATCTACCTCTGCAGATTTTGAAGAGAAGCTTGCCAGGTTTTTGGTAGGAGAAGGAAAGACATTGCCTGATTTGCAAGCTTTGCTGTCTCCCTCTGGTCCGAGTGCCAGTTCTCCCGAAGCTATCATTCGCTCTGTAGGGGATCTGTTAGAGAAGACAGGCAAACATCCCAGTGATAATGTCTATAGGCGATTGCGCACTTATTCTGGCACTGTCCCCACACCTCAAGGAGAAGAAACGTTAGATGGCTGGGTTGATCAAGCCCGAATGATGATTGCTGAGTGTGAGTGCTCCGAAAAAGAGAAGAGGAGAAGGATTGTAGAGAGCCTAAAAGGGCCTGCATTAGAGATCATCAAGGCAGTACGATTCTCTAACCCTGAGGCTAGTGCTATACAATATATAGAGGCACTAGAAAGTACTTTCGGAACGTCTGAGTCAGGTGAGGATTTGTATTTTGCCTTTCGCCTTTTAAGACAATGTTCTGGTGAAGCCTTATCAGATTTTCTGCGAAGAGTGGACAAAGCGTTAAATAAGGTAGTGCAGAAGGGTGGAGTGTCTCCACAAATGGTAGATCGGGTCAGGGTGGAGCAATTGATTCGAGGTGCAGTTGAGTCAGACCTAATGCTTCTCCAGCTGAGGCTTAGGAAAAGGAAAAATCAACCGCCAACCTTTTTGACTCTTCTGAATTAGATTAGAGAAGCTGAAGAAAACAAAGCTGCTAGGCAGAAAATAAAAGCTACCGTAAAGACTGTTCAAAGTCATGAGGAAGGGAAACTTAGTTTTTCTGTGGTGAAAGAGTTAAAAGCAGAAATGAAGGATCTGAAAACCAGGTTAGGACAGGGGACCTCAAATGTGTCAGCTGTTTCTACGAGGCTGGAGTCTGGGGCTACTTCTACGAAAACACGTGTTGAAGCATCCCGGGATATGGAGGTGCAAGCGCTAAAAGAACAAATACAGCAATTGCAGCAGAAGATTAGTGTTATGAGTGTAACGCATAGCCAGCAGTTAGAGCAGACTCAGAGACAACCCAACACTACGTCTGTGCAAAGGAGAGGTAGATCTAATCCAACTCAGGAAGACTTCTTTTGCTATCGATGTGGAGAAGATGGACACATCGCAACAAAGTGCAAAGCCCCTGAAAATCCTACAAAAGTGATCCAAAAGCTGGTCCGTTCACTAAGAAAAGCTAAGAGTGAAAGAAGTGAAACACTAAGTGACATTAATAAGGTAGGAAAACCTGAGTGTTTTTCAAAGAAAAGTCAGATCGATGTCCTGGAAACAGCTTGTCTCCCCAAAGGACTGGTGGGACCTACCTCCACTGTGTCCCTGAAACTTAATGGACATCCCTGTAGAGCTCTCTTGGATAGTGGATCCCAAGTCACCATTGTGTTTGACTCTTGGTATTCTAAATACTTGCCTGATGTTCCAATACAACCACTTCAAGGACTATCTATATGGGGGCTTAGTGCATCTAATTATCCATACAAGGGATATATTGTGTTGGATGCCTCTTTTCCCATTTCTGATATTGACGTGGAGGAAACCCTTTCAATTCTGGCGTTGGTCTGTCCTGAGCCCCAAGGACCCCAGTCAGTCCCCGTAATAATTGGGACAAATGCCAGTTTTTTCACAAGGTTGGCTGCTCTAGCAGAGGAGACCAGCTCGTCTAAAGTAGCCCACAGCTTCAGGATCAATTCTCCCTACCAGGACTTGTGTTATGTGAGGAGACCGAAGCCAAAAGTCCATGCTGACTGTTCGGAGGGAAGAATCAAGTGGGTAGGACCAGGTGTGTTGACAGTGCCTTCACAAAGTGAACTCCAAGCTATATGTCAAGTAGAGTGTGATAGGCCCTTACAAAAGGACATCTTCATGATAGAAACTTCTGCAGAGGACCAATTGCCTTCAGGTCTGTTCATTCCTCCGATGGGTTTACCTTTAACAGAGGTAAATTTGAATCATCTGCGAGTGCCTGTACACAACAAGACCTCTAAAGACATCTCTCTTCCACCTGGGACTGTAATTGCACAAGTATATTCGATTGACACTGTTGCTGTAGCTCAAGAGGGGGAAAATATTCCTACCATCATTAACCCAGAATTATTTCAGTTTGGAAACTCCCCTGTTCCAGAAGTCTGGAAAAAGAGATTACGCCAGAAGCTGGCAGAAAAAGGAAATGTGTTCTCTTTGAAAGAATGGGATGTAGGAGTGGCAAAGGGGGTAGAACATCACATTAAACTGAGTGATCCTAGACCTTTTCGAGAACGGTCTCGTCGCATTGCGTCCCGCAGACATTGAAGATGTTCGAAGGCATAAAAAAGATCTACTTGCCGCAGGTATCATTACAGATTCCCGAAGCCCTTACGCATCGCCTATTGTTATAGCTCGCAAAAAGAATGGGGCTGTTAGGATGTGTATTGATTACAGGACACTTAACCAACGAACGATTCCTGATCAGTACACTACCCCGAAGATTGACGAAGCCCTTGATTGTCTAGTTGGCAGCAAATGGTTCTCTGTCCTTGATCTTCGTAGTGGGTACTACCAGATAAAGATGGCAGAAGAAAGCAAGGAAAAGACTGCGTTTATTTGTCCGCTGGGGTTTTATCAATTTGACCGCATGCCACAGGGAATCACAGGGGCTCCAGCCACTTTCCAGCGGTTAATGGAAAGAGCAGTAGGGGACATGCATCTTCTTCAGGTTATTGTATACTTGGATGACATCATTGTGTTTGGTCGAACTCTAGAAGAACACAAAGAGCGACTCCTGAAAGTACTTGATCGCTTGGAAGAGAGTGGATTGAGAGTTTCTACTGATAAATGTCAGTTCTGCCAAACGCAAGTCAAGTATGTGGGGCATATTGTTTCTGGAGACGGAATATCCCCTGATCCTGAGAAGGTAAAAGCAGTTACCCAATGGGAGATTCTGAAAGACCTGAAAACCTTACGCTCTTTTCTAGGGTTTTGTGGGTTTTACCGCCAGTTCATTAGCAACTATTCGGCCATTGTAAGACCCCTGACAGAGCTTACAAAAGGTTATGCCCCTGTTAAAGAGAAAAAAAGGGCACTTCGGAAGGGAAAAATTATTTAAAGGAAAAGGAACCATTTGGAGAGCGTTGGGACCAAGAGTGCACTAATGCATTTACCAACATCATTTACTGTCTCACTCATGCTCCGGTATTAGCTTTTGCTGACTCTGAGAAACCGTATGTCCTGCATGTGGATGCCAGTTTAAAGGGACTAGGGGCTGTTCTAAATCAACAATACCCTGAAGGACTGAGGCCTGTAGCTTTTGCTAGTCGAAAGCTGAATGCTGCCGAACAGCGCTATCCAATTCACCAACTGGAATTCCTTGCACTGGAATGGGCAGTCGTGGACAAATTCCACGACTATCTATATGGTGCTAAGTTCATTGTAAGAACAGACAATAATCCCCTCACTTATGTCTTGACCAGTGCTAGGTTGAACGCAACTGGACATAGGTGGTTAGCTGCTTTAGCTACATATAACTTCAGTTTACAATATAAACCAGGCAAGCATAACATAGACGCTGATGTGTTATCACGATACCCGACAAGTGCAGCTGTTGCCGATGAGTGGAAAGAAATACCAGAGTCGGCTGTGAAGGCTGTGTGTCAAGTGGCCAGTTGTTCTCAAGGGAATGAGTCTTCCGCCCGGCTCATTGATCAACTGGGAGTCTCTCCACAAATCATCCCACCACTATATGTTTGCCCGGTACAACTTATCACTGATCAGACAGATGGATTCACAGTGGCAGATCTAAGATATGCGCAAGAGCAAGACCCAGTCATTGGCTATATGAAAAAAGAAGTAGAGTCAGGAAGTATACTTTCCATGCCCAAGAGTTCAGATCCAACTGTGACACTGATGCAAAAGCAGGGCAAAAATCTAATAGTCAGACACCATCTTCTCTATCGAAGGACAAAAGATGAAGATGGTAAAGAAAAATCACAGTTGGTTCTACCTAATAAATACCACCTTCGCGTGATGAAATCTTTGCACGATGATTCTGGACATCTTGGAGTGGAAAAAACAACGGAACTCATAAAAAAACGGTTCTACTGGCCAACAATGACAATTGACATTGAGCTGCATGTGAAAAATTGTGGGAGGTGTGTTGCTAGGAAGACACTGCCTCAGAGATTTTCCCCCTTAAACCAAATCACTAGCAATGGCCCCTTAGATCTAGTGTGCATTGATTTTCTATCAGTTGAGCCTGTCTCAAAGGGAGTTGCAAATGTTCTGGTTCTAACTGATCATTTTACCAGATATGCCCAAGCGTTCCCTACAAAAGATCAGAAGGCCTTAACCGTTGCTAAAGTACTGTGGGAAAAGTTCTTTGTGCATTATGGTCTACCAGCCAGGATACATTCAGACCAAGGAAGGGACTTTGAAAGTGGTCTGATTAAAGAGCTGTTGGGAATGCTGGGCATTCGAAAGTCCCGTACCTCACCTTACCACCCACAAGGGGATCCTCAGCCAGAGAGGTTTAATAGGACACTCCTGTCTATGCTAGGTACCCTTGATCCCGCTCAAAAGAATCGTTGGAGCCAGCATATCACTCAGTTGGTGCACGCATACAACTGCACCAAAAATGAGGCAACAGGCTACTCCCCGTATTACCTCCTATTTGGGAGGGAGGCGAGACTGCCAGTAGATGTATATTTTGGCCTACCACTAGATGAGGGAGGAGAGAAAACTCACATGCAGTATGTCAAAAGACTGAGAGAGGAACTGCAGAAAGCATACCAGTTGGCTGCTGATGCATCTCTGAAAAGCCATCAGAGAAACAAACGGTACTATGACAACAAAGTGAAACATCAAGTCTTGGAAAAGGGAGATCGAGTTCTCATTAGGAATCTTGCTCTGACAGGAAAACACAAGTTGCAGGATAAGTGTAAACCCTTACCCTATATCGTGATTGAGCAACTAGGGAACTTACCGGTGTACAAACTAAAACCAGAAACAGGAATGGGAGGTGTAAAAACGCTTCATAGAGATCATTTACTCTGCATTGGAGATCAAGTGAGATTTCCTGTCCCAGACACTGGAAAAGAAGTGGTAAAACCTCCAGTAACACGATCAAAAACTGCAAAGAAAGAACAGATAAGGAGGGAGAGAGAAACGGGCAAAGAAACTCCAAGTTTAGATATTTCCTCGGAAGACGATGATGAGAATGGATATTATTATGACTGTCCTGATAGGACTAGTAAACTGACTAAACCATTGGATTTAGATTTTTCTGAGCCTGTAGTGGAAGAGGAGGAAAGTGTACAGAATGGTACAGAAAATAATAATTCTCCTAAAGAATGGAGGGAAGAGAATCAATTACCAGATCGCAGAGAAATACAGTGTAGACGTTCTCCCAGAAGGGAGATAACTACTATGGAAAGTCATCCAAAACGAAAGGTGAAACCGGTAGTCAAGTTGAGTTACAATGAGTTAGGGCAGCCGTCAGATCAGCCCTTGCCCATTGCTTACGGAGGGATGCTCGTACGAGTTGAAGGTCTGTCTGACAGGAAAAATACTTGTAGCACCGTTTGGTGTCATCCATTGGCTCAATGTGCTAATTGTGGCCAAGCAACCATCAATTCGCCTACAGTAACTACTATAAATAAGCAATTTAGTGGGGTCTCATGAGGACATGAGATTATAAGAAGGGGAAGGGTGTAACCTGGGTTAAAATGTGTAAATTTCATAAGGTGCAATTAAGTTAATGTGTACGTTGTGTTTACTGCCATTCACAGCTGTAATGTAACTAAAACTTGCCTACCTTGTTGGTATTAGGATTATTCAGGTAACTTAGTTGTGTGGGAAATTGTGATTTTTTTTTTGTTATTTTATTTGTATATATATATATTTTTTTTTTCTCTATTGCAGTTTGCAACAACCAATGTGTTTCTAAATAAAATTGTAATTGCCTCTGGGGAAGAGAACTGATTAGCTTCCTTAATTTTGTGTTTTGATTTGAGTTAGTAGTTTGGTTAAATACAGAGTTTGTTTCCTATCCATTGCCCTGCACCAGTGCATATTATTGTTAAATTGGGGTAAAAAGGGAGGTCTTATAATTAGTCGAGAGACACTTCAAAAGAACCCGTGTGTTCATCCTAAAGAGCTCTAGAAAGGTAACATCTGAGAGTAGGGTGTTACACCAACTTAAACCAGCTAAGACTAGCAAACAAGCTTAGACTGGTTTAAGTCATTTTCTTCTTTATCAGCAGAAAAACTCACCACCAGGTTGGCAGAATGCTGTAGATGGTTGCCAGGGTGTTGCTGTGCAGTTTTTAAGGTGCTTGAGTGTATGCCAGGGCATTGCTAGGGGGTTTTGGGTGGCTTCTAGGTGGTAGCTTATTGCCCAAATGTCAAAATATTTCCATAGAAAAAACAATGGGATTTTTACTTAGTTTTATCATCTGCTAGGCAAAACAGTGTGTCTGATTGTGTAGGAAAAAAGAACAGCACACTTCTCCTCAGGACATGGGTTAGAGTGAAAGAAAGCACTGTGTCTGTGTGCATGTGAGATGAAATACAAAGAAAAGCAAGAACCTAATACAGATGCAACAGGAGGCAGTGAAAGAGGGATAGAGAGGTGCGCTTGTACTTGTATTACAGGTAGCTGTACTAGCCATTGGCTGCTGAGCCGCAGTCTGAGCAGGGTCACTGGGCTCTGGGTGTTATTTAAACCTCAGGCCTGAGCAAGCTGAATAGGCCTGAAAGCCCTTCATCTGACCTCTACTGTGCACACTGTGAGCCAGAGACAACAGAGCAAAAAACAAAAACAGAGGGATGGAGAGAAAAAGAGAGAGATCAAGGGAGCCATGCGAGGGAGAGGAAAGCAAAGGCACCTGGAAAAATATAAGGTCTTGGGTATTAGAAAGCTATTCAAACATCCATGTATTTGATTGAAACCTAAATATTCGGGCCACAAAACTAGAGCAATGCAACTACGTCAGTGTAAGAGGACAAAAAAAGACAATATAAGACATTTTATTAGTTGAATGTTATTTCAATAAATGAATGAAGTGGCTAATAACAGCATCATCTAATTTGTCTCTCTCCTCCCTCTTAAATTATGAAAATTCCAAAGACTGTTTTGTTTCCTATAACAACGTCTCAGCAGGTGTTTAGTGAAACTCACTTATAAAAACAAATGAGTGTGAAAAGAGCCTTTAAGGCACGCTGGTGTTAATGAGAGCAGCTGAAATATACTTTAACACATAGAATGAATATTATGGCTATTAACACCAGCCATTTACAGGTTCTTTTATTTTCAGGAACCCCGTCGTCATGCAGTATAGGATACTCGCATACCAACAAAAGATTCAGGTGGCGAGAAAAGCTAAACCTTTTCAGTGTCTTTCATTGTCATTTTTTAAATTTGTCTGAGCAAAGTGATTTCTGTGCTGTTTTATAATACAATTCAATTCTAAGGAGGCATTAAAAGAAATTTAAATTTAAATACTGATTTATTTATATATATATATATATATATATATATACTATAAATTAAATTAGTTAATTAATATAATTTATATATTTATATAATATTACTTGATTCTTACATTTGTGGTGCCTAGTATCTGGTATTTACAAACAATTGTTTATATTTACAATATGACACTGATGGTGAAGCTGTGAGAGCACATGTGTGCAACACAGCCATCTAGTGTTCTACTAATAAAGCATTTTTTTTCAACAGCATATCAGTGAGCCCTAAAAATACAACATATGCATCACAAGGAAAGTTTCAGTCAAGAGTTATTTCACATACACTGTGTGCATGTGTAGATACTGGAAATGCAAACAGACTCATTTTGCCGTATCATTCATAAGGACAGGTGATTACCTCTGCAACAACTGTACCATCTAAAGAACTATTTAGTTTAACCTTTCTATGGGCAGACTGCAGGTGAGGGATGTCAAGCCCACTGAGACGAGTGGAGGTCCAGTGGATTAAAGCAGTGTCACAACATGATCCACTGCCCTGAGCTCAGACGGCCAAATGAAGCCGCCTCTGGTCTCCGTGCAGCTGCGCCATTAGGCAGAATGCTCAGAAAGTTTTAATTAAATGCTCTGTGGACTTTCAACTGACCCAACATCCCAGCACTCTGCTGCTACCTGCTGTGCCTGTGTGTACGAGCGAGTGTGTGTATGCTGGGTTAATTAGAGAGAATGGCCAGGCTGCTGATCTTTGACTTGTGACTAATACTGAGCAAAGAGAGAGAGAGAGTTAATGGGATTTGGTGGAGGGTCCAGAAGGAGGATGTGTCAGCATGAACCCACAGTCTCCAGACTTTTCTAACAGCCAAGCTGTGAACACATGGGTACCAAACAAATATGGAGTTTTTTACATTCTGAGCATACATGTCCACTATGAATCGAGACATAAAATACATAATATCCTTATTTTAATCTTCTGAATGAAGATGCCTCCTTTCAATAAATTAATAAGTAATTTGGATTCTTTCAGTTCTACTTTTAATGATTTTTCACTATAGTTAATCATATCTTTGTCAAAGAATTTCTATAATTTACACAACCTATAATCCTGCGATTTATAGTTCATTTTATTATATAGTATATAAAATAGAAATCTTTTGATTTATATTGGATGTCTTCCCTGAACAGCAGCACACACAAAAATATACAACTGAATAAGAACTGTAATATAGAATTGACATGTACTGCAAAGTTCATTGCAGTTGTCAGTAGTGAATGTTTCTCTATGTGATTGCCTATGCAGTTGTCCTGCAATCAGTCTACTGCAGTAAACAAATAAGTTAAATACACAATAAACACAAAATATATACAAAATAGTACACAATTTAAAAAAAAAGCTTTTTGATCAGTTTACTTCACTAATTCAAGACAATTCTTGAACATTCAGTCCCAATTTTATCCATTTAATTTCGTTAAATTTAAGTTTGCTTAATCTATTTTATTTTTATATAACGTGAATAATTTACACACAAATAATTTGGCATGAAGCAAGCTTTACTGAAACTGGACAGAGGACTAAGAGAAGACTTAGAGAACCTTTAAAGAACTATACAGAGACTTAATGGGTTCTTTATATGGCATATAGCAGCTCAACCACACCAAAGAACCACTGAAGAACCAATTTTTGTGTGTGTGCAGTCTCTGTCATTCAAAGGAGGTTACCATGGTAAAGTGACGCTTGTGTTTTGTATTTACAGTAGATTACTTTAAAAAAGCTAGTGGAGTGTCCAGCTTCCTCATTCTTGTACTTTCTGCCAACCCCATACATTACAATTGGTTTAAAAAAGCATGCTAATTTAAATTATTTCTTGCTAGCAAGAGATTTAGAAGTCAGAAGTCAGAAAGAGCTTTATTACCAAGAATGTTTACACACACAAGGAATTTGCGTTGGTTTCTTAAATTATATCACAGTTTAATTAAACGTTACAGGAACAGTTCAACCAGAAATTAAAATTGTCATCACTTACTTGATTCTTAAAAACAAAGGTTCCAAAAGGAGGTTTTGAACAGTTAGATGGAGAGTTCTGAAAACAACCATCTATTTCTTAGAGTAAAGAAAATTGTAATAATTCAAAGAACCTTTTGCGTAATAAAAAAAAAAAAAAGTTCCATGGCTGTTAAAGGTTCTTCATGCAACTATTCCAGTAAACAATCTTTATTTTTTAAGAGTATACGTGACTTTTTCTTCTGTGCAACACGAAAGAAGATATTTTGAAAAATGACTTTTGTCTATACCAGTCAATGGGCTCCAATGTTATTTGGACCCCAATGTTCCTCAAAATAACATTTTGTGTTCTGCAGAAAAAAGTCATAGGTTTGGGTGAGTAAATGATGAGTTTTTCCCCCACTGAACTATCCCTTTTAGAATACACAATGTTTTTTTTTGGTACATGTACTATTTGAGACACAAAGTGTTAGGTAAACACAGATATCCTTCACGTGAGAAGACAGACATCCCTTGCCTGCATCTTTAAGAAAAAACACCCTGCTGATTAAAATAACTTTATGTATGGCAGGATGAGTAGAAGTATTTAGCAATAAATATTACCCCCAGTTAAATGATGTGCTGCCGGGTGCTGACGATGCCCTAAATGGATCCCTATTTCCCCGCTTTTATCATGGCCTGACACTTGTGCAGCTTGGGTAATCAGAGAGCCCGGCCGCCATAAAGGAAGCCTGCATTCTAATCTCAACTGTTGCATATCTAATACTAATTAGAATCCAGCAACTGGGTCACTGTCATTGTTTTTCAAGTACTGTCAAGTCGAGGGAAACATATGAAACTGAAATGATACCCTGGCGGAGGCGCCTGATTGAATCCTCTCTCTTCCACTGATGTGCTCTCATCCATCCTATTAAAATATTCAATCTGCTGTCCCCCATTCTGAAGGGATGAGCTGGGAAGGGCAGCTGCCAAAAGGCCCCGTTTCTCAACTGCACCAGTGTTCATGGCAGAACCCCACTCCAAAAATCATGGTGCTTTTTCCTGTCATCTCTGGGTGTGATTTTAATTACACAGAGAGATTTGATTTCTCATGTTTGTTTAAGTACTTTTGCAGCCTATCTCTCCCAGATTACAGATTAATGTGGAATTGTTTTTCCCCCTCCCAAGTCAGCATACATGCATGCAAACATGCAATTTAATCTATGATAAAGTTCTGTTATGAAAAGCAGAGTTTGTTGTTTAGTAGCAGTCAGTAATTTGCTAATAAACTAATAAACAATATATAGATTGTACATAAAAAATTCAAGTGGCATTTTTTTTTTACTTTATTATATTTAACAGAAACTAAAGCTTATAAAAAATTACTAAGACTTAAAAATTTTAATGAAAAAAGAAAATATTAAAAATAATTACAAATATTAATAAAAACTAATAGTATCTCAATGCTAAAATAACACAGGTTTAAACACACTTTTCAAGCAAAACGGTAATTGCAAAAAAGTGTCTAGAAGGGCATTTCTTTGCAAATGCCACTTAGTTCGATATTTTGCATCTAGTGCAAATTCAGAAATTTTCAGAAGTGTCCAAATACTTTTTTTGAGGCCACTCTATGCCTCTGTTGCAATGAAAGTAAATAGGCCTATAAAGCTGCGGATTACTTAGTGACAAGTCAATATGATATTAATGTTCGTTCAATCAGAGTGCACTGATCTGATGTTGGTGCTAGCTGCAAAACTCTTTAATAAGGTCTCTGATGGGCAGGACTGCATGGCCAATTTGCCCACTAATTAAGAGGGACCGGCAGCCAGTGACTGTAATGTCATATAATGCGAAGTCCCCCTAAAATATCAGATTATAAAGCATGATGCATACAGGTGCATCTCAATAAATTAGAATGTCATGGAAAAGTTCATTTATTTCAGTAATTCAACTCAAATTGTGACTTCATAAGACCTTTTCCACGACATTCTAATTTATTGAGATGCACCTGTATAACAAGATCATGCATGGTTTAAGTGAGGCATTCCAAAATATTTTCCATTTGTTTATATTTTAGTTTGGGGTCAGTGAGAGTTTTGTTTTTATGTTTTCAAAAGAAGCCTCTTATGTTTACTCTTAAAAAAAAAATGATATGATCAATAAGTCATAGTAACATGTTTACTTTAATTCATGAAAATACTTTTAAACAATTTCAACTTAATTCAACTTGATGTTTTAAGTCAGTTTAATATAACTTAGGTTGAAATGACAGCCAACTTGATTATACTTAAAGGGGTCATATGATGCAATTTAAATTTTTCCTTTCTCTTTTGGAGTGTTACAAGCTCTTGGTTTATAAAGAAGATCTGTAAAGTTGCAAAGACTAAAGTCTCAAATCCAAAGAGATATTCTTTATAAAAGTTAAGAGTCAACCACGCCTACCTAAAACGGCTCGTTCTAACACACCCCCACATATCTACGTCACAATGTGGGAAGATTTGCATAACGCCGCCCAAATGTTCACGCAAAGAAAGAAGGCATAACTTTTATTCTCGCTGTAGTATTGTTGCTGCCGCCATGTC
>NW_015554107.1:46891-53645 GCF_001515605.1 Sinocyclocheilus anshuiensis | reverse complement strand
GTAAATATTCATATTAAAGTAATAATAATGATAATAAAAATACAAAAGATAAAACGATCAGGAGTTTGTAACTTTCAGTCTGATAAAAAAAGAAAGAAAAAAAATGGATCTAAGTGTCTCTTTTCAAACCGTCATTAACATCGGATTTCCTTTAAACGACAATAACAAACAAGAAATTGCACAAAAGACACAAACAAACGTGACCACACACACTTTTTTAGTCTATCTCAGCATGGCCTCAGTTCTTCTCAACACTGAAAATGGTATTTGGAGACAAACAACTTCATTCTGCTGTGCGTCTGTAATTAGCTGTGGAATTAGCGGCACTGACGTGCCTCTGTAGATCAGCAGGGCCCTCCAGGGAGGCTGCCGGGACCGCGCAAGCTGCATTTCCAATTATTGTGTTGAATTGCTAATTTAGTTATTGTGCCTCCCGTAATTGTGATGGGTATTGGGTGTGCGATTCAATTTGTTTTAAATATTTGTGGGCTGGCGGATTGGTAATAGAGCTGACCTATCTAGCGGCCCAGTATAAAAGTAGGAGAGGAAAAACAAAGGAAAGAGACTACAAAGATGTTCTCCCTCTCCCCTTCGCTCTCTCATTCTCTCTTTTTTCTCCTCTCTCATCGTCTTAGTTTGATCTGCCTCATCCCTCTTAAGACCGTTGAAGTTAAAAAGCTTGAAATTTAGAAAATATACTTTGATCAGCTGTAGGAGTAGAGCTGACCTATCTAGCGGCCCAGTATAAAAGTAGGAGAGGAAAAACAAAGGAAAGAGACTACAAAGATGTTCTCCCTCCCCCCTTCGCTCTCTCATTCTCTCTTTTTTCTCCTCTCTCATCGTCTTAGTTTGATCTGCCTCATCCCTCTTAAGACCGTTGAAGTTAAAAAGCTTGAAATTTAGAAAATAGTACTTTGATCAGCTGTAGGAAGGAAGCATCAGGCATTATAGGACAGAACATTGAGGGCTCTGGTTTGAAGATAAGCATGGAATGCCTGGCTCCCTAAATATTGCGGCAGGAGCTTTTTGTGAGCGTGTGGAGGTATAGGCAGTGCCCGGGCAGGATTAGGCAAGAGGTTTATGCGGCTCTCGGGACACAAGCTCCTGATATACCATGTCACTGCCATGCTCTCATTTCACACCATAGTCTTTGCCACAACCTGTATGGCATATTAAATAATAGAAAAAAACAGCCATGGAACTCAGATAATGATGCTAAAGTGCCAAAAAATGCAAATTCAGACACATAGAAAACCATAATTATTATTTACACATAAGACAAAACTTCAATTAAATAGATACAGAGATACTGGTCAATGAAAAGGAAAATATACAATTAAATATCACAGCAGTCTATCTACTTAACGAGATTCTCTCTAATACGCTCACAGAACCAAATCAGAGACTTATATTTTTAAAATGGCAAAATGACGCACATACGCACATGTTTAATGGGGTCATGGGGTCATTCCATTGATTCCATAAATAGGCTATTTTTATATACAGCTAGTTATTAAAAATAAAAATGTAAATGTCAACCTAGCAAAACACTTTCTGCATTTTTACAAAAAAAAAGTTTTGCCAGATTTATCTCAATTCTGGGTACAAATATGTTGCCAAAAATATGGTGAAGTAGGTACATAAACACACAATGTACACATAAATATATTTTTAAAGACAGTGTCCAAGAATCAAGTTATAGCAACCAAAGTCACCTGTACAGAGTAATGTAAATCTGATGAGGTTTAAAAATATTTCCAAATTTTTCCATTGCTATTGCTTGTGGTATAATAGCACTTGCTGTATTGGTGCTGCTGGTGAGACAAAGCCAGAGCATTGAAACATACTCAACTAAGATTATTCAATAAACTTGCTCTTTTTTATCATTGTTTTTTGCTTCTTCTCTTCTCTGGCTTTCTCGGTCAACATCTTGGCTAATAGAAGACTGTTATACAGTTTTAGGTACCAGACAAATCACTGGTTTTGGGTATCAGATAAGACCTGCTGTTAACAGGTTTTAGGTATGAGACAACTTTGCTGACTAGCTGTTCAGAAGAGAAAGAAAGAAAGAAAGAAGGAAGGATGGATGGATCTGGCATGGAGACTTGATCTAAGAATAGATTATCATACTACATTAGAAAGCTCAGTAATAACAGTAATACAAGTAATCAGTAATACAAGTCAGTAATACAATAATGTATATAACATAAAATAGCATGCACATGATATATATCTAAATTATAAAAACACTATAAAGCGATACAAAAACATGTATGCACAACAGAAGCTGACACAAACTAATGCATGCCAGACATGTGGCATCCAACCAGTCCCTTAGTACTTCACACCACTTTGTACAAAGGGCACAAACAATCTCTCATTGACCTCACACTGAATTAGCATTATCTGATTCAGTTATGTTACAGTGGCATAGTACTGTAGATGTAGCCATCTGTGAAATATCTGTGAGCAGATTAGCGAACAAGTGTACTACACCTCAGGTGAGTGCGCTAAAATGCCAGTGACCAGCACCAATTTCAGAGAGAAAGCATAATCAAAGCACAAAAACATAAAAAGATACAAAAACTACAGTTTTGATTTATAGCAAAACCGATAAAGTGATATTGTGCTGCTAGTTAGGCTGATTCATTTCCATGGTTAATATGTCAGTTTTGTTTAAACAATGTGTCAAGTTATAACTCTGTGTAAACATTATTTGAATTCTCAGTTTCTGACACTATATTTAATGCTGAAACAGACAACTACAAACACATTTGGAGGTGAAACCAAATAGTACAAATATGATATGTAAAATTGGTACAGCAGCCAGCGCATTTCATTCAGCCGCAATTTTCTTCTATTGTGCTGTGCACATTTAAACAAACCACAAAATGTGTTTGTTGAAGGGCAATTTTGTCTCATCTAGGTCCACAATTTGGTATTTGAACATGTGCAAATGTGTTTTGTGTGCATGTTTGTTGAATGAGGGTGAGTGGGGAGGTGAGAGGGGTCTGTGTGTGTGTGTTACACCTAAAATTTGCACATAATATACAGTACCTGTACATACAAGACTGTCTATTGTAATATACCTGCACATACAATTGTCAATTTATATATTTTTATTCCTTATTTACTTGTTCTATTTTTTATTTTTTATTATCTGTTTTTTGTTCTGTCACTGTCATTCTGTTACACTGTGGAAGCTTCTGTCACGAAAACAAATTCCTTGTATGTGTAAACATACCTAGCAATAAAGCTCATTCTGATTCTGATTCTGATCATTTACTTACCCTCAATGTCATTTCATGACCTAAATTTAGGTCTGTTCCTCAAAGCTATTATATGGCTTTAGAATACTTGGAATATAGTGAATGAGTCATATGTACCACTTTTATGGTGCTTCTGTATTTGTTTTGAAGCTTGATAGACTCCATTTACTGCCGTTGCTTCTGAATTTCTCCTATTGTTTTCCTTAGAAGAAAGAACATCATACTGGTTTGAAATGCACTGAGGGTGAAATGATGATTTAATGACAATTTTTTATTTTTAGCTGAGCCTTTAACCCTTATATTATTGAAAAACGATATGTACGATTGTTATAGTGGAGGTCAAATTGAATTGGGTTCAGTACAATTCACAATCTATTAAATATATTTACAATCTATGAAAGACAAAAATCAGATAAAAACAGTAACCCTTTAATATGAATATTTCTCAGACAAAAAAAGATTTTAAAATCTTTTTAAAAAATCTTCATGAGAACATATTTAGAAAATGTATTTAACAACTTCTTTTAAACATTTCTTTTAAACAACTTCTTTTAAACATTTTCACAAACTGTGAATTATATAAACAGTATTGTAAATTTTTAACATTTTTAAAAAGATTTTAACATTTTAAACAGAAGTGTGGAACAATCCTGCATGCTTTTCTGAAGCTCAAACAATATAGAATGACACTAGCAACACCAAAATCATGGGTTTGATTCATTGCAAACTGCATGAACTGATAAAAACAACATATTGTACGTTTCTTTAGATAAAAAAACATCTACCAAATGCATAAATGTAAATACCCTGAGAAGCAGTTGGGAAACTTACATCACAAAGCATATCAAAAATATTCTTGTGGGTCTATGCAGCTGCCTTTAACCATAAAAGTATGCAGACCAAATTGACCCACAAAAATCAAACTTAATTGAAATGTTGTACGCATATTTTTGTTGTAAGCACAATATTGCACAATATTGTTGTAAGCATATCACATGTCAATGTGTCAACATTTTGCAGGTATGATCATGACTCTACATAAGAAAAAGTCACAAAATTTTAAGAAGAACATCTTCAGTATTTCAGACAACTCAAAAACCTAAAATGGTTCAATTTGACTTGCAACCTACAGTAATACGAGTGTTAAAGGTTTAGTTCACCCAAAAATGAAAATTAGGCTGTGTTTTACTCACCCCCGAGGCATCCTAGGGGTATATGACTTTCTTCTTTCAGACGAATCCAGTCAGTTATATTAAAAATTGTCCTTGCTATTCTAAGCTCTATCATTGCAGTCAGCAGGTGTAGCAGTGCTTCAGTCCAAAAGAAGTTAAATAAAAAGCGCCCATCCATTAAAAAAAGTGTCTCACACGGCTCCGGGGGGTGAACAAAGGCCTCCTGTAGCGAATCAATGCGTTTTTGTAAGAAAAATAACCATATTTAAAACGTAATAATCAATTTAATCTAGCTTGCGCTCACTGTTGTAAACGGAAGCAGTTCCGGGCGGATGACGTATGAGGTTGGCTTTGCGCATCATTGTAGTTTCAGGTAATGCAACAAAAATGATTCATGTGGTCCCAACACAATTTAAATAAACGTTGATTTTACACATTTACATGGACTGAACACAATAAATTAAGATAAAATTTTCAGCAATTGCATCGCTTTAGCTCATTTTAATTGAAAGTTAATTGAACAAGCAGCAAAATCATTTATTCTAGTGTGGAGGTCCATATTAGTTCCTTCAGAACGAACTAGAAAAGTCCCCACCAACTGCCGACCTGAAGTTCTCAATGCCACCTCAGCATCAATTGTTACATTTTTGGTAAATGTAAGTCAGGGCAGCACCTGACCACATACAAACTATTAAGTATACATAGACAGTAATATGTCCAAATGTACAATAATGGACCTGAAAATGCTGCTCCAGATCCACACTGGACATGCTTGGGCATGCTACCCCTCCACTCTAGCCAGGCCGCGCATGAAGCTGCTTTCATTAAGAACCCCTCTGTCTCCTCACACACACGTCTGAACACGCCTCCCAGCCGCAGCCCCCCATTCATGTGTGTCCATCATTAATCTGCAGATGATTGATGACTGGCATTGAAGAGAGAACAAGCTGTGAAGGAGTGAACGCATGAATGCCTCCTTCTCTTCCCGCCCCCCTCCTTCATGATTTCAAACTTCCTTATAATTCATTGCCTTCTCTCTTTTCTCACCTTTACTTTCCTTACAGACTACATTGCAGCTGATAGGAACACGGCCACTTAGATGAGGAATCCTGAGGGACACTGAGAGGGGAAGAGAGGCTAGAACGGACGGAGCACACGGGTGCCACAAAATGAAATCAATTTGAAAAGCACTCTGGTAATTGGTTTCTAAACAGAATTCTGTCATGACCGTCTGCTACCTGTTTCTATTTGGCACCCGAGTTGAAATAACTCCTGGTACAGAGATGACAATAAAATCAGCTTGTTCATAATTCTTCATTCCTTTCCCCAATCAGCCGCCTCAGTCAGCTGCACCTTCGGGGGGTGGGTGGGGGGTGTGATTTGCATGTCTACACACGCACCCACATACAGTACATGCACACAAACAAACAAACACACACATATACTGTCTTATAATCAACATGGATCAAAGCACATAAACCCTCAAATTCTGTAAAAATGTATACATTATTTTTGTGGTCACAGAAAATATAAATAAGTCATTTAAAAAATAACCTACGTTGCTTATATTTAATGTTGTTCTGACATCAAAATCAAAAACCGAATCAAAATTCAGTATAGAGATAACATAACTGGGAAAACTGAAACTAAACTAAAAAAAAAACATTTATGGTTTATGACTGCAAAACCATCAAAAAAGATATAGATTATAGATTTATATATTTAAAAAGTTATATTATAAAACTTTACAACCTGCCTGCATTAAACAAATTAAACATAAAAAAATGCCACTAGATTGCAATAACACAAAATTTTAATTCCATTAAATTCTTTTAAATGATACTAGCTAGAATATTAGCTTTGTCACACATAAAACACTAAAAGTAAAGCTAAAATAAGAAGTCTGAAAAACTCTTAAAAAAATTAATGATTGAGTGAAAACTAATGAAAACTATAATAAACTGACATTTTTTGTACATTTAAAAAATTGTGGCTATTAGTAAAATAAACTAATTTAATAATAAAATTTAAAAAAAAAAATCTAAAAATCTATAACCCTGAAAAACACTTTGTTAAAAAATTCAATAAATCAAATTAACAAAATAAACAATCAGTATGACTGTACTTCCACGGTCACCGTGATTTTGCCAAGTAAGACATGTTCCTGGATCAACATCTTTTGTTGATCCTGGATCAACATTACTGTCCAAAAATATAGACTAAACCCAATCCCTACCCCTAAACTTAACCCTACCCATAATTTATTCCTAAAATCAGTGTGAAATGATAGCTGATTAACAAGGGTGTAGAAGT
>NW_015554107.1:46627-46873 GCF_001515605.1 Sinocyclocheilus anshuiensis | reverse complement strand
TGTGGGAAGATTTGCATAACGCCGCCCAAATGTTCACGCAAAGAAAGAAGGCGTAACTTTTATTCTCGCTGTAGTATTGTTGTTGCCGCTGCCATGTCCTGAAGACATGTTAATTTAATGTTTTTGTGTCGTAGCTCCGGCCGGACACGGCATCACAGTATGGTGAGGGGCGTGACATTTCCATCACACGCTTGAGGTATTCGGCCAATCACAACGCACTGGATAGCTGACCAATCAGAGCACACC
>NW_015554107.1:33910-46522 GCF_001515605.1 Sinocyclocheilus anshuiensis | reverse complement strand
CTCGCTTTTCAGACCGATGAACTTTGTAAAAATCGACGCGTTTCAAAAAGGCGGGGCATAGAGGAGAAACAATAATGTACAGTATGTGGAAAATAATGTGTTTTTTTAACTTTAAACCGCATAAACACATTTCATTACACCAAATACACAAAATAATGTTCTTTTTAGCAGCATCATATGACCCCTTTAATTGGAATGTTGTTCCAGGATCAACAAGGATGTTGATCCAGGAACATGTTGTACTTGGTGAAATCACGGTCACCATACTTCCACAGTGTGTTCAGAAATCAGAAATTCTTAGAATAGATTTTTTTTTAAATCACATTTCATAGTTTCTCTGAAACTATGAAACATAAGTAGTGTAACATTTTTCATGGAGAACATGAATTATCAAGCTGAAATTTGGTTTATAATCAGTTCTCGTACAATTAAGCATCATCATCAATTATCAACCTGATTCTTCATTGTGAAATTAATTTTATATTAAAAGTGATGAGGTCTCTCAAACCCCAAAACACATACAAACTAAAAGGTGCATCACACATTGTTTGGCATTTTTAACTTCCAGTCCAGCAGTGAAAGGGTACAAAGAGTGTAAAATCATTACATTTTCATCATTTTGTGGATTTTCTATGAGTCATAAGAGTTTATTAATATTCAGTCTGCAGTTATTATATTTTTTCAAAGCTCATTTTCAGTGGTCCAATTTCATTAAACACATTTGTGAAAGCCTATCACTGATACACACAGTATATGCTTAATGTCTGTGTCATTTTATTAAACCCAATCTGCAGAACGCCACATCTTTGTGTATACCAGCATCCGGAGACAGACAGGAATATACACGCGAATGCATGACAACACGGACACGCACAGATACACACATCCCTCCCGCACCTCCTGCTGGCGCGCGGGGCACCTGGTGAGGAGCAGGTTAATGAAGCAGACGGGTTCCAAAAGAAACGCAAAAACATGTCCATATCAAAAGTCAACAAGTTCCACAGCCACCAAACACCACACCGATGCCTTTTTGACTCGCTGTGATAGAGAAATGCATATGCATGAGGTAAGCAACTTTTGATCCCAAACAAAGTAAAGCTCTGGCTTATGAAGATTGTGAGAGCGTTAATGACTTCTTCGTTTTAAGCTCGCATAAGAAAGGCAGATTCCCCATGCTTGTAGTCCATGAGAATATTTAATACCGTTATTAATCATTTTTAATCCGTTTGCTTTTAATTAAGAAACAGCATGTTGCTGTCCTATCAGCGCGTGCCAGGGTGCAGATTAATTGTAGCTTAAGATAGCTCGCCGTGATTGGTGTAATGTATTAGCTAACAAGACGCCGGCTTCTAAAGATACTTGTACACTACCTTGGGAACTTGGCTCCACTCCAGGGCTTCTCTCTCTCTCTCCCTCCCTTTTTTCCCCTATTCTCCCCTCCTCCCCTCATATCTCCTTTCTAGTGCAGCTCCCATTTGAAGGCGAGTCTGGAGTGCTGGGGACGCTTCTATCATCTCAGCACGCCGCTTTATTTGTGCTTTCATTACCACGCTGCCAGTCACCGCTCCCAAAGCGAAAGCTGGTACCGAGGAAAAGGAGCTTTTTTGCTGACAGACAAGCGGGGTGGACCTAGTCAGGTTGGGTTCTGCCCTACCGAGGCCCCTGGGGTGGGACACCTAGGGGGAGGAGTAGCCAGAGTTCATTTGAGGTGTCAAATCCATCAGTCATTCATCTACACCTCCATAGGGGGTGAGCCTACAGATCTGCAGCCTCAGGGCATGGTGTTAGGGGCTGGGGGGCATCAGCATCTGAAGCCTGCTGGAGCTGAGATGCTCCGAGACATACGGGATAGGGTGAAGAAGAGAGGTCTTATAGGGGCAACTGCTTACTCTTGGTGTAATTCGAAAGTAATGGTTTATTGCACACATTAATTAATCAAGCCATTTTTAAGAAATGTCATTTACATTTCCATATTTACAGAATACTGCAGGTACTGTATACTGTAAAGACAATGGATAGTATGCATATAGTATATCTATATTAACATATTAACGCAGGTATTCAGAAGTGAAATTGCTTTAATAACAGTTCGATAATCAGTGAGTAAATATTAAGTAACTTTCATTTTACATCCAGTTTGTCTCTTTTTAGCAAGTAAATGAAAATCTTTCCAAACAAAGCCAAAGCAGGATCAAATGTTGAACATCTCAGAACAACATACAGTAGTGGCATTAGTGGCATTCTGTATTTTTGAACAAATGGCTTGAGTGAACAATTCAATGGCTCACTATTAAAGACTTGGTGATTGTCAATTTCGAAGGCTGCGCCCTTCGGGGGTCGCATTTGTCGGCCACATATGTCATAGTGATTGTCTCATTTCAGAAAAGCAACCATTTTAAAAATGACTTATTTCTTGTGAGGCATAAATTATTTTCATTTTATTCTTACTTTCAAATGTAATGGTTACTTTTCTGAAACGAGGCAGCCTCAATGAATTCGACCGACAAATGCGACCTCCGGAGAATGCACTATCATAATATATACAGGTGCATCTCAATAAATTAGAATGTCGTGGAAAAGTTCATTTATTTCAGTAATTCAACTCAAATTGTGAAACTCGTGTATTAAATAAATTCAATGCACACAGACTGAAGTAGTTTAAGTCTTTGGTTCTTTTAATTGTGATGATTTTGGCTCATATTTAACAAAAAAACACCAATTCACTATCTCAACAAATTAGAATACTTCATAAGACCAATAAATTTGAGTTGAATTACTGAAATAAATGAACTTTTCCACGACATTCTAATTTATTGAGATGCACCTGTAGCCAGAGAAGTAAATACTAGCTCGGAGAAAAGTAAATATAAGTGAAAAGTTTCCAGTCAAAGGAAAAGCTAATCACAATAATGGTGAAACACAACTAATCGCACTATTATCCCGCAATGCAGCAAAATGTTTTGTTTTTACAGCCAATTGTTGAGTTATCAAAGAAAATTTATTTAGCCTGCTCTGACGTCAAGGTAAGATTCTAAATTATAAAAAGCTATTGAGGAAATCTTTGCAGTATTTTACAGTGAATACAGTTTGGATCTATAAGCACATCTGTTTATGTAACACTTGATTTGTCCTCATCCCCACCTCCTTGCAGTTCAGCAATAGCGTTTTCATGCCAGCCTCTCTGCTCCTCTGCAACATATTCAGGTCAGTCTGTCTTGCTCCCACTTCTTACTCCTCCAAAAAAGAAGAGTGCAAAGCAGATTTAACGCTCCTTTAAGATGATTGAGGGAGCAAAGAAAAAAATCTGAACAGTTTCTCCCTGCATGCAGAGACAGAAAACCAAAACCAGAGGAACACAACACACTTGGCTAACTAGTTTGCACCAGCTTTGCAGAAGCCAAGGTTTGAGTCCAGTCTGGTTCAAGTCTCTGTGATGGATGGTGGTACAACATCCTCACTTGCCCAGACATCCATTTCCACTCAAGATACCCATCTATAGGCTGGTCTCTAGCGAGATCTCTATTGCTTTGGGCAGGCGATGTATCCCTATCACTCTGATCAATCAGAGAGTAAAAGGGCTCGATGTGCGTAGACGGGAGGGGGGGTCTGTAATTTGGTATATGAATGAATAAATAGATGGATATTTCCAGCGCTAATCTCTCAGATGACTAAAATACTTCTCTCGTCTGAAGAAGCCCATTGTATGTGATGAGAGTTTGATTGGATGTCTCCCCTGGGGTGCGCTCTCCATTAGCTAAGGTGATATAACAGGTAATCAGGAGATAATTAAAAGGCTTCGCTAGTGCGAACGCGGTTGGGAGGTTCAGAGTTTGCCGGGGAGCAGGAATTGCATGATGCGCTCTCAGTGACAGGTCCTGAACCACCATTTTAAGGTATGCTTCACGCATACAGTCACATAAATACACACTTTGAAAGTGTTGAGTTTAGTGAGCTAAAGTCATGACCAACTTAGAGTAGAAGGATGACAGATACTGGAATGTAAGGTTCTTTCCTAGCACAGGAGAGGCTAGCTAATTTTAAAGTGAACTCAGTTCAGAATTTGATTTGAATTGGCCATAACATTTAGAATTACAATTCAAATGCAATGACAAGTGGAATTTAATGAAAGGTAATGTATTCTACGTACAGTCGAACTGCAATTCTGCATTATGTTTGCTACATATTTAAACTGAATTCAAAATCTGAAATTAAATTGGAATTTCAAAGTTATTCTCAATTCTATCCTAAGTGGAAAAGACAAGAAAGAGGCACACAGGGTTCACAGTCATACAGCAACAGGCTCTATTATCACATCTATTGCATTAGATGTAAGCTAAGAGGCTGTTTGATATTGACTAGATATTGACACAGGCATCGACATACATACTGTGTGATCATGGCCTGATCACTCCAATGATGGTTCATCAGGCGAGCCCGTCTGCCTGCTCAGTCAGCAATTGAGACGATTTTTACAAATATGTCAATGTCTATTTTCTGCTCAGTTTACAGCGTCTCAGCTGTAAAGATTGCTTGCATTTCCCAAGTGGTACAAGAACACACACTTTTCACCCAAAAATGAAAATATTGTCATCATATACTCACCCTCAAGTTGTTCCAAACCTGTATTAGTTTCTTTCTGTGAACATAAAAGAAGATATTTTGAAGAATGCTGGTAATCAAACAGTTGATGGTCCCCATTGACTATGGAAGTCAGTGGGGACCAACAACTGTTTGGTTCTTCAAAACAAAACCTGTATAAGTTTCTTTCTTATGTTGAACACAAAAGAAGATATTTTTGAAGAATTTTGAATAACCAAACAGTTCACAGCTCCCCACTGACTTCCATAGTAGTCATCAACTGTTTGGTTACCAGCATTCTTCAGAATATCTTTATTTGTGTTCAATATAATAAAGAAACTTATACAGGTTTGGAATGACATGAGGGTGAGTATATGACAACATTTTTGGGTGACCTATTCCTTTAATGAGAGTGAGAAGTAGGCGAAAATGCAGGAAAAAGTTGTGTGTTTGTGTGTGTAGGGTGAGGTTTTACATACATTGTGGTGACTAAATGTCCCAAAAAAAGATAGCAAAAATTGGTTAATAAATAAAAATAACTCAACAAAAAGTCCCCATGACATAGTCAGAAGACTCAATACTCATTTGAGGCAGGAATCAGATCGAAATAAATATGTTTAAAAAAGAATTAAATTCAAATTTAGTGTCTTGTTAAGAACCCTAAAGGTGTTGAGATGCCACTTCAGCACAGCTATATTGGCTAACCCATGTTCGTCCAACCAAACACTCCCCTTGGGTTTGTGGCATGTTAGATACTTAAATGCCCTTTAAGTATCTAATCGCCTCAGTAATTACTTAAATGACCTCAGGCCTGAGGATCACTTGAAATAATTATGAATTAGGAGGCAGGGAAAGGGCCCTTCATTGGGGACATCTTGGAGTTGGAGGCAGTCCTTCACGTCGCCCCGCTGGGGCCCAGAGGAGCCGGAAGCACACAGCCATACTGTCACACAAAACTCTGCTCTCTTACTTTCTGTGAGCTAGTTTTGTCAACAAGCTGTGCTTTATGTTATGGACACTATACACATGATTTAGACCATGTGTACTAAATTCAGACATTGCAAGAGCATGTGTGCGAGATAGGGAGGGTGAGGAAAATGAAGGGAAAAAGGAAAAGTGTACTATCAGTAACAGTGTGCGTGTATGTTTGCTATCAGCATTGGTGTCGATGAGCCTCCTCGCTGTTATGCGGAGCAGACTGTCAGCTCCCAGAATCCCTGGCCCATCAGCTGTGAGATTGATCTCTGTCAAAAACAATCCGTCAGCCCGCACACAGTCCACCGTACACACAGGCCTGACAGCAGATGCCTATTTTCAGCTGAGAATAAAATCAATTGCTGGAGAATGAAGGGCATAATCAGCCGCTGATTGATCTGCGGACGACGAGATTGACACGTATCCCCGGGGAAGGGCCTCTAAAGGGTTACAGACACCACAGGGAGGAGATGAGCCAGTTCAAGCCATACACACACACACACACACACACACACATATACTGTCACATACACTACTGTGTATGCAGAATTACATACAAATATATTTTTCGATTAAAGTGCTTATAAACTCTTTGCATTAATATAAATACAGAAGATGTTGTGAAATACAAACAGATAATCAAGTCAAATTAATGTTTTGAAGACATGTAGTTTTACATGACGCATCAATGCCTGTCAGTACATTCAAATAAAATAAAAACGTTCATTTTAAAAAGTTGTTGTTTTCCTTTCTAAATAATTGTTCTGATCTAGTTGATTATTAAACATCAGGACCAGCTAGTTTAAAGTAAGATAATAAATAAACATATAATAATAATGATAATAATTTTCAAAATCTTTTTTTATTTCAGCAAAGCGCTCAATTCTTTGCATCAATTCATATGAATATAGAAGATGTTGTGACATATAAACAGATATTCAAGTCAGATTACTGTTTTGAAGAGAACGTGAAATAAAAAACAACACTATTCCTGGTTTAGTTTTACATGACATAATCAATGCTTGTCAGAAAGAAAGAAAGAAAAGAAAAATTTGTTTATTATGTTTGTACTATTTTCCTGATCTAGTTGATTGTGAAATTGTTTTAATATTTTTTTCTATTTTTCAAAATTAGCTACGTCACTCATTCATTTCAACTATTCATATTGCTTTGATTTTAATTTGACCTTCACAACCACCATCAATTGGGTCCCTGATCCAATGAAATCCAGAGGTTTCACTCAAAAATGTCATATTACAGAAGTCAACATTTAACAGAAGAGTAACAGTTTACAATAAGGTCCCATTTGCTAACCTAATTAATGCATTTGCCAAGATGACCTAGCAATGAGCAGTATATTAATCTTTGTTAATGTTTATTTTATTTATTTTATTTTTTTCCTATTGTTCGTTTGTTAGTTCACAGTTTTAACAGAAACCATTTTAAAATTGTATTAGTAAATGTTGTACTTATAAGATTAAGATTAATATATGCTGTATTGTCAATTGTGTTGTGCTTAAAAGCATTGCAATGCCTTTAATATTCAAAACATTCCCCGTAAAAAAAAATAAAAAAATAAAAAAAAAACTTTTGGTTTTGCAATTTCATAATACAAATGTAAACCATTGTTATTTACCAAGGACAAACACATATTCAACTTCAGCACAAAATTACCTGCACAAACAACTAGTATCCTCACCAGCGCTTCTCAGTTCAACTCTCAGTAGCACGCTGAGTACAGCTGAACTAATCTAAATAAGTCGTAGCATGTCCATTTAGAGACCTTTGCTTGCCTCTAGGAGTGTGGTTACCGGTGGACTGTTTGTGTGCGTGCGTGTGTGTGTATGTGTCTTCATAATGATAGTATTTGTTGGGGGAGATGCTAGCGGGATGCTGTTGGAGATGGGAGGGTTAACCTGGTGAGGCCCTCTCTAATGAGTAAGCATTCAGCGGCCGGGGCAAGATAAATGGAGCCGACGCTCTTCTGCAGCAGTCAGCAGGAACCAGGGCCTGCGGCTTGTTTGTAGCAAATGGAGTGCGCAAAATATCAAAGGCCAGCGATCCAGAAGACGCCCTGGTTTGACAAATTTTAAATTAGCCAGCAAGAGTTGGGGAGGGTTGTAAGAGAGAGAGAAAACGAGGGAGAAAGGAGAGATGGAGGTAAATGGAGAGAGGAATAAAAGGGTCCAAATTATGCAATCCTTTGTTTTGCACGACACAAGTGAAATCTATACTCTCTCTGCCTCCCCCCATCCCAACCCCATGTTTTCCCTCCTCTATCTTTTGTAATCGTCTGCTATTATCGCCATTATGAAAACTGTTATTATTCCGACTGCCTAGATACAAGAATTGCTGTGGGTGGCGACGGGACTCTGGGATCAGTGGATGTTTACTCCTTCAACTGCTCTGAAAAACATGAACCCTTTTCAGCAGTCCCACAACACGGCCCTTTAGAAAGAGGAGGAAAATGGCAAAGGGAGGGAGTTTTTGACCATCTTCGCTGCTTGTGCCTGCTTCTTTCACTGCGAGAAGCCTCGGCCTCACATAGTCTGTCATAGCATTCATTACCAGAGTTGCTGCTGGTGTAGTCGTTTTCAAGAGATTAAAGCAAACAGAAATTTTCAGTAACGACGGAACCCAGTGTGGAAACGGTAATGACTGTAGCAAAGCGTCTGCCCTGGAGCCTCGTTCCTCCTCACATACATGCAGCTCAAATCTTCAACATTTTACACACAATTTCTCTCGCACAGTCCACCCGTTCGAAACGGCACATGTTAACCCTTTCGAAACCTTATTGGTTCTCTACCAGGAATGGTCTGATGGACGTTATGAAATCTTGAAATAAAGTGTGAAGACAACATGTTGTTTTTAAAATTAAATAATTACATTTTATGTTGTCATTACACTAAAGCCAGAAGAAGTGATGTGATTGAAATAATATCTGAAAAATATTTACTTACAAGTAAATATTTACTCTCATGATTTTTTGGCCAGTCTTTAGAAAGTATGATGATACAATAATAAATGTCAAATTCTGTAAATATTAAATATGAACTTTATTTTTTATTTTATTTTTATTTTCCGCACTATTTTTGTGTAAACTTTTCAGTGGACTGACTAGCATCCCATTACAGTCACATAAACTGAACACTAAAATTGTGACAATATCAGAAATGACAAAACATGAATCTACAGCTCTGTTCTAGGAATGCTGATTATAAACAACTGAAGGCCTGTATTTTATTCATATATTTTAATGAATAAAGTAAATGAGTTAAAATAGTTTTTTAACTTCCTATTTATCAAATAATCCTGAAAAAAGTAGCATAGTTTGCACAAAAATATTAAACAGCACAACTGTTTTCAACATTGATAATAAGAAAAAACTGGCACCAAATCGGCATATTAGAATGATTTCTGAAGGATCATGTGACACTGAAGACTGGAGTATTGCTGCTAAAAATTCAGCTTTGGCATTACAGAAATAAATTACATATATGTAAAATATACTAAAATAGAAAACAGTTATTTTAAATGGTAATAATATTCCAGAATATTACTTTCTTACTGTATTTTTGAGCAAATAAATGCAGCCTTGATGAGCATAATAGATCAAAAACATAAAAAATTGCTGTGTAATGAGTTAAACATGAATTATAATACATGCTAATTTAAAACTTTTTTGAAACCAATTCTGAGTTGAAATTCTTGTGCTTTTCCTGATTTATATAAGCTGCAATGTAGAGTGTTTCAAATCAGTCAGTTACGAGATTATATTTTAATAATGCTGCCTATGCAGGCAGAAGACAGCAAGGCAGTTCACTAGGTTTTAAAACAGAGCTTACTGTATATCTCTCTCTATAAATGCTTTTAGTCAGTCACTGAATATAGAAAACAATAGGAGAGGAAGTCAATGCACCATGACGCTGTGAGCAGAGCACATGTGCAGCGGTGGAGCAGCAGCGCTCAGTTTAATGCACTCGCAGCGGTGCCATGCAGGGACCTGGGTGTTCATTTACACTGTATTTCATGCATGACTTCTCCACCGTTTGGGTCACAGGCAGAGGCGGCCCTCACGAATAACACTATGCCAAAACAACACAGCAATCTACTCCTCTCCATGGCTAATCTGATTCTGCATTATGCCATATAACTTCATAATAAGATGGAAGTAAAATCAAGACAAGCCAGGACACATTGCACCTAAATTGCGCACTCTTTTTGTTTTCTGTTTTTGCGTGTTTGTTTTTCCCCTTATTTTCTTTTTTTAAGGCTTATTTCCTTTTACTTTCTCTGCTTATGGACTAATTTAGCGCTCCGAGCCCGCCTGGTAAAGAGTTTTCTTTTACTAATGTCAATTTACAGGCTAGCAAAAGCTGCGTCTAATCTTTTCCTACTCATTACACACAATTTCCAAGTCGTTTGCCGACACAGCGATTGGCTCCTCATGGTGTGTGCAGTGAGGGGTGCTGTGATTGTTTATTATTTATTTACCCCACACCTCCCCTCCCCACTTTCACAAGCCCCCCAATACAATTTTCTATGAATAATCAAACAGCGCCAGAGAAACCAGATCTTGTAGTCTGTTCTGTCATCATGCAAATACCCACACAGCGCACAAAACATACACAAACAGAATGCAATGTGGCTTGCAAACACACACACACAAAGTGCACCTGCATTCACTGAGTGCAAACATGCTACAGCCACACAAACAAACAATTCAGCGCTGCATCATAAAGCACAAATATGCACTTCAGGATGCACACGGTCATACGTGCTTGCACTCATAAAATCATACATATATAGTGGCAAACATCAACATATCAAACCAAGATGCATCTGCAAACAAATTATGCTAAAGCTTTTCATACTCATGTTTTGGAATCAAATTTATTATTTGATGTATGTGAGACAGTTTCATGACGTGAACTCTCACTCTGTGGGTTGTTTGCTGCACTATGTGGGCCTTGACCCTACAGACAGGCCTATTCCCAGTATGCAACAGTTCTACCTTCATTCTGTCTTTTTTACACAGCGGGGAGACCCGGCAGCCCATGACTATCAAAAGCCGCACAGGACAAACAAAATTAATTAAACAGTGGCATGTTTGACACCTAGCTGTCTCCGTTTAAAAAACCATTAAAGCGTGATCTGACACGCTGTCTCAAAACACACACACACTCACACACTGATTCTCTCTCTTCCTGTGCCGCCATCACACCACTGTCCAAAATGCATAAGAAACGAAGGAGAGAGAAAAAGAGCAAGAAAACATTCCTTGAATGTTCACTGTGGTGTGCCATATTTTATGTATTATTTTATTTTATTATGTTTTTTTATTTTAATTTGATGGTTAATTTTAATTCAATTTTGAGTGAATATTAATTTAATTTAATTTTGAGCTTAATTTAGGTTAAATATGCAACAATGCTGCTTGCAACACAGCTACCCAGTCTGATATCTTCTTTTACATATTATTTTATATTTTAAATATTATATTTGATATTTTGCTGTGCAGACAAGGTCGCAATAACAATATTAAGCAGCATTATTAATATTATTGAAGACTGGAGTAATGGCTGCTGAAAATTCATTAAATTCAATTTAATTTTAAAATACAATAAAATTAGTTATTTTAAATTTTAATAATATTTTCACAATATTAATGTTTGTACTGTATTTTTGGGCCAAATAAATGTTGCCTTGGGGAGAATATAGACTCCTTTAAAAAATTTCTTCAAACAATGTTACACAGTCTGGTATTTTATTTTTCATTTTACTTTAGATGCTTTTTAATTTCTATTTTTGATGTTTATTTAATTTAATTTAGACATGTCGTAAATTTTGGTTGCAAGCCTAATATGAAGTAAAAAAAAACAAAAAACACTCATATAATATTTACTGTGACAGAAAAAGAAAACTTTCAGGTCTTATTTTGTACTATATTCATGGAAAGTATCATTTATGCTTAACCTCAACCTACAAAGACCGCTGAAGATGGCCTAAGACTGCAAAACGTCTTTGAGTCTGAAAACAAAAACAAGACAAATCTTCAGCACCTGAGCATGCTGCTTCTACAGGAGGAAAAGGTCAAACTGAAGTCAGAGGGTCTTCGAGTCCATTACAGTGATGCAAAGTGGCCGAGCATTACAAAGGAGGGTGTTGGGTGAACATTAGCGTGGGCCCTGCAGCCAGGTTAGCAGGGTCAGCCAAGATTGATGACTGAGGCATCAACAAATCTGGTTTCCATGGCAACCACATCATGGATTATTTTAGCAAACCTTAAAATGACAAACAAAAGACAGCATGATTAGCTCAATTCTAAAACCCTATGACCTGACTACATAGGAAGCACTTTAAGATGATTTGCATTTTTATAATTTATTTATAACAGCTGCTGCCTATGTAGGGCTAAACTGTTCACTTACAAGGTAGCATCGAGTGAGCAGGGCACCAAGGCTGTTCCTATGGTTTTAAATTAAGTAACGAATACCCAGCGCTCGCTCCAGTGTCGGCTCTAGCCCCAGAGCTCACTCCAGTGTCGGCTCCAGCCCCAGAGCTCGCTCCAGCGTGTCAAGTGGCGATCATGGACATGGCGCTGCCCCCGGGGTTGTGGTGTCTGGAGGAGCAAGTGCCGGCTCCTCCAGAGCGCCCTCAAGAGCCCGCTCCTCCAGAGCGACCCCCAGGATTCCTAGAAGGCCCCTGATCCGCCATGGCCGCCCGAGGTCCAGGATCCGCCATAACCTCCCAAGGCCCCTGATCCGCCATGGCCTCCCGAGGCCCCTGATCCGCCATGGCCTCCCGAGGCCCCTGATCCGCCATGGCCTCCCGAGTATCCTACTCTGCCATGGCCTCCCGAGTATCCTGCTCCGCCATGGCCTCCCGTGTCCCCTGCTCCGCCATGGACTCCCGAGTATCCTGCTCCGCCATGGCCTCCCATGTCCCCTGCTCCGCCATGGCCTCCCGAGTCCCCGGATCCGCCATGGCCTCCCGAGCCCCCGGATCCGCCATGGCCTCCCGAGGCTCCTGATCCGCCATGGCCTCCTAAACTACCTG
>NW_015554107.1:28213-33891 GCF_001515605.1 Sinocyclocheilus anshuiensis | reverse complement strand
GATATTGTTTATGCTCAAACAGCAACATTACACACTAACTAATGTTAAAAAAGTGAAATTGCAATCAGCCACCCCTTTAAGTTAAATCCAGTTGTCCTAACCAGTGCTTTACACAACTAAGGAAAGGAAGAGCCAGAGTCCATCTCTGCCTTACCCATTAAAAAAAAAAAAAAAAAAATTCATTACCTCAACCAATTCTGAGGGCTATTCAGAGCACTGAGGTAATTGTTGTGTTTTTCATTAAAGGGAAATGAGTATCCGGAGATGAAATGAAATTGGCTCATCAAGACCAGTGAAGTGTTGCTGAGCCGGGACAGTGTCTATGTATGTGCACATGACACACACACATACACAGAAATATCCCATACAGAACTAAATTGTCCCTGTTGCTATAACTGCAGGCTCTCCCTTCTGCTATTACGGCAGAACATTGGAAAAGAAACTGCCCGAGAGAGAAATAAATAGATTATGGGATAAAGGGGATAAAATGGAGAGACAGGAGATGAAGAAAATGAGAGAGGAAGACTCTAAAACGAGGGCTATGATGAGTCTACAATCCATTCAGCTCGATTGAGACTAGAAAATAGGAGTGAGGGACGAGTAGAAAACACATAGAGAGAAAGAATGAGAGAGACGAGGGGACATGAGGACATTGAGGGCCGTTGTTTGTGGAGTCCAGGCCAGCAGTCTGATGCGGCAGAGGGGCAAAAGGTCACTGGTGTCCAAGTGAGGGGTTGTGGGGCAGATGAGGTGGTGTCAGGGGACAGTGGAGTGGGAGACCAAGCTTTACAGGGTCATTTCATCTCTGGCTGTGAGTGTTTGGTGCTTAGGCTAAAGAAAGTAAAGAAATAAAGAAGGTAGAAGAGATGTACATACTCTGGTCTTCATCAAGAGTCCTTTAAAAAGTGTCGCCATTCATCTCTGTAAAAAATAAATATGAGAGGAGGAAAATTATTTCCAGTACTTTTATATTATTCATTTTCATCAGTAATACTCTCATACAGTACCCATATACAGTGGGTACGGAAAGTATTCAGACCCCCTTCAATTTTTCACTCTTTGTTATATTGCAGCCATTTGCTAAAATCATTTAAGTTAATTTTTTTTCCTCATTAATGTACACACAGCACCCCATATTGACAGAAAAACACAGAATTGTTGACATTTTTGCAGATTTATTAAAAAAGAAAAACTGAAATATCACATGGTATGGCTGCAATATAACAAAGAGTGAAAAATTGAAGGGGGTCTGAATACTTTCCGTACCCACTGTATATGTGGGTTTTTGGGTTGTTAAGATCGATCTACTGTATCTATCTATCTATCTATCTATCAGTGAAGGATTCATTAAACTAAGTCAAACCTGAATTTACAAGTTTTTTGACCAATTCATTTAAAGAACCGACAAAACTAGTAACATTGTAACATATTATATTAGGGAACACATATTCACTATTAAATAAGAGTTTTCCCTTGATAAACTCTTAATTATTGTTTATTGATAGTAAGTAAGGTAGTTGTTGTACAAGTTATGTTTATGTGGTTTGGTTAAGGGATAAGGGATCTAGAATATGGACATGCAGAATAAGGCGTTATTATGTGCTTTATAAGTACTAATAAACAGCCAATATTCTAATAATATGCATGCTAATAAGCTACGTTAAGCTTAAGCTAAGCTAAACTAGTTAATAGTGAATAGCATTCCCTAGTCTAAAGTGTTATGGTAAATTTTGTCATGATTTATTCACCCTCAAGTTTATAAGTTTCTCTCTTTTGTTGAACACAAAAGAAGACCTTTCAAAGAATGTTGGTAACTAAACAGTTGCTGGTAGCCATTGACTTCCATAGTATGAAAAAAAAATACTAAGGAAAGTCAGTGGCTACCAGCAACTGTCTGGTTACCAAGGTTCTTCAAAATGTCTTCTTTCGTGTTCAACAGAAGATAGAAATTCACATTGGAACAACATGAGGGTGAGTATATGATTTCTTTACAAATGTTGCCTAGGTGGGAACTGGTAACAAAGACATAGACATCAAAATGACATATTGAATCAATTTTAATACTGTTTTAATATGCAATTTGTTTTGATATTTTGATATAAACTACACAATCTCCAAACACCTCAAAAGTTTGTCCAATGAATTTGTATGTAATGCATGAACAACCAAGACTGAGTCTTGTGCATGCAGTGCTGATGTGCAGAGCAGGCCAGTGCTTTATCAGACACATGGGCAGCACAAGACAAGCAAACAGACGAGTGAGTGCCTCAAAAGCCACGCTCAGCACTTCCCATCTCTCTCTCTCTCTCGCTCTTTCTCTCACGGCTGCGTTAGCACAACACTTCCAGAGGTTACCATTCAATTAAGCTGCCTGCTTGTCTAAGGCCAGACAAAGACCTCTCATTCTCCCCACACCTCTCTCCACATTTCTCCCCTCCACCAAACTTGTAATTACAATGTTCAACACTCTGCTCTGCCATGACCCACTGTAAAATATGACCATCAATTCTGCCATTATCTCTGCATCCGGATTCCAGGCCGATGGCCATGATTGGGCGGCTCGTGCCGGGCGTCAGAATGAAGAATATCACACCACTATCTGCCGTAATGAATTACTTTAACTTTTAACCTCACGGATCTGCGCTTGAACTTATCGCCACAAATCATCACCTTTTTACTTTTTTCCCCCTTCTTCTTACACTCTCCCTCGTGCCCACTTTTAACAGCAAACACTAAATTAAAATATGAAGTCACTCCATTTAGGAAGATGCTGCTGCAGCATTTGTCTGATAGGCGATATGGATGATGGGTAAAATTGAGTAGAAAATAATAAAAATGATGATTTAAAAAAAGAGGGGCTATATCCTTGAAAACACAGAAAACTAATTTGAGTTGACGATTTTAGGTGTTAAACGCGGCCTGCAAAGAGCACATACATCATGATTGTGAGTGTACGAGAGCCATTGTGAAAGAATGTGCATGCGAGTCTGAATCCTTGACCATGGCTGATTTTTTTCCCCTCATCATAAAACAATATGAAGGCATGCTGAGAGGACTGACCATTACTGAAGGTCATTCAGATAGACGTGCTGTATTGTTCGCATTCTCCTGCGCCCGTGTCCTTGGATCTACGCTGCATCCCTAAGAGCTTTAGATTCATGCATTTAGTGGCTGGAATGCTCACAGATCCCAGAAGCGAGTCGGTCTAAAGCGGCACTTTTTCTCCATGTGTAAGCCGAATTCTGGATCCTTTTGTTTGCAACAATTTTCTATCCTTGAATGAGCTGACAAGCATTTTAATGGCATGGTAAAAATGCAAGGGCCAAGAGAGTGATGAATGGGTAGTGGGGCCGGTTGAGGCACGGGACAGCATCATGACCAGGGCACTTAGCCAGCCTCCGCCGTAAGTTGTAAGGTACCTTAGTAGGCACAAATTCCAGCAGACACTTATTAGGGTCTTTGGCACGAGCGATTGGCAAGGGTACACGCATTTGCACAACAGTGATTGAGACTTGGGCTTTCTACTGGAACCTTAAGAGATCATTTAAAGGGATAGCTCATCCCTTATACTAGTCCAAAAAATTCTGTCACCCTCAAGTCATTCTAAAACTGTATGACTGTTGATGCCATGACAATCCAAGAAAATGCATTTATAAGATATTGAAAACAGCACTGCAAAGACAGTTTTTTTAAATGATGGCAGATTAGCACGTTAAAATTAAAATAAAGAACTAAAAAACTGAGAATAAAGATGTAACATTACAAAAATGAGGTAGTAATATTTTGAGAATACAATCAAAATTATGAGAATAAAGTCGCATTACAAGATGTTGTAGCATTATGAAATTAAGTATTATTTTGAGAACAAAATCTAAATCATGAGAATAAATTTGTAGCATTATGAGACAAAAGCAGTAATATTTTGAAAGTAAAAATGATAAATAAAAATGGCAGGATTATGATTTTAAATGTATAAAAATCAAGAAAATAAAGTAGCATTACCAAATTGAAGATATTTAGTAATATTTTGAGAATAAAATCAAAATTATGAGAATTTGTAGCAATATTAAATTAAAGTAATATTTTAAAGTAAAAAAGGTGTTTAAAGTAAAGTTGGAAACAAAAGTTGTAAGTAAAATATATTTTGGACCCTAGTGACTTTTATTTTATTGACAGAAATAAACCCAAAAAACACCAAGATATTTTTTCCAAGTATCTTCTTTTGTGTTCCAAGGAAAAGAAAAGTCATGTTTGGAATAACATGAAGGGAAGAAAATTACATTATTGTAATTTTTGGATGAACTATGCAGTTATTTATTCTTTCTTTGTGGCACTGAGATTATTGATGGAAGTTGTGAGAAGCAGAGATGCCACACAGGCTTTAAAGCGGAAGGGTGATGCTCTCTGGTGGGGTCATTGGGGTGGTGGTGTGTGATGGTGGTGTTAGTGCCCCTGCACCCTCTCAGTGCCGCCCTGAGAGCACAGCTGCTCGGACATGCAGCCTCCATATGCCTGCAGCAGTGGGGAGCCACGCACCATCAGCACAGCCAATCAATCACACCTAGAGTTAAGTCCAAACTTTCGAGCTCAACTCATGCCCTGAGAGCATGAGAGCTGATGCCATGCCAATCCAAACCAATGCATTTATAAGATAAGGACAACAGCTTCAGCACAGCTCCAAAATTGTTTCAAAGGTAGCTGCTTTAAATGACGGCAGATTAGCACCAAAATAAAATAAAAATAACTAAAGAAAAAATTTTAGAATAAAGTTGCAATATTACAAGAACAAAGCAGCATAGTAATATATTTTGAGAATAAACTAATAACATTATGAGATTATTTCTAATAATATTTTAAGAATAAAATAAAAATTAGCTTCATGAGATTAAAGGGGTCATATGATGTTGCTAAAAATAACATTATTTTGTGTAATGAAATGTGTTTATGCGGTTTAAGGTAAAAAAAAAACATTTTGCATATACTGTACATTATTGTTTCTCCTCTATGCCCCGCCTTTCTGAAACGCGTCGATTTTTACAAAGCTCATCGGTCTGAAAAGCAAGGTGTGCTGTGATTGGCCAGCTATCCAGTGCGTTGTGAATGCTATATGCCGTGTCCCGGCCGGAGTGACGAGACAAAAACATTAAAGGTCCCCTGAAATGCTTAGAAACACACAGCGTTACTTTATGTGTTTACGTCACTTTAACTGAAACAGGAAGACAGGGCGGGACATATCAAGCAGCCCCCGCCCCTTTTTAAAATAGCCAATAGCGTTTGTTTATATCACAGCTTGGGCTAGAGCCGTTCAGAGCCGTTGAGCTCCGTAAAGCCACATTTGACAGGGTATGCCAGCCACAATCTCATCCATATTGCTATAAAATATAGCATTCTGTGTAGAATTCAAATAGCTCCGATACATTTTGTGGTCTGCGCCGACTCGCGCATGTGATCCGCTCTGTGCTATCGTGTCTCTGGACCGGAGCGGAGTGTGTGTGCGGTGGTTAGCGTGACACAGCGAAACCAGACTTCTTTTTTTCCTCAATGGAAAGCATATTTACACTGTTTGAATCGTTCCCTGTCCCCTATATAGTGCACTACGTGCCATTCACTGCAGAAAATACTAATTCTGTGGACAAGTGACCGATTTCAGCCGCGGCTTCAGCATCTATTTTATAGTG
>NW_015554107.1:25551-28190 GCF_001515605.1 Sinocyclocheilus anshuiensis | reverse complement strand
CAATACCACAGCGAGAATAAAAGTTACGCCTTCTTTCTTTGCGTGAACATTTGGGCTGTGTTATGCAAATCGTAGACATGTGGGGGCGTGTTAGAACGAGGCGTTTTAGGTAGGCGTGGTTGACTCTTAACTTTTATAAAGAATATCTCTTTGGATTTGAGACTTTAGTCTTTGCAACTTTACAGATCTTCTTTATGCACCAAGAGCTTATAACACTCCAAAGAGAAAGGAAAAATTTAAATTGCATCATATGACCTATAACATATAAAGTTGCAGTATTCCGATATTAATTTAGTAATATTATGACAATAAAATCTAAATCATAATGGTAGATTTGTAGCATTAACAGATTAAAGTAGTAATATTTTCATAAAGTAATGTGAAAAAAGTTTAGCATTATGAAATTAAATAAAATTAAAATTATGAGAATGAAGTCACATTACAAGATTAAAGTTGTAGTATTGGGATATTAATTTAGTAATATTTTGAGAATAAAATCTAAATAATGGGAATAAATTTGTAGCATTATAAAAATTTTGATAAAGTAAAAATTATAAAAAGTTGCAAAAATATGGGATTACATCAAATCAAAATTATAAACTAACATTATGAGTTTGAAGTTGTAGTATTTAAAGATTTTATAATTATTTACAATATTTTGAGAATACAATCCAAAAAAGTTGCAGCATTATGAGTGTATAATAGGGCCCTTAGAGAGTAAAAAGTCAAAATTATGGGAATAAAGTCATGAGGAACAGTAAAGGGGACATTTTTGTAAAACATTTAATGTTACAAACGCTTAATGTAACACAATTTACTAAAACAATGACTAAAAGCCTATGAGATTATTCACAAAACATTAAGACTTTTTTCTTGAATGCTTCATGTCTTTACTTATTTTAAACGGGCATAAAACACTGTTGTAGCTTAGAATCAAGGCTGGTGTCAAGTTTAAACTATGCCTTCCTCTCGTCAGTGTTAACTCAGCAAGCTATTTCGGATCATCAAACCTAACCAAAACCTTAGGGAGCTCACATCAACGTTCTACATACTATAGACCTGCATCAGGTAATTAGAGATCTCACGTCATCAGTTGCTGAGTGCAACCAGGTGTGCTGGTGCTTGAAATTGAACAAATAGTATGTGGTATAGAGGCAGACCTCTGGAGACAGACTTACAAGTCACCAACCCATGTAGCACCATAAAGACACTTCCTATGTCTGAATATCCCAACTTCTACTACACAGCATTTCAAAAATTGAGTAGTATGTCTGAATAGGCAGTATTCATAAAACAGTAGATTTAAAGGAATAGTTTTCAAAATTATTCACCCTCAGGCCTTTCAAGATGTAAATGAGTTTGTTTCTTCATCACAACAGATTTGAAGAAATTTAGCATTGCGTGAACAATGAACACAGAGAAAACAAGTCGCAACACAATGAAATTAGCACAACACAACAGAAACAAGCCGCGACACAATGGAAACAAGTCACAACACAACGGAAACAAGCTGCAACAAAATGTAATTAGCACAAAACAATGGAAATAAGTCGCAACACAACAAAATAACCGCAACACAGAAACAAGTCGCAACACAAAGAAATTAGCACAACACAACGGAAACAAGTCGCAACACAAGGGTAACAAGTTGCACAACACAACGGAACAAGCCGCAACACAACGAAAACAAGTCGCAACAACGAAATTATCACAACACAACAGAAACAAGTCACAACACAACAGAACAGAACAAGCCGCAACACAACGAAAACAAGTCGCAACAACGAAATTATCACAACACAACAGAAACAAGTCACAACACAACAGAACAGAACAAGCCGCAACACAGTGAAAACAAGTCACAACACAACAAAATTAGCACAACACAATGGAAAGAAGTCACAACACAACGGAAATAAGCCACAACACAAGAGAAATAACTTGCAGCACAATTAAATTAAAACAAGCCACAACACGACGGAAACAAGCCGTTACACATTGGAAACAAGTCACAACATAATGGAAACAAGTCGCAACACAACGAAATTAGCACAACACAACGGAAACAAGCCACAACACAACGAAATTAACACAACGGAAACAAGCCACAACACAACGAAATTAACACAACGGAAACAAGCCACAACACAACGAAATTAACACAACGGAAACAAGCCACAACACAACGAAATTAACACAACGGAAACAAGCCACAACACAACGAAATTAACACAACGGAAACAAGCCACAACACAACGAAATTAACACAACGGAAACAAGTCGCAACACAACGAAATTAGCACGACACAACAGAAAAAAGCCACAACACAACAGAAACAAGTCGCAACACAATGGAAGTTAGCACAACACAATGGAAACAAGCCACAACACAACAAAATTAGCACAACAAAAAGGAAACAAGCCACAACACAACGAAATTAGCACAACACAACAGAAAAAAGCCACAACACAACAAAATTAGCACAACAAAAAGGAAACAAGCCACAACACAACGAAATTAACACAAGGGAAACAAGTCGCAACACAGCAAAATTAGCATGACACAACAGAAACAAGCCACAACACAACGGAAACAAGTCGCAACACAATGGAAACAAGCCACAACACAACAAAATTAG
>NW_015554107.1:24902-25129 GCF_001515605.1 Sinocyclocheilus anshuiensis | reverse complement strand
ACAAGCCACAACACAACAAAATTAGCACAACACAACGGAAACAAGCCACAACACAACAAAATTAGCACAACAAAACAGAAACAAGCCACAACACAACGAAATTAGCACAACACAACGGAAACAAGTCGCAACACAACGAAATTAGCACGGCACAACAGAAACAAGCCACAACACAACAGAAACAAGTCGCAACACAATGGAAACAAGCCACAACACAATGGAAACAA
>NW_015554107.1:22136-23643 GCF_001515605.1 Sinocyclocheilus anshuiensis | reverse complement strand
GAAACAAGCCACAACACAACAAAATTAGCACAACACAAAAGAAACAAGCTACAACACCACAAAATTAGCACAACACAACGGAAACAAGTCGCAACACAATGAAATTAGCACAATGTGCACTACTTGGCCACCATAGAGAAGACAACAGAGGCTGGTCTTTTTCACCGGAGGAAGCATTATTATTGATAATGGACACAAGACATTAATTGATGTTAACTGTTAAAATCTGTTTTGATGAGCAAACAAACTTATCTACATTTTGGATGGCTGGAAAATTTTAATTTTTGGGTGAACTATTAAAATATTCTTTATCTCTTGGTTTAGATCAACAATATAATCTACAAAAAAGCTCTCTAATTATTAGAGCTATGGCATTTTGGTGATGTTGATCCATAGTGCTCACTGCTCACATGGATGATACAGGTTTGAGTCTGGCTGTCACTTGTTCCCATTATGCCTCATTTTCCCTGGACTAAATCGGATCAATAAATCAAAACCTCAAAAATAACATTGAAGAGTTCTAATCAAACAGGAAGTCATGCTTGCAAGAGGATCACAATATCACATGTTCATCTGCTCATTAGATGAGGTAGTGTGTTGCCCTGCTGGGCCCACTATCTGCCCCCTGTGTTGTAATCCCCTTCTTAATCTGTCCATTATGGAGCAGTGAAACTGTGCATGTCAACAGGGCCTGGGTCCCAGGGCTCTGGATCAATAAAATCATACACGGGGTGGTTCCGCAAGCTCTGTGGGCCTCGTGTCGGGGAGGAGACGTCGATACTGTCGATTGGGTATTAAAGAGCACTCTGTCAGCTGGCGGTCACAGGGGGCCCCAGCACACAAGGCCCCGGGGGGGGTGCTGGGTAACCTCCAGTGTGTATTAATACTGGGACCCTTCCCAGTTTGACACACCATCCCTCCTGAGTATCGACAGGTAAGGTGACAAAGAACCTGCTGGCTGCAGCAGAGACGCAGTGCTAAAGGAAAATGAGAAAAGGAGACACATAGTGAGAGAGAGGGAGAATCCGTGTATCATTCGATCATTCGTTTTTTGATTTAATATTGAAAGTAGAAAAACGAGAAAACGGCTCCTTTTTCGTTTTTTGTTCATGGGTGGAAAAATGAATAAACAGCTTGAATATTCGATTTCTACATGTGGGTGGGAATTAAACGCCCCTTTCTGCTGATTGGTCAGCCGAAGATCAAACCGTGCCTTCATCAGTTCTTCCGCAGTATCACACAGCAGAATAATAGTCCTCTGCTGCTGCAGTTGTATGGATTCTTAACGCATTTATTGCAACTACATTTAATCTTTTTTCTTCAAACAAACAGGCTAATGAATAGCTTGAAACAACTCATACTGGGGCAGAGTCTAGACAGGGCTTTCTTCTGTGTAGCTATAAATTCTATTCTTTGCATCAGCTGGGCATGGCAGTGTATGATATGACAGCTGTCATAGCCTACCCTGCTCACCCAGTAAGTCTGTTTGTTTGTTTAATTAAGAAAT
>NW_015554107.1:0-21876 GCF_001515605.1 Sinocyclocheilus anshuiensis | reverse complement strand
ACTATAAAAATTATTTAAAATGACTATATTGTTATATTATTATAAAATAATATATTGTTATATTATTATATTATAATATAATATAATATAATTATTATTATTTTTGTTGTTTAAATGAATAAACTTGGTCTTATAGGCATTATTACCAAAAAAAATTGACTCAAAAAAAATAATTAATTAAATAAATTAAATAAAAATAAAATAAAATAAAAGTTGCATTAGTTTGCATGCAAAATTAATAGTGTATAAAGTGTTTGCATTAAATTAAATAGAGGACATTATGATGACACGGACAGAAAACTCAAAACCAAATTTAAGATCAAAACCGACTCCATTTACTTTCTAAATAATATGTCTCTGCTCATAGTTATAGTTATATATTATAAATTAAAAAATAAATATTTTTAAATACTTTTTTAAAATATATTTTCACAAACAACCTTTCAGCATTGCTTCAAAGCCTGTTTAAAATCACTAAGGCTCTGTAAATGAAGTCGCTGTGTTGAGTGATGTACAGTAAGTAAATGCTTGTGAGTGTGTGTGTGCAAGAGAGGTGAGAAAGGTCTGTGAATGATAGCTCTGAGCATGGCTAACTCATTTCCACTCCTGCGTTGACCCCATGGCCTCCAGGGCTCATTAACCCTCTCTTCCTATCATGCCATGCAGCAGAGGCCAAAGGCAGAGTGGCTGGAGGGGGGTGTGGGATGTTGAATGGGGGGAATCTGTGTGGTAAAAGCAGCAGAGGTGGCCATCTCACCCCTTGTTTTAACCTCTTCAACCATCATTTATTCTTTTATTACCTCCATTGGTTATGTGCATGGCTACAAATCTCCGGCACACTCCTAAAGCTGTCAGGGCAGACCGGGCCTGGTGGCAGCCAGCACGGTCACCTTGACACCAGAGAGCTAGGGCCAGAAGAGACAACACACACTCTGTCACACACTAAGATGCAGATGCACAGGCATATACTCACATACACACACAGGAAGCACATTAATATTCTAACACAGAGAATAGGGGAAATGAACCCCCTCATTCTCTTTTGCCTTTAGGATGTCTTGTTCTGTTAATCATAAAGTGGTTGTATGATTAGCTGCTGCCATTTCTACAAGTGGATGAAGTCTACCTCCCTGGCAGGCTCCCTTATTCCCAGGTGCCACTATGCTAGTGTATCTGAGAGGTGCTGTGATGCTCGTGGGCACAGCAGGAAGAGGTTTGGTGTGAGGAGGCAAGGAAGGCAGCAACACCCTGATGGAGGTGTGAGAGAGGAGGACAGCCCTCTGGTCCATTAGCTCAATGAGTCTGACACAAGGTAAAGCGCAGATTTCAAATTCAGAGGTATGTGAACTATTTAATGATGTCTCAGAAAACTTGTAATGTTAAAAATTGCATTTATATATATATTTTGTATATTTAACATTAACATGAAAAAAAGAAACATGACCAGACTCCTATAATGCTTAATGCAAATCACAAATTTACAAACTGTTATTTGAAGCAAAAAGCATTAGTCAAATCAGATAAAAGTCAGACAGAAAGGTATAAGACTGTGCATTTAAAGGCTTTACTGAGGAAAAACTTTTTTGATCTCTAGAAGCATTTTGAAGGACATATATTTTGTGCAGTATTTTGAGAGTACAGGGAAACTCATTACACATTATTTTGCAGTGCATCGTGGGAGTTGGTGGGCACCTAAGAGTCCTTTTGGCATAATTTACTTGTTTCTACTCTCTGATTGGTGGAGGTTTCTGTGCAAAATTATGGCTAATGTAGTTTTTCACCAAGATTTCCTCTGTGAAACATGATTATTAAAAAAAACGATATATTGTTACATTTAAATAATTGAGGCTGATTGCTTCAACAAATGCATATGCCATAGATTAACAACCTTACAGATCACAGTAGGTCAGTTTTTAATGATTGCCCATTGGAGAAAATGGGATTTTTACTAGATAGATAGACAGACAGACAGACAGACAGACAGGTAGATAGACTGATAGATAGATAGACAGATAGAGCCTGCAGCGTTGGGATTTAAGTGGACTAAATATTTGTAGTTCTGCATACGTCACCAGAGAGAAGTCTGTTGTTTCCACTTAAGATCCGGTTATGATATTTTGATTAAAAAAATGAAAAAATTCATGGATATATTGTTCACAATAATATCTAACACATGCATGTGTAAAATTTATGAATTTCCAATGAATTTCCATTTCATGCTGACTATAAGAAGCACAGTATATATGTGACTATTTACAATTAATTCAATTAATTAATCTGCATGTAAAATTAAAATTCGACTGAAAGTTTGATATGTGCCAACAGAGTCTCTCCTTCTTCCTTGTCTTTGTTTCTCTCTGTTTCTCTGTAATTGTTCTCACTACTTACAGTAGTGGAGCAGGACAGGGCTTGCTGTTTGGTCCCGCTGCGTACAGTGGGGTGTTAGCAGGCTGGATGGCACAAGCGTGCTGATCAAGTGCCAGCAGGTCAGAGGTAGACGCTGGCACCGTCTTGGCACAGCGCCCCATGCCCTGTCTAACCATATCAGCCACGCCACTACTCAAATGCCCAGCATCAGCCCTGCTGGCACAGAGGGAGAAAGTCACACAATGCCAACGGCACTCTGAGAGAGAGGAGCCACAGCCCAACATGACACAAACACAAAAACAATCACACTGCTAGAGAAAGAAACTCTCAGACATACTGTACTCCTAAAACATAGTAATGTTTATCTGTACAGATACTACACAACTGTTTTTCAACCACTTCCAAAAAGCTCTGAGTTACAAAGGACACAGACCTTATAGGTTATAGAGTCAAAGTACCAGGCATATTTAATTTGATGCTGTAAAGGATGGATGTACAGTCAATATGTTATTATGATAATGTCATGGTCCTTATTTATGAAGGAATTAATTTCCTAAATCATTCATGAATCTGTTTATACAGTATGTATTTTTTGTAAATATGTTTATGTATTTTATTACATGTTCAGCCAATGTTGTGCAGCCAGAAAAACACTGAAAATCCTTTTATTAATCATATTTCAGTTAGTTATCCAGTAAACTGTTCACGTGAGAACCAGAATTACCAAAGAGACCAATTTGTTTTCAGAGGATCTTGGATTAAGTTTATTTTTCTTAAATAATATTTTTTCTTGTTTTAATCTATCTATCTATCTATCTATCTATCTATATTTTTTCTTGTTTTAATCTATCTATCTATCTATCCGTCCGTCCGTCCATCTATCTATCTATCATCTTTAAATAATATTTTTTTCTTATTTTAATCCTAAACCTAAAAATGTGAAAATTAGTTTTATGCTTAAATGTTTAAATCTTTGTTTTTATAAATTTTGATGTTACTAATATAATTTAATAATATTTCCACTAGAAAACAAGACACAGAAATATTAAGAAAATGTTTTTTTTTTGTAGCCTGATTTGTACTTCTGTCCCTTAACTGTCAGTCTTATTTCCACATTCTCAAAAAAAAAAAAAAAAAGTCTATCGACAAATGTTTTTAGCAAATAATAAAAAATGGAGTAGGTTCGCTCTTCTGCTCTTCTTTGATCCACTGCTCTGTAAAGTAAACTTTGGGGAGAGAAAGTCTGAACAATACGCAACAAGCCTGTGACCCCAGAGCAGCCACCAGGTTATCTGGGTTATGTCGTATTTGTGCGTGCGTCTGCATACCGAACCCTGCGGCCCAGTGACAAAGGCTGTGCACAGTCCACACACAGTTTTCCTTTCCACAGATCTGTCCTCATTCTGAACCCACGCTGAGCTGGTTGAAGAGCCACCCGAATAAAAAAGCTCCGGCACAAGATGAAGTCTCCGGCCAGCTTGGGCTTTGGCACACACACAATGGGGAGAAGACGGCACATCCCAGCCCACCGCAGCAGCCTCCCCATTCAGCACGGCCACGACACGCACTTCTATTAGAGCCTGCAAATTGAAATGTACATGTTATTGCATCCTGGCATGCAGCGATTTGCGATGTGTCATCTAATTTTAAATCGAGCCGCGTTAATTCACCATGGGGGAAAGAGAAGATGGGAGGTGGCGGCGGGGTGTAGTGAAGACTGTACGGGGAGGGGGGGTTGAGACTGAAGAGAAAGAAAAGAAATTTGTGCCTCAGCAAAAGTTTTCATTCAAATTTTAGACAAATGATCTCTGTGTCCTTCTCCCAAGCTGCCTGGGGCGTCATGCTATTTCTATGCAAATAACAACCTCACGCCTTCCTCCTATCATTTCTACTGGTGCTGCTGTAACATGACCTGAGAGAGAGAGAGAGAGAGAGACTGTGTGTGCAAAGGAAAGCAAGCAAGACGGAGGGAGAGATATGTTGCAAGCGAGAGCGAGCGAGACAGGGAGTGAGATAGAACAGGAGAAAAGGAGTGACAGAGAGCAAGCGTAGCAGGGCACATGAAAGAAATGAAGTGGGGGAGAGAGAGAGAGAGAGAGAGAGAGAGAGAGAGAAAGCAAGCATGGGGAGGATTCACTGAGGTGTGAAAATATATAACACTAAGAGTGTGAGAGAGAGACAAGAACAACACAAAGACACTAGGATAATTTGTTTCTCTCTGACTCCCCTTTAATATATTACAGCCCTCCTCCAGCAGGCTGGTTCAGAGACTACTGCTGTTTAACCACTCACACTTTCAACCCCATCAGCCTCCATCTCCCCCACTGCAGTAATTACACAAACACACACACACACACATATATATACGCACAAATCAAACTAATTTGTTTTCTCCTTGTTGTTGTTAAAGGCAACTAAAGACTGAGTATTGCGCATTCTACTCAGCCAGACAGAAACTCTTGATATCGGCAACAAAACAGCGGACGTTTTTACAGAAAACCGGACTAGATCTTCAATGACATGTTTCAGAGGGAAATTTAAGATTTCACAATTATTTTTGAGATTCAAAACTAAAGATTCTGTATTGTCTTGTGTAAACAGAAGGGTAATTGCAAAACTACATTTCTACAAATCAGAAACAAGTTAGCGTGATGACATTTAAACAGCATATGCTCTCTGAGTTGCATCTGAGAAAAAACACAAAAAACAAACTCATTCGGGAGTGGTGACTTTCCACATATTCCCAACTTCTGGTTATGATCAATCTGTGTGCAAGACGTGAACAGAAGACCTGCAAATACCCCCCATAGTCAGTACCCTGTCACCCTGTCACCTGTCTCGCACACACACTTTCACATCCAGCCCCCTCCTTTAAGATTCATTGGGGCCAAGGCAACGGCACTCAATCCATCTGCTCCACATTGTCATTTGCATTTCATGCCTCCCGGCTTTTTTTGAAGTGGCAATACTTTGATGCAGTCAGAGGGACATATTATCATTATTTCAATTTCCGTGGATACACAACGCAGCATTGTGGAAAGCAGCAGAGGGTCGGTGTGACACGGTTGCTGGTGTCTACAAATGCATTGAATGGTGATGGAATCTACACACACGCTACTCGCTCCATCTACAAATCTGTGCACCACAATTCTGTACAAAACTGTGTGCCGCTTGTATATGTCTGCAGGCAAATATGAGCAGATATGCAGAACTTCAAGAACAAAAGAGAAAGCTGTCTGGTAAATAATAATGGATATTAATCAGGTATTTGTTTAATGCAGAAATATAATCCACCCAACTAACTCTTATGGTAATTTGTAACTATTTTATGTTTTGGAAATTTTGGCTAATTCATATGAATTTGTACAATCTTATTTGCATGTTTTCGTACAGTCTTCTTATGCACTGACGGAGGGTTAATGGTTAATTGTTTTCAAAATCATAGGTTTCCAAATGAAACCTACTTGCATTATATGAATTAACACCTCGTGAAATCGTTTTTTCATGAGTTTGGGTTAATCCACCACTAATATTAATAAAAATAAATTAAACCAGCCCAAATGGATTTGCTGATCTTAGCTGGTCTCCCAGTCTGGTCAGGTATTTCTGCTGGCTAGTTTTACAGAGGGTTATGGGCACTTTTCAGCTGGCTGCCTAGCTAGACCAGCATGGACTGGGAGACCATTTTAAACCAGCTAAGACCAGAAAACCAGTTTACACTTGTAAAAATAAAGGTTAAAGGAGATTTTATATAAGGTGAGGTTTTCACATCAATACCTTAAAGATCCATTTTAGGTTTCTCAAATATCTTTAAGTGAACAGTGTTTAAAATAATCATTTTTCTTGGTGTAAGAACATTCACATTTGTCTTAATAACTTTTTCTACTATAAAGAACCTTTTGTGAAATGGAAAGTTTCCATGGATATTAAAGATTCTTCATAGAACCATTGATGCTATTATTTTTAAGAGTGTATAAAGATAACTATAACGCTATGCTAACCTAGTAGGCTAAGCTGGCAACTTGGCAAAGGCTAACTGAAAAGACAAAGTAAGTGAAATATTTGGTTTAATATAATGTAATTTGATCAGGGTTTGAAATTAACACCCGCCAATCCTCCAAATGTGGATGAATAGCAACCATGGAAGACACATTAGCCAGTAAAATGATCATGATTTTAACAGTAAAAACTGTAAAAACACTAGAGTTAAAACTTGTTAATTAGTTAACAGTCAGTTTTTGTATTATATACAGTGAATAACTATAATTACATTTAAAATGAAGGTTTTTGGAAGTGAAAAATAACAAGTAATTGTGTAATTTACACTGAAAAAAAAAGTAAATTGACATTCCCAGAATTCTCTGCACGACGTTTCACATTTGATGTTTGTTTTGTTTTTTGTTTTTTCATTTAAATAACTGTTTCGTCTTAGTTTTTTCTTATCAGTTGTGTACATTAGAGTTTTATCTTACATCTAATGTCGTTAAATTAATATTCATTGCATTATTTCAGTATCATGTGTGTTTCCATGATGGTGTTTAGTATTTGTGTGAATGACACTGTGCACCATATATACTGCAAGTATTTCCCTCCTCAGCTTGTGGAAAAGCTGTTTGTGAGGAGCTTTCATCATGTGACTTTCTCATCACCACCTGTTTTTGGTGGTTGTCAGTGTATTACAATGGTACAAAACAGTTATTAGTACTTTAATAGGTTGGTATATTAACATTATATCAGTTAATGTAATACGTTTTTGTTTTTTTTACTGTGAATTTAAGTCTATAAAAATGCCCCTTTTTTTACAGTGAGGTTATGAATCATAAATTATGTCCTTTAACCAGGAGCCTCCAGCATTAGCAAAAAAGAAAATAATGTAAAAATGCATACATAGCTTTCTATGAATGTACGCAAACTGGTGACAACTCGGCATCTGTCTGCATTGTCTAGCTACAACTCTAGAGGGTGAAAATACAGAATGACGCATTCAGTGTGCAGTACAGTACCTGTGAGATTTCTGTGAAACACAAAAAAGGGAATTATTTGGTTTGACCACTTAAAAAGTTTTTCCATTGGTGGCACCATAGTGGCAACACATACCACTTGCTGAAAAATCTCCTCAGCCTTGCCATCTGTACCATCTTAAACCTGCTCCAGTGCCAGGGACAGAAAAAAGCTGTCAAAATGATTAAAAGGTTTCTTAGGGCTGATTAGCAGGAAAAGATGGCAAGAACATTGGGATCTGCTGATATCTCTCACCAGGCCTGCTTCTCAGCATCTACACTTAGTTTGGTGCTGACATTCACTAAAAGGAGACATAGGTACTTGAATTCTGAAGGAGAGATGGCAGGAGGGGGCAAGCATAATAGGACAGACGAAGAGCTTTGTGCCAAAGCAATGCATCAGGAGCACTCAATGTCTTCCCCCTGCATAAATCCACTCTTCTGAGATAAGCCTGGGCAACCTGCGGCTCTCCGCCCACCCTATGAGAAGGCTTTGCCACCTTGCCAGGGTTCAGAGGGCATCTGGGCAGCTTCCAGAAGCAAAGCAGCTGACTGGCTGTAGGACAGAATCTGCCACCCCTGTCCACCTGTGTAATTTAAAAACTGAGCAAAAGCAGCGCTAGGTACTATTGTAGGGGAAGAGGAGGCTGAAATAATTTGTCCTTACCTCAGGAAGTCCAGCAACACGTCCAACATACTCCTTATTTAGTCTCTCTACAGGCTTAAAGGGATTTTTCATGCAAAAAAAATTAAAATTCCATCATCATTTAATCACCAAATCTTCTCATTTCTAAATGGAACACAGTATTTTCTTCATACAATGAAAGTCAATGGAGACCAGCGTTGTTTTGGACCCCAATGACGTTCATATGAAGTTGATCTTTTGTGTTCCACAGAAGAAAGGGAAGATAAACATCTGCTCAAAAAAGAAGCCAGAAAGTGTTTCTCTCTTAAATATATAATATGTATATTTTACCCAATTTTATTCATTTATTCTGCTTCTGACAAGCTAAATTGGCTTGGCAATCAGCACATCATGGAGAATGATGGAGCAGAGGAGAGTGGAATTAGAGAATGTTGCAAGCCAGATTCGAACTTGAATTGACTGCAAGAGCACCCAGGCTTAAGCCAAGTGTAGACTATGGGTTTGACAAAATCACATTATATGATAAATCTAATGCAAAAATACAGACAAATACAGCATATGCGTGAATTAATGCTGAAACACAAACAAATAATAAAAATAACATTTCATGCCAACTAGTTTCCTATAATATCTGCATCAATCAACTGAGAGGTAAGCTGTTATTTATTATAACTGTCTCGATCCATTAAAGTGCACAGAATTAACCTTCTGCCTTCCCCTGTCGCTTTCTGGGGTTAATGTTAATGATGGCCATAAAGAGACGTCTCCTGTTCAATTCTACATTACTTTGCTCTGGGTCTGCAGAATACATTACAGTAAATACAGCTTTGTGTGTCCAGACATAGTGGCAACAGCAATCACCATCAGAGAGAGAAGATGCACTGCTAAACATTAACATACGCTTGTAACATCCTCCAAATTTCAGCTCTCCTTCCAGACGTTGTATTACACCTGTACAGCCTCGCAATTTACCAGAAAATGAGAGCCGCTCGCATCAGTGGACAGACGCGCGCGAGAACGTGCAAGATTGCTGTCATGCACAAGGGACATTATTATGGCCGCCTGTATTTTTTTGTGGCTCACGCCGCCAGATCTCGTAGTCCAAAGAGTCTGTGCACTGAATGACTATAGAGATGGGCTCAGTGTTTTGTAAGATACAGGTTTTCTATTTTCAGAGGAGGAGTGTGGACTGGAATGAGAGGACAGATACAGTGCAACACTAGGGAAGAAAAAGAGAGACACCTGTGGGTCAGTCTAGAGCACTGCATGGAGAAAGGTTTCATCAGTCCTGTTCAACGTTCCTCAGGTGAAGGATGGAAACTATGGAATACATAATTAAATCTCAAAAGCATTCACTTTCATATTTGGATAATGCAACATATCTAAAGTTTACACTTTATTTAACAGCCAATTTGTTTTAAATACATGTAATGTGCCATTTTCATTATTAAATATGTTTATTAACAGTTATATTTTTTTATTTAGTTTTTTTTTAGCATGCCAAGCTAAGGACACAATCCTTGTCAGTTGAGTGAAATCAAAAAAGCAGAAAAATGACAAACATTAAAACGTTTCATCACCAAAACCTCCATTGCCAGCTGAAGGGGCTTCTGATATACAGTAAACGACTTTATTAACCAATAAATAAAATAAAATATTGAATTGCATTTAACTGTATTTTATTAAAATAAAACAAATCAAAGAAATTGTATTTAAATAAATAAACATATTTAATAATCTATAAAATATACATTTATCTTATTTTACACAACCCTGAGATATACATCTGAGATAAATCCTTGTGCTTTCTCACCCAAAACCCAAGACAGGAAAATTATAACTCGCACAAGTTGCGTGAGAAAGAAAGCGTTTTTGACCGGGAAAAGGCATCATTGTCCAGAAATCCTGCATCCGTAATGGTTCTATTATACAGAGGCAAGAATGAGCTTGCCTTATATCTACTGTGGTACGTGTTAATTAAGGAGGGTGAATACAGTGCACTGCAACTGCATCCTTATTTAATGCTGTCTGGCAACTCTAAATAGGAAGAAAATGAAATCCTCCCTCTCCTCCCCACTTCCCGCTACAGCCACTTTTCTGTTTATAGAGCCAGAATTACAAAATCACATTACTTTTTCCAAATGCAAATGTGTTATTTTGTAAATGCGATGGCTGTCTGAAATTATGTGTGATAACTATACTAAGAAATGCAAAGGCAATATTATTACAAGAGAAAAGCACATAAAAAAAATCTAAAAAATACATTTTGATATCTATGAGTGTCTTTGTCATAAAACTTGCACGAACTACCTTGAGTCAGAGCATCATTAGCACCATTTCAAAAGGAAGTTCTGGTGAAGGCTTGACTCACCACAGGATATATAACAGCCCATAAAAAGAGAGACCCAAACTGTCACTTCAGGAGAGTGTCTCTTCCTTCTGATACAAGAAGGGTATTGACTGTTTGAAGGATAAGGAGTTTATTGAGATGGAAAATGGCCACAAGTGGAGCGCCCAGGCCAAGTAAATGAAATAAAGGCCAATCACATCTTATTAAATGGGACTCATTCCCATTTAAGTAATTATAAAGTTCATTACAGTAATGAGTTAGGCTATTCTGGAGGAGCAAATGAAGGCCAAGAAGGAGAGAAAAGCCACCATTGATCAAAACATCAGGCCACTCAAACTCGCTGAGGCCGAGGAAAGGCCTTGGGCAGGATAGTTGAAAGAATGATATTAGGAAGGGAATGACGTCATCTATGACTTTTTAAGCATTTTAACACCAGAATCATGAGAGCTACCTACAGTATGCCCTCAAATTGAACCTTGTTGCATATATAAGTTTCAAAGCACTGCTTTCATTTGATTTGATATTTATATTCCTGCTTGAAATGTAGATGATGTATATTGTATTCATTTCTGGTCACTCTAGTTTATACACATATCTATAACCTTCCATCGGAAAGAACAAATTCAGAAAACTAAACTGGTGATATTGGAACAAAGAAAGGAATACAAATTTTAAAATAACTGACACACTTTCTCTCTTCTATTTATTTTTTTCAACACTAATTTCATCCTCATTACTAATAGTCACTTTAAAAAAGAAAGTAGAGGAGAAAGACAGAGAGAGAGAGAATGAGAGAAGGAATGTACCAGGGCAAGTGGGCCCCGCTGGGCAATAATCTGATCAGTGTTATGGAAACAATCACAATAATTCCCTTAAATTAGCCCGATGTGGCACCCCGCCAACCAGGAGATTGGAAAGTGATTGCAGAGAGACTCCTAATATCATATCCTAATATGAGCGCTAACTACCCAGCTAGGGCAGAAAATTGGGTGTCTAACAGTGGTGGGTTCCTAATTGGCAAACACACGGTGCACAAATAAAGCACTGTAAATACAAGAGGTGATCTAGCGGAGACCCCCGAAAGAGTCTGTGTGATTCATCACATTTTTTGTGTCTTATTTGGCCTAATATGCATTGCAGTGAAGATAATTTTATATAATGCGACACTTTTCATTCATTACTCATGCTAATTCATTACCCATGACAAGAAAATCACAACTCGCCTATTTCAGAAAATTGCAACAAAGCTTTTCAAGTACTTAAATTTAGATAAATAATTTTAGATTTAAAAAATGTGTTAATAAATCAAATAAATTACAGTAACACACTATAATAACAAAAAAATAATTATTAAGAATATAAATTATTATTAACAATACATTATTATTATTAAATAATGATAATAATTAAAAATACATAAAGTATTTGACATTAAAATAAAATTAGTTTAACAATAAAATTAATAATAAATAACATGATAATAAATAATAATATTAACATTATTACTAATAATAACAATAATAAATAACATCAAATAATTGACTTTAATTAAATGAGTTAAACAATAAAATAAATAATACATAACACATGATAACAAAATAATAATATAACATTATTATTATTATTAAAAAACAATTCAGTAATTAATAATGCATTCGGTATATGACTTTAGAAACAAATTAAAATATAAAATGAATAACACTTGATAAACAACAACAATAAATAATTAAAATACATAAAGATTTGACTTTATAAATAAATTTGTTAAATAATGAATAAATAATACATCATAATACATAATATATATTATTATTATTAATAATAACAACAATTCAGCAATTAAAACTGCATTAAGTAATCCCATTTTAAAATAAAATAGTTAAAATAAATATGAAATAAATATGTTGCTAGTCATTTTAAAATAAACGGTTTTTCCCTTTTAATATTTTTTTTTATTAATTAATTTATTTTAACATTTTATTTGACAAATGACTACACTGAGGTTGTGAAGCCTAACTAAACATTTAGCTGAAAATTGTTCCATAGTAACTTTTGTGCTTTATTTTTTAAGGCATGTATATTTACTTAAATATGGCAAAAAGAAAGCTGTTGGAACAGTGATGCATGATTACAAATGATGGGGAACATTTCTCAGTAACTGGAAGCACAACTTCCCCCATTTTCTGCAGTGATACCAGATGAACTGTGCCGAATAACAGGCGAGCTCCGTGTTTCTTGTCGGAACAGCAGCAATTGAGCTTAAATATGTGGGGTATCCCTGGCACTTTAGGGTCTGTGGCTCTTAGCTTGATTTGACAGCACTACAGCAATAACACACTGCAATTTTCATTAGCATGACAAATTCTCTGTAACAAACTCCTCGTGTGGACGGCAGCCAATCAACGCTTAAAATCCAGCCAAATGTGCGAGGTGTACGAACCCTTTTACTTCTGACTGGCAACAAACTGTGGAGGAGGGGAGGAAAACATAATCCACTTTTCACTCATGGAGGAGGCACACACAGCTAGAATCTTTACACAAGCCAAACAAAAACAACTGCATGGGAGAGTGAAGGCTAATTTAATAGGATTTAATTCAGAGAGAGGGTTGGCGAGGGGAGGGAGGCGAGGGGCAATTGAAGACAGCACCTTTTCTGTGTGCGGCAGGAAGACCTTACAATTGCAGAAGGAGGGACACAATGATGCTGGTGATTACCTTTGAGGGCCACAAAACAAATCGGCCTTTTCGCAATCAAGGCCCTGGGTTGTCTAATCAAATGAAGGCGAAAGGCAGTAATCCTAGCATTAAAGAGGGAAAATGAGCCAGTGTTGTCATCCATCCAGATCCACACAGGAGAGCATGAGTAGCACATGTAATGCAGAGCAGTGATGCCAGCTGAACTCAATAGCCCTCCAACACACACACACAGAGACACAAGTACCTGCAGATGTACATGCTGGCTGTAGCTTACAATCACCTACTGCGGCTGTCTCGTCTAGTGTCTTGGAAAAGAACAAACTGAAAAAAAAAAATGACAGAAAGTAAAGTTTGTGTACTTATATCACATTGCTTGACCTCAAAAATAAAGAACATTACAATTACTTAAAACAATCACATATACTCATATTATATACTCAAAAAAGACATTTTGGATGGATGGATGGATGGATGGTAGAGTATATCATGTAACTAGTAGATCATGTTAAACAGTAGGGGAAAAAAGAAAAAAAACTGTTCAATATGGTTTCAGTAATTCAATGCTAGCTACCATTAATAAAAATACAGATTTGAAAAGAAAGCACTGGGATAAGATGCTCTCAAGGGCCTTCAGCCTCCATGTCCTGGGCAATAAGCCTCCCTAAAAGTGGGTGATGGTGGTGTTTCAGGCGCACATGTGGTTTTATTTCATGAGGGCGAGTAAGTGATGGCAGGATTTTCATTTTTGAGTGACTATTCCGAAACCTTTGCTTTTTCAAATTCCATGTTGTGCACTGTGATAGGACAGCACCCAGTCTTTAGAAAACATCTGAGAGGTGTCAGCATGAAAACTGTGTAAGAGAAATATAATAAAGCTAAAATTATTTTGCCATAAAAGTGCTTCAACACTGCGTAGAGCAGTGCTGCAAAGTGGACCACATACGAAGACAAATGCACTGTGAGCAGTGACACGGCCTGCTGTGTTCCTCTAGAGATAATATGGTTCATATCACTGTGAGTGACTCCTTTAGTGTCATAGCAGTAGTAGGATGGGATGGCGACACTGCAGGTAGCTGATGACCTAAGCTGGCCCTCAGAACCCAGGCTCTGCTTTCTGAATCAGACACAGATGATAACAACAGGAGAAGACAACCACACACCCTTTATTATCTGACACTCATGCCCTGATTGGACCTCAATGAGCTGGTTACAAAGAAGCCTTTTTGGAAGCATCTGTATATGTAACTGTGCATGTGTGTTTTGTTTGAATGCATAGAAACATAGATGAATGCTTTGTTATTGCTATATAATTACTAATTAGCCTATTTAGTGTCTTGTCTATATGCTAACTACAGTTGTGTAAACTATTTGAAATGATTTTGTCTGTGCATTTTAAAAAGTGCTTTAGAACAAAAATTAACTATATTTGCAAATCATTTAAAAAAAAATGTATCACTTTGAAAGCAAATACTGCTCACAAGATCAACACAAATCAATGGCAAGACAATAAACTGGCTACTTCGCAGGCTACATCACATTTATTTAGCTCTTTTGTGTATAGTGCTACACTATTGGGGTCACAAGATTGCCTTTTTTTGAAGGCAGAAACTTTTTTGCTCACCAAGGCTGCTTTTATTTAATCAAGCATACAGAAAAACAGGCAATATTGTGAAATATTTTTACAATTTAAAATAACTCTTTTATTTTAATATATTTTTTAATGCCATTTATTTCTATGATAATGAAGTTGAATTTTCAGCAGTCATTACTACAGTCTTTAGTGTCACATGATCCTTCAGAAATCATTGTAATATGATGATTTGGTGCTCAAGAAATATTTCTTCTTATCATCAATGTTGAAAACTGTTTTTTATGGTGAATATTTAGTGGAAACCCATGATACATTTATTTTTAAGGATTGTTTGATGAATAGAAAGAGCATCATTTATTTGAAACGGAATATATATTTCTTAATATAAATGTCGGTACTGTCAATTTTTTATCAATTTATTATGTCCTTGTTCAATAAAAGTATTAATTTATTTTTCTTTTCTTTTTTAATTTTTATTTTACTGACCCCAAACGTGGGGTTTTAAATCTATATAAAAAAAGACCATTATCATATTCAATGCAGCAAACCCTGACACAGTCTTGCATGCAGAAGATTCGGCCAAGGCAGTCAGATCACAGCTTTTGAAAAATACAAGCTGAAGGCACGATTAAAATTCCCAAATGTGTAAACGTTTTTAAGAGGCTGAGACTCCATGATAAAGCGTGATGTACGTTTCTGGAGGAGACGCGGCAGGGAAGAAACACGCAGACTTTGTCAAATGTGGTCCCTTCAGGATGTTCCGGGCAGGGATATACCTTCAGTTTGACTGTTTTCCTTTTTCAGCTGCTGGTAAGCCTTCAATTAAATGACGGCTACCTTTTTCATGTTAGTAATCCTCTTAACATAGAGCCTACCCTTTGCCATGTGCAGTTTCAGCTCCTCGCAGGAAGACGCATAAACTCTGAGAGCCGAATCATCCTCCTCTGCCTCCTACAGGGTCAAAGCAGGGCCACATAGCCAAGCAACTGCAGACTCAGCACACACACGGACAATAATGCTGGACTTAATGACTTCAAGAAACATGGAAACCTACTAATCTACTGAAAGAATAAACAAAAAAGCTTCTTGCTGAACCTTATTCTCAGACATAAAAGACAAAGCACATATACACAGCAAAACATACAGTATACATGATGCAAAGCCATGAAGGCATTAAAATGAAAAGATGCAGAGTGTGTGGGCTCTGACTGAAGGGTTTGGTGATTGTAAGACATGTTCACTTGACTATGTTCGGCTTGTGTCATTCTTTTCCTCTCAAAACCATTTCAGCGCCCATCTGCCTCCACTCGAAAGCGGAAAAAGGCCAATTTAAGACTAAATCTCAGCATGTCTGATTGGGAGGGCTCCTGTACTCTGCCTCCCCATTAAATTGCTCCTCCAGCTCCGGCTCCTATACAATTTAGCAAATTTGAGTAAGGAAAATTACCATTGTTAAATATTTCATTTCCTTCAGCGTTCCAGACGAAAATTTGGTTCCATTTCCATCTCAAATTCGTTTCAGAGTGGGAAATGGGTGGGCCGCAGAAATTACATCAAAACTATACACATGCATCTTGACGTTCTTGAAAATAATGGGGTTTTATCCATGCAGGTCAGGGGCAATCAAGTGGACCTCAGAAATTAAGGAGATCGAATGAGGTTAGGCGGCAGAAAATACTTCTTTAACCCCCTGTAGTCCAAGAAAGGTGGTGGGGAATTAGGCAGAACATAGGCAAAATCTCAGAACTGTTCCCTCTAAAGCAGGGTTTCCTAAATTGGAGTTCACAAACCCCTGTGGGTTGATGAGGGAACTGCAGGCAGTTTGTGAGTTTTTGAAATCCAATAACTGAATAATAAAAAAAAAAAAACATACAATTACAATAAATAAATAAAATCACACTTTCCAAAAAGGTGACATATTTAGTTTGTTTACCTGCATGTCAAGTGACCATTAACAAATATACATGAACCCTAAACATGTGAATGCGTTGTTAAGTCATTATGAAATCAAAATTGGCTATTCTTATTTGATTTTTGTTTTTGTTTTGTTATTGCAGTATTATAAATATTTATCAGTGGACAAAATTATTATTATTTTTTTATCATGTGCCTTTGTGATTTATAATCAAAATAACCTCGCCTCCATCTTGCAATGGCATCTCTTCTCTAATGATGCATTTTCTGATGCAAAAGCTGGACAACCTGTCACTCACATGAGATTGCAGCAACTGCAAATCACAATGATTCAACAATCCAAACAATTCCTGATGGACAAACTCAAGTCCTGCCCAATTTTTTTCTTGGTTGAGAAGCGATTTCTTTCAAACATACGTCATACTGTACATATGGATGTACAATAACACAACTTTAAAAATCTCAGGTTGTACTAAAGTAAATATTTTAGGTCAAAGAGGTTTGACGGACAACAAAGGGAAAAAATAATTAATTTACATATTATAATACATTTTTTTAATTGACAGACATATAATAAATGAACGAACAAACCAACTAATAAATTAGTAAATTTACATATAAAAAGTATTTAATGTCCAAACTGATATTGTGGACTTTTACATAACCAGACAAAAGCATTTCTGGATTTACATGACCATAGAAAGCTCTTCTGCCAGCTTAATACTCTCTAAAGTCTGTGTTGATGTCACCTTCTGACCAACAGAAGTACCATGGCATCTGCGGTCTTCTCAAAAGTGACTTCTCAAATAAGTTCTGATTGCTACCTTGTCTTGTTATTGTCAGAAAAATGGACACCACTCTCTTTACCTTCAGACTTGTCACTATGGTCCTAGCGTCCTGCCAAACTGAGAGTGAGGAGAGCATCTGGACACTAAATCACTGCAATATTGGCATACCGAAATGGGCCAAACCACAGAGTCAGAGTGAAGGGGGTGGGATGGGTTAGAGCCAGAGCAACTGACATATGCTATAATCAAAATCCTGTATGCCTTTAGACAGTCACCCCAAACTCTGAGTTTGGACTAGGTGATGGGCAAATAGACAAATAAAATCAAATATACTTAAAAGCCTGTGTCCTTTCCATCATAGTGACGGACAGAGAGTGAAGGGAAGGATGTGGGGAGGTAAAGGAAGTGTGAAAGAGTGTAAATAACAGTTACCAGTGACCTGTGCACATGTGGGAGTGGAGGAACTATAGAGATGAAGATCTGGAGCAGTGACACCTTCCCAGAACTCCCATTTTCCTCTCAGTGAAGGACACATGGACAGACTAATGCTGCTTTGATGTTTCACTGCAAAGAAAGCATGGACTGGAAAAATTATTTAGTGATAAAAGGGTTATATAAACACATCTTCATGAACAATAAATCAGCAAATTGTGGATAATGGAAAATCTATTACACAAAACAAAGCAATTATTTCATAAAACAGTGTTTACTGCATAGATGACAATGGATATTGGAGGATAATAAAAATAAAGCCTCTGAACAAACAAATCAAGAGAGAAGAAAGGCATTATCTGTCAATATCACTCTCCCTCATGTGTCAGAGCAAATTTCTCAGACTTCTCTAAATTACATTCCATTTTCCACATTCCACATACGTATCATTCGAACATACAGTGCATGATTAACACACAATTGCTGTTGATTTTTTGCAGTTTATGTATCAGAATCAGACAAAGACATAACCATAGACAGATTATGTATACGAGTCATTCCCAGCTGTCTACTTTTAATCAAAACCTTATAATAGGGTTGAGATGAGCATCTCCTTATTTGTAGCGCTAAATCACCTCTGGCCGATACAAATTTAAGTCATCACTCTGGTTTGACTAAACAACAAATACCACAGAAAAATTACACACATCCATCACAGTAATCAAATGGAAATAGGTCAGTATTGATTGAATTTAGGCATGAAATTTGTTGAAAAAATGTTTTTAAAAAGCCTTAACTCCCACATAAAGTAACAGGAAGGGACTCAAAGGCTGCCAACAGCAGATTTCCATTTTACATGTTGACTACTAAGGTCATGGATTTTTATTATTATTTTTTTTTAAGAGATTACTCAGTTTTTTAATTCACTAAAACACAGAGCCATGGTGGAGGTCATTTTGGCAATATGAGATCATTATTAACATGACCAAAATTCAGTTGTGGACGGAGGCTCCATATATTGGAAATGTAGTAGTTTGCCACTTGTTAGCAACCACCTTTTTCTAGACACATAAAAACTTAAAAAAGAGTGGGGTATTACTGATGTATTTTATGTCAAAAATACAAGAAAATAAAAAGTAAAACCACAGACCCTATTTCAGGCATTTAATCAAAAACCCATTCAAAAAACCTACTGACTTAAGGACGATGGAACCAGAAGCACCAAAAAGGCTAACTCGTTTCCAGGTTTCTGCAGAACTGTATTATGTACATGAACCTCAACCAAACCAAACCAAAGTTCAAGTTTAAGTTTTCACCACAACAGAGAAGACCATTAAACACCAACAAGTCTCCACCTTGTATAATTTTGCTCAAAAATGCATAAAATTAATTTCAACATCTACAAGTTCCACATAAAATATGCTGGGTGGGAAATGACCATGGAAATGATTCATGCAGTCCCAATGCAAATTAAAAAAAAAGCAAACTTAAAATTCACAAATCTAAATGTATTGGATGCAATGAAACAAAGCTGTGACAAAAAAAAATTAAAAACTGGTACATTGCCAGTAAAAATCATTCTTGAAGTGTTACCTCCATCATCTCTCAAGTATCTAATAACTGTTCTTAAAAGTGACAAAAATAGCTAAAAGCACCAAGCACCAAGGCAAAGACTGGTATGACTATACCTGTCAATATACAATCAGTGCCAAAAATAGCACGAACATTGCAGTGACTTCAAACAGACACCCTAACTGCAACTTTAACACACTGCTGCACAAAAACACCCATACAGAATCTGGTCCTCTTATTTACTATCTATGCACTGCTGCACCAATTAGCAGCAATTGACACCAGCTACAGAGCACCTGCATTCTGTTTCTCACTGAGAGCTGGGCCAGAGCATTTGGGGCTGATGGTGAGAAAGCTCCTCAAACAACCCCCACCTCAAACCCTCATATCTGTCCATGCGTTGCATGCTGGGTACAAGGCAGCCGAGCAGAGGCTAGCTGTGTTCATGTGTAGCGTGTTTATCAGTAAGCTGATGATCACTCTGGTCTTTGTCAGTAAATGCTGCTGCAGTTGCGAAAGGGCAGACGGCTAGGTGGAGGCTGGGGGCGGGGGAATAGGATGGCACAGGTTGGGATGGGGAGGGCTACAAGAGAGACAGAGAAGGACCAGATGAAAGAAACAGCTGTATACAAATGACAAGCGTGCATCGCTCACCGCCTCCCACTGAGAGAGGACCTTGTATGGTCATTGAGCAGCTTCAAAGCACCAGAGCCAGCCACAATGCACAAAGAAACTCAAACAAGCTCTTCCTCTCACACACACATATATGCATGCCAGTGCCAGTCTGCTGCGTCATGCTGGAGAGGCAGCAATGAGACACTATATGTTTCTTTGCCTGCCTGAGCATGCCAACCTGGCTTGATGATTTTTGAGAGCAAGTGTAGTGGGTCAGAGGACTTGTGGGAACAACCTGGTGAGAACCATTCCAATATGGGCAGTTTGTGTCAGTCTAATCAGCTTGTTTATTATTAGGCTGTCATTTTATTTTCCCCACAGACAAAACCATTCACAATAATTAAAGATGCATTCAGTATTTTTGTTAATAAAAAAGCTTTACACATAAATAAATATATAAAACATTACACATAAATAAATGTGTAAATTTATTCTAACATGCTGACTTTGTGCTCAAGAAACATTTCTTATCTTATTATCAGGGTTTTTTTTTTTTTAATTATGATACATTTTATATTAGGATTTTAGGAAAAGTGCAAAAGAACAGCATTCATTTTAAATAAATTTTTTCGTAAAATGCAAAACTTTTAAACAGTGCGTTTAAAACAATACTAGATGAGGATTTCAGTTATATTTATTATATGTGTTTATAGTAGCCTATAAAACATATATTTACATTGTTTTATTTTACATATAGTGAGTTGCTGCATCCACACCAAAGCATATGGAGAGGGTGTGCTTTGGGATGTCTATCTAAGCAAGCACCAGACATATTTGGATCTAGTGCCCTCACCTGGGGCAGAAATGAGATGGGGGTGTTTACAGGGGGTGAGTGCAGGGGACGTCGGGAGCTGAGAGCTGTTGGGGGGTGCAGGCAAGAAGGGGGTGAGTGTTACAAGGAGAGGGAATCGCACCTTCATGACACCCCATAGTAATTACACACTTGAGTGGCTGGACTGTGGAGGAAATTGAAGGCCTGAGCGGGAACCCAGCTGCCTCCTTCTCCCTCCCCATCAACGTAGTCATGATTGAGCCTGGCCGTTCGCCCCACTCGTCCGCTCCCTTCCTCCCTCCTTCACTCCCTCACTCAATCCTCAGAGGAAATGCCGCTTTGTGTCCTGGTAATGAGATTCTCACACACCCAACCTTATTTACCATCCCAGACAGAAGGAGAGGAGAGCAGATGAGAGGAGAAGAACCCAAACACAACCCAACTTTCTCTCATCTACAGAAGTCCTCATCCAAACCGATTTGAGACTCTGGCTCAGGTGCTCGGGACTGGAAAAAGAACGACAGATATATGATGTTACGTATCGTGCTGAATCATATTTAATTGGACATATTCCACAAGTAACATCATGACCCAAGCAATTCCTTTGGTCATTCTAATATGCTGAGCTAGTGCTCAAGAAGCATTTATTTTTATCAATGATAAAAACAGTTGTGCTTCATAATATTTTTGTGGAAACCATGATACATTTGTTTTTTTCAGGATCCTTTGATGAGTAATAATTTAAAAGAACAGCATATATGTAATTTTTTTTTTTTTTGGTATCAATATAAAAGTATTTACTGTCACTTTTGATCAATTTAAATGCATGAATAAAAGCTTTTCAAAAATAAAACTGACCACAAAACGTTTATACCTTTAAATATGTATTTAAAATGAATTATGAGATGAAGACTTACAGTAAGTTATATCAGTAGCCTAATAAAAACATATAGGTCTACATTGTTTTATTTACATATGATCGCAAGTAGTTGCATCCACACCACTAGGTGTCATTATAAGTCAAATAGCCAAATCAGGGGCAAGTTCAAGCTCAAACCGGTGTGCACCGTTT